>NC_058518.1:301987128-302307406 GCF_904849725.1 Hordeum vulgare subsp. vulgare | reverse complement strand
ATAGTCTAGCTATATCCTCAGACATATATCATCCAAACAATCTTTAGTCTAATACTCTATATCCGAGAACGATCCTCTTATGGCATCAAGGTTACAATGCTAGCTTAAGATTGAAGGATACTTGTTCACTGCGATCACTCGTTCCTTACGGAACCCGATGCTAAGCGGGTTTTATCGGGGACCTACACGTGTTCTGGCATGTCCGTGTACTAGACACGTGACCAGAAAATTTTGGAGCCGGAAAGGCTTGTGGAGGTTAGTCTGGTCTAGTGTGGTTTCCCAATCTTGAGGAGAAAGCATCACTACTATGGGTTGCGTGTGGTTAAGCATAGCACAGTCAGTGTCTTTAGTGTCAGGCGTCCTTCGAAGTGGATCCTTGGTGCATCTTGCCTTGCCGTCTTCAGTTGTTGAAAGGGTGAGAGAGAGAGAGAGCGAGCATAGAGGGGAGTGTCTAAGGGTCTCAGTGCAGTCAAACAAGCGTTGAAAAGTCAACTCAACAAGTGCCAAAATCATTTTGAACAGCCAAAATAAGACAAGTGATATAACCGCATGTTTGTTGCCTAAGCAAAAGCACGACTTATATCAAAGCACAAGCAACAAAAATAAGCAACACACAACATGGTCCATCCGAACCATTTCACGAACTCGACTTCGCATGGGGAATTCACGACTCATCTTAACCTAGGTTCTTGGACTCGACAGTCGTGCTTGCTTCATGCCTCGGAGAGGAGTCTGCTAAGTCTTATGGACCTTTTCATGGTGTTTTGACACCTCTTGTTGTCGCTTGCCGAAGCAATTCGCTTGAGTTGTAAAGAACTCTTGTTGTCTTCTCGTTTGGGAAGTTGCTGACGAAGGTAGTCCTTCATTGCCGTCATTGACAGGGTCTTCTGTTGTCTTCATGATCTTGTCAGTGTCTTCTTGTCTTCAAAGGCTTTGAGGGTCCCAAGTGGACATATTTATGCATCATATTTGCAAGACATGATAGAGTTCTGATCTGTCAATCATACTAATTGCGATATCGACACCTAGAGCGGGGGATGAAGAGAACCGTTTTTCCTGCTCACTAAGGTGAGGCGGACCAAATGGCGAGGTTCTCATCCACCGGTGGTGGTCGAAACAATTCCTTATAACAGACATGGTCGCTCTATTTGTGATGCAGATCAAGGTTTGCATATATTACGTCTAGATTATCGTAGGCGAAAGTGGCATCACTCTGGAACAGTGCCAGGGTTTCACCACCTTCTAAGCCTCGATGTCCTCGTTCCTCATGGAGGCACTTCTGTTGGTGTCGTCCGGTCATAGAGTTTTCTTCTCTGTCTTTCAGCACATGTGTTTGCTTGGAAAGGTTACTTCCTTCTGGGCTGCCCACGAGGATTTCAATTTATCCCGTGGTCAAAGGGCATAAGGTACTAGCGACCATTTGCAAGTTTTGAAAAAGTAGACGAGGAATGTCAAGGAAATAAGAGTGGAAGGCTAGAGCATAACCTTGGATTTCTTTGAAGATTTAGGAGAGTCGATAAAATATATAGGTTTTGTAAGTACTTTTGAAGAATCTGGAAAGCAGTTTTATCCTAAACTAACGTCCGTGCTAACTAAGGGCTTCCTACAGTCAGGATGGCTCTCGTACCAGCTCTGTGGGGACCCCGACTTACGAGTCGAAACCGCCGTGCTCAGTGATCCCAGAGATCAATGCTCACCACACACAGATACCGAATAAAAGAGTCTTACATCCGTACATACCGTTTGATACAATAAATGACCACTTCGGTCGAGTCTTACATATATAGGGGCCTTATAGGCCAACACTCCAAACTGGACCAATAGCGAAATTATTGGTTGAAAGCGTGAACCCATGCCATCAGCCTTAACCTATAGGCATTCTGACTGGGAAGCGTCCTAGCTCGCAAGAACGTCACCGAGTTAATCTTCACCATATCCTGTTCTTTCACACCTGGTCAATGAAATAACTAGTGGCAAGCCAATGAGTACTTTGAATGTATTCGCAAACAGCCCATGACATGAACAACGAAAGTGAAGGATAACGATATCATGCATCTTTGGTGTAACTCATGTGGGTGGAATGATGATGAATATGCATCAAGTTTAAGAATTACTCTTGAAGAACATGTTACAGATATCCATATATCTGTTGAGGGCTGAACCATCCGGGTTCACCCTATATGCCAAGTCACAGAACTTGGTCATATCATTGCTATTAAAGCAACACCTTTCACAACACCGCACACACACACACACTCACACACACTTGGTTTATGCGGAAATATCAGGACATAGTTTAAGCAGGATTACCCAACTGTCCTTGACCATGGACACGGCTATTCAAATAGTTTACACTCTGCAAAGGTAGTTCGCTGGACCCACGAGATCCGGGAAACTTCCGTGTCATCCACGACTCGCAGTATATCACATACCCGAGGTAAGTACGCGATCAATGCCTTTCCCCTGACGATACTAGACAAAGAGGTCCACTCGATTGGTACCCAGCCCACATATTGTACGTCTTACGAGCTCCAACTCTGGACAGTACCAACCATGCGGGGACCAACAGTGTGACTGGAACTCATAAAAATGGCATAGTCATCCTACCCGGCACAACCCCATCACGAGAGTGACCACATATCACTCCCACCACTAGTAATGTTGCTCTTTGCTAGCACCGACCAGAGTAATTAACATAGCCCCGTCCCATAAGGGGTAACGTGGTCGTACTGGTAAGGTTTGGACCATCGACACATCATAAATCTAATCCCATTTTCGAAACCTTACTCACACGAATCCCGGGTGCATCACTTCACCAAAAGTGACCACCTAACTCATCATCACCCTCGGGCATGAGTGGCACCCGACGGGGTTTTCATAAACTCTTGCTTTATGACAACATCATGCTCATGATAATACTACTGCTATCTTTACTTGTCAACATGGTATTAGCATGACCCTAAGGTGTAGAGTCAAGCTCAATGCATGTACTCCGGGGGAGCCTTCGGTAAAATCATATCAAATGATTACCGACACTTATGATCATATGCAACGGGAATACTTGCTATTATAATCATGCATGGTAACATATGCTCAGTCATGGTCAAAGGGCTGCTTTCCTTGCTCACGTAAGTCCTCGGGTTCTTCGAGGTCTTCAGCTCCATCTCCGAATACTCCGTCTACCCGTCAACTATCATCGAAAACAACCACGGTAAGCCACACAGCAAGCAGAAATAAAAGTGTTCTAAAAATAGAAGTTTTATTTTTCTTGGACCTCTCTAGTCATAAGAAAAATACCTGAAGGTTGATATAGGAGAATTGGACCATCAAGGAATTTTGAATGGATGAAAGGAGGAATAGGTGATCATTGAAGAAGCCAACATAATTCATTCTGTTAAAAATGAGTGAAGGCACCCATTTAACAGAGCATGATTTTATAAATATTTAGGAAGTGGTTTAACTGGATTTGGAGTTGAAATGAATATACTAGGAATTTTCTAATGTGGAATAAATAGCAATAGGAAGCTATTTATTTATTGTAACAAAAATAAGTCACACAAAAATGTTGACCAGGGTTCTAAAAATAGGGAATGATTTTAGAAGGTCATAGGAATTGGAATCACTCCATTTGGAGTTGAAATGGAACCTCTAGGATTATCACAAGGTGGGGTTCAACTTAACAAGAATTGGATTTAAATAAAAATACCACACAAACATGTCTTGGAAAAATGTGCAAGGCACATATGTGGATAGAGCTTGAATTTAGGAACCTGTAGAAAGTTGAATCAAATAAATTGGAGTCGGAATGAATTTATAATGGAATTTGTAAGTTTAAACAAATATGAAAAGGGGAAAAGGCTTAGGCTCGGGGTTATCTTGCGCCCGGGGCAGAGGAGAGGGATTGGGCCGGCCCACTGACTTGGCCTGGTCAACAGCGGCTACGCAGGAGGCGTATTCCCTTGAATATGCTTCCGCTCGGGGAAGGCGTAAGGCATTGGGGCGCCTCCACTTAAAGGGGCGGGCCCGACCGGTGAGCAGCTGACGAGGGGCCCCGCCCGTCAGCTTCGTCATCAACCTCCCGCTCGGGCTGATAGAGGGGAAGGCAGGTCAAGGCCGAGAGTCCGGCGCCGATTCCGGTGGCTCCGGCTGCTGCTGGCGCTGCTCCGGCCACCAGGGCACTCGGAGGAAGGTGCCGCGTCGGCCTGGGGTGTCTTTTCTTGCAGGAGGAGCAAGGGCGAGCACGGGCTCTCGTCATAGCGGCCGGCCGACGACGGCTCAGGCGGCAGCCCCCCCACTGCGAAGAAGAGGAGGAGAGGAAAGATCCAGGGGAGGCCCCGGGGTTCTGGGTGACTGGGGAAGGCTCAAGGGAGAGGGGGAGCGTCCCGAGGTGCTTGGATTCGAGCGGAGGCCGCCGAGGGAACTTTGTCCATGTGTGGAAATGGGGCATAGGAGACGAAATCAGGGGCGTCTGGAGGTTTGTAGGAGGGAGAGGGACCTAGAAGGGGAAGTAGGGACTCGGGGAGGCTCTGAGTGGGGAAGGAGGAGCCGAGAAGGACCTCGGGCTCTCTGGGGCACCCAGGGCACGATGGCCATGCGTCCCTCAGACTTCTTGGAGTCTTGCTAATGTCATGGAGGGGTCAAAGGTGGATGAGGGGATGCTCTGGCGCTCTTGGGCACACTGCCGCTGCGGAACATGGGCTAGGAGACGAAGAAGTGGTGCAGAGCACCATTAGTGCAGGCTGACGGCATGGTCACCATGGACACGCGTGTCCAGGGTGACCGTTTGATCTGACAAAGATGTCTCTCATGTAAGGCATGCTTGCCAGAGGTCACTGGTGGAGTCTGGAGCCAAGTGGATCAGGTTTGAATGGGTGTTGACTATGATTAAGTTTGCAGCAGTAAACTTAAGGCCAACAAAAGTGGTTTATACAGAGAGTTAATTGAGGTGAAACCTTGTCTGGAAGTGTTGTTAATAGAAGGACTACAAGACTGCAAAGTTTCAGCTAAAGAAAGCAAGTGTAGCTAGTACTTGTTGTACAAGGCCACATTTCAGCCAGAAATCAACTTGAGGAGGTGCTGCTCATTTTCTCCATATGAGCATGTCATATCTTGGTTTGCAATGAAGCTATGACACACTAGAGAGGCTCTGGAAAGAAATAGGAGCCTTGGGTTAAGCAGAAGTTTGGGAAGGAAGGTAAAACAGTGATCCAAGGGTGAAAATGAGAGAAAGTTACAAAGGGTCCTTCCCCAATAATTGACCAGTGGCCATGGGGATGTTACTGGAGGTAAATTGTAACTATATGAAGCTCTGGTTGAAATTTGAGCTCAAGGGTAAAAGTGGAAGGGGGTAAAAGAAGCCAATTTAGTGAGTGCACACAAGGTGTTTGATCTGTGGTTAGGCTACCAGATGGATTCCAATGGCTATGAAACTTAACATGATCAAATAATAGATGAAAATAGGCTTGCACACCAAATTTGGGATTTGCTCGAGAAGTTTTCCAATGTAGACTTGGAAAACCCCTAAAATGGGTAGAAATGGCTTTCTGCCTACAACCCTATTCAAAACAATTCCCACAAATACAATATTTTTTGTAGGGGCATTATTGGAGCATTAAGGCTTGCACAAAAAGTTTGAGGTCAATTGGAGAAACTTTATAATCTAAAGTTTACCATAGTCAGAAATCAACAGAGAGGGTTTTGAGGGTCTTAGGATAAGTTCTTCTATTCTCCTTGGTGTACCACTTGGTGTGGATTCCTTATTGGAGTATTGGAACATGTCCACCAATTTTTAGCACAATTGGAGACACTTCACCATGTAGAGTTGCTCAAATTTCATTATGGACAGATAGGGTTTTAGAGGGATTAGGGGAGCCAAATCAAATTGGATTAAAATGAAACTTCTCAAGATCATCAAGAATATCATAGATGATATGCTTGAATTTTAATGGAATTTATTGAGAATATTTCTAATAGAAATATTTCAAAAGCTTGAAATAGGCAGGGATGGTTTTGGAGGGTTTGCCCAATATTTTGAACATGACCATGTGTTGAAACACATAAATATGTAATAAATATATACACCGAGTTTCCCTAAATTTTCTTAAATATTTTGAAAGCAATAAAAATAACTTTCCTTCATAGGAGACCATTTCTGGCCTCATAGAAAGGCTTTTAAATAAAATAATAAAATAACTTTTAAAATAATAATATGGTAGTTTTTGGAAGACATTTTGATAATAGGTTTTAAATAAAATAATTGTTGCAAAATAAATTCCCTAATTTGAGGACTTGTAGTACAAGTCTCATCTTAGGGGTTTTAAGGTTTAATTCAAAGAAATGTTTTTTGGCGAAATAATATATGGTGAAAATAGTTATTTATCCTAAACACATGGCATGATCATTAGGCAGGAGAACATGGGATGAGGAGATGATTAGGAGGATGGCAAAAATTAATGGGGAGCAATCACATGCATTCAAGCAAACACGCAAACAATAGTCACTCCAAGCATCACAAGCATTCACAAATTATTTTAATTGGTCCTAAATTTTGAAATAAGTTAATTAGTGAGGAAGGCCAAAAGTTGGGAGTTACATAATATCATAGCATGGAACAAGCAAAAATAATAGATACGTTGGAGACGTATCAAGCATCCCCAAGCTTAACTCGTGCTTGTCCTCGAGTAGAAAGTGATAAAACATATTTTTGATTGTGGAATGCTACCGAACATACTTCAAGTTATTTTCATAGCATAGACATGAGGACTTATATGACTTAATGCATAGTCTATATGAGACATGAAGACATAGATACTCAAGTGATGCTAACAAGCAACCTTGCCTTTCAAAATGATCCCTAGCCCATTATGCTCAGTTATTGATCCATTCATCATGCACACTTGAATATCAATCATACTCCATGCACACACATAACCACATGCCCCCTAGTTGGTGCTTTTAAAGAGAATGATGAGACTCAACATAAAAATTAAATAGAAAGGCCCTTCGCAGAGGGAAGCATTGATTTACACAGGTGCTAGAGCTCAAGTTTTGAAAGAGATGAAAAATGTATTTTGGGTGGCATGATTTTATCGTCAACGAGAACGACTTAAAGTTCCCAACACTTCTCAAATTGGATACATCATAGGTGGTTCGCAAACAGAAAGGAAATATTTTTTTGTATCTTTATTCCCTCATCATTGTTTTAGTGTCATCAAGACTTTAGTCTTTCTACTCTCACATCCAAGAGAATATTATTTTTTTGTTTTTGTTTCCACCATTGCTATTCACAATCTATTGCTAACCCAATTCACGGGTCCCTTCCATACCGTCACATTCAATTTATTTTTGGGACTGGGCATCCCTTTTACCGCCACACTCTCGTGCAATGACAAGTGAGTAAACACTCATCGTGAGAATTACATATCCAACACAAAAAATATTGGCCACCCGTCACCGCTTCATGAGTGATACGGGCATACAAAAGAGAAAGTATTTTTGAGGTTTTTTTAGAGATGGCACATGCAAATTAGCTTGGAATGACACTGAAATACCGCATATAGGTAGGTATGGTGGACACAAGTGGCAAAACAAGGTTGAAGGATAATGGATGCACAAGAATTATTTCTGCTTAGTACAAATGAAGGCTAGTAAAAAGATTGAGAAGCGCCCAACTAGAAACTCACAATGATTCACATTCCTACATATAACATAACCAACATCAAACAATACACCATAAGTAGGATATAACTTCATTGCATAACTATTGACTTTTCGTGCTTGCATAGGGAATCATAAATATTAACATCAATATTCATACTTGAGCATAATTGACTCACTAAAATAACTCACATATCATCATCTACATATCTCAAAACTATTACAAAGAATCAAGTTTTTCATGTCCCATAATTATTTTTGTATACTAGTTTTCGTTATTCTACTTGAATATTCATCACAAAGGGACCAAGCATCATATCTTGTACCAATTACCAAGACTATTTCACAATCTCAAAAAGGTATAAGTGAAGGAAGAGAGTGGATTTCTTCAAATTTTTCTAACATTCTCAAAATATATAAGTGAAGCAAGAGAACAAGTTTCTTCAAAACATATAACATTCTCAAAAATATATAAGTGAAGCATGAGAACAAGTTTCTTCAAAACATTCGCACCACCGTGCTCAAAAAGATATAAGTGAAGAACTAGAGCAACCGCCTAGCTTAACAAATTTAAGTGAAGCACAGCAAGCAATTCTAACAAATTATGATGACGTGAGGCCATCTCAAGCAAATGTGTTCAGAGGTGATGATTGTGAAAAAATAATAAGCAAAGACTCATATCATACAAGACGCTCCAAGCAAAACACTTATCATGTGACGAATAAAAATATAGCGTCAAGTGTGTTATCGATAGTCGTTAGAAGAAAGAGGGGATGCCTTCTGGGGCACCCCCAACCTTAGACGCTTGAGGCTCCTTCCCTGCCAGAAGGGCGATCGATCATGGAGGGCCACTACATCAACCTTGTTTCTCCCATGGTGATGTGTGAGTAGTCTACTACAAACCTATGGGTCCGTAGTTAGTACCTAGATGTATGTCTTCCTCTCCCTCCGTCTCCCTCCCTCCCTCCCTCTCCCTCTCCATATCTCTCCCTCTCTCTCTGTTGGGGATATAATCCCGTTATATAACCCGCCCTATTGGGCCGGGTTACTATTATGGCGACTCAACGTCTGTGGTCAGGATGGGCCCTAACATGCAAGACTACACGCGCAAGGAGGGTCACCAAGATGAGCATGAAGATGGCGACTTAAGGCCCACAAGATAGAAGGTTGCCAGGAGTTTCCTTGCTTAAGGAGCAAGGCGAGTTAGATACATATCGGGTCATGAATCATAACATGACCCGATTTCTTGTAAGCCTAGGGTCACGACCTATATATAAAGGCGAGTCTCTAAGGCCAACAAACTTAAGTTACCATCCATCGAGAGCTAGGTCAAGCGAATATGCTCCCTTGTAATCGATTTCATCATCAATACACACAAAGCAGGACGTACGCTTTTACCTCCATCGAAGGTGCCGAACCTGGGTAAACTCGTCTCTCCTTCCCGATCAACCCCTTTCAGTCGCCACGTAGTTGCAATGGCCTCATCACAAAGTCCTTTCACGAGGACATCTATCATGACAAAACCACGGTAGTTGGCGCCCATCATGGTGCCCTCGCACAGTGGAGTTGATTTCTCAAAGGGATCCCTTCCAGGGTTCGGGAGCTACGCGGTTGGTCTAATGACCAAGAGCCACCGTGGAAAGCGCTACATCGACAATTTGAGCTATGGTCCCGAGGTCGATTCAATCGACTCTAGCTACGTGGTCCTCTTCGACAAGATGCACGTCTTCATCGGCAAAATTGGCGCGTCCAGTCCCGAGCCGGACATCTGCGCCGACATCGTCGAACCGGCTCGGCTTGCTCAACCCGCCCAGCGTCAAGTCGGGCAGCACCACGTCTTCGTCGGCTTCACGCAAGGTATCAGCCTCCGAGATGAGCCGGCAACCAGCAGAGATACCCCTATTAACTCTGATGGCGAGTCATCCATGGGAGACACACAGTCAATCTACCCCCTCTATGATGGGAGGCTTGGGGGCTTCCCCGAGGCGGAAATCTCCGAGGAATTACAAGAGCCGCTCTGCCAGGTCACCATCTTCGTGGCAGGCGGCCCGCCAGATCCTGATCTGCCAGGAGCATTCGCTGCCAATGGAGCTAGTGGATCTGGCAAGACGCCGACTCAATCCATGATGGATTTGATGGGGGAGATGACAAAAATAATGGCAACCCAAGTTACTGCCGAAAATCAGGAGGAGATCAATGCGGAGCTAACAAAGCTTCAGGAGGAGGTGGTTGAAGTGCATCGAGAGATTGACGTCAAGAACACCCGGATGACAGAACTGCTGGCTCAAATCAATAATGAGTCGAAGCGCTTGAATGTCGAGGCTTGGCAGTTGGAATGTCGCCGAAACGCTTCCGACATGGTACACTAGAGGAGACATCAGACTCGGCTTCCGGTTGATCTTGACCCAGCTCGCTTATTTGATAACCCACACATGCGGGGGGTGGAGCGGAACCCCCCTCGGCAGACAGACCGATAGGTTGAGCCGGCTCAGCCTCCACCGACACGATCACCGAGTTAGCGGTTTCGGACGCCGCAAGACCACTTCCTCAACCGTGTAGATTATATGATGGTTGCCACGCGTAACCTGGAGTCACTCCCTATCCATGGAAACACCCCCGGTCGAGGTTGAGGCTAGGAATGCCATTGATATGTTGAAGACTGCAGTGGCTCAATAGGCACAATTTTCTTACAACCGTGGTTGGGTGAACTCCACGTCGCATGCCAGCCACAGCAAGAGTCGCCATGAGGAGTCTCAAGCAGTTTCCAGCAATGGTCGCCGATAGCAACCTCAAGTTGAGCCAACCCAGCCCCCGATATCGAATGCCCAAGCACTCGTGAACGTGGCCCACGCCGCCCATCAAGAAGAAGCAGAAGCGGCAGTGGCACTGGCGGATCAGGTGGTTCCGACTTACCCTCAACCAACGCCCGTTCATAGTGAGTAAAGTGGTAGGACCATCGGGGTCCCATGCTTATCTTTGTCTCTTCACAATGAGCGCGTGCCAAAGGACTTTAAAGGCCCTCGGAAGGTGCCTAACTAAACAACACATCTTGAGCCGGCCGCGTGGATTGAGATTTTGAGCTTGCTATGGACATGCTTGATGCCAGCGATGTGGTGTGTGCCAATTATCTTACAATGATGCTGGAAGGGCCGTCTCGAACATGGTTAAAAAACCTACCACCCAATTCCATCAACACCTGGGCAGAGTTAAAGGAGCGGTTTATCAAAAATTTCTCAGGAACCTGCAAACACCCAATGACGATTGTGGATATGCAACACTGCATTCAACACAATGACGAGTCAGCTCACCACTTGACACGCCGGGTTGCCGAGATCATTCATTCGTCAGATGGTATAACAACCGCTCAGGCCGACCTAATCCTGGAGAAGAATTTCCACTTTCAGCCGCTGGTCTTGAAGCTTTGTCGATTAAAGCGAAAGGTGTAGGACATGGGTGAGTTAATGGATACTCTCACCAGATATGTCGAGTTAGACGGCACGAAGGATGCCAGTTCACACGAGGACAAGACCAGTAAGGGCAAGAAAAGAGACGGTGCAAAGGGTCACCATCAGAATCCTGGACACAATGGTAACCCGGGAGGTCAAGGAAAGCAGAGACATCATTATGGCGGGTCAGACTTGGTAGCCAACACCAATACCGGTTTTAGGAACCATCGTCGGAACGCTCGACCTTACAAAGGGAGGAAGCCACGCAACTATGAGAAGATGCTCAAAGCACCTTGTCCCCAGCATAGTACCCCAGCATAGTCCCTAAGCAATTGAACAGTGGTCAATACCATGTGTTCACCACCAGCACTTGTGCATGGGATAAGAAGCTCAAGCACAGAGCCATCAATATGGTTGAGCCGGTGGTTCCCAGATACCTCAATTGGTTTGAAAAGCCAATCACTTGGAGTAGGGACGATCACCGTCCTCGGGTTGAAATCCCTGGCGATTTAGCTTTTGTGGTAGCACCTCAGGTTGGTGGATACACCCTCACAAAGGTTCTCATGGATGGGGGGAGAAGCATTAATATCTTGTACTATGACACCTTCCGGCGGATGAACTTTTTTTAGAAAGATCTCATGCCGTCAATAACAGTCTTTCATGGCATCGTTCCAGGTAAATCGGCGCACCCGGCTGGGCGGATCAAGTTAAACGTGGCTTTTGGTGATAAATTCAACTATCGAAGTGAAGCTTTGATGTTCGAGGTGGTCAAGATCACTAGCCCTTATCATCCCCTCTTCGGGCGGCCGAATTACGTCCACTTTATGGGACGGCCTTGCTATGTGCACTTAAAACTCAAGATGACGGGTCCCAAAGGTATCATTACTGTGAGTGGAAGCTAGAAGATAGCTCAGGAGTCTGATGAAGGGGATGCAGCTTATGAAGAGTCGGCATGTGCTACTGAGGAGTTAAAATTCTATGTAGCTAATGTTGACCCGGCAGAAATGACCCCCCTCAAGAAGCCCTCCACAGAGACTGAACAACCCTTCAAGTTCGAGTCAAATGATGATACCAAGCAAGTCAATTTTACCCCATGCGACTCTTCAAAGCAGATCATTATTGGGACATGCCTGGATCCCATTTGAAAGCACGCTCATCGAATTCATCCGTGAGAATCGGGATATCTTCGCATGGAAACCTTCTAACATGCGTGGAGTGCCGAGAGAATTCACTAAGCACCACCTTAATGTGGATCCAAAGATGAAACTAGTGCGACAATACCTTCACCATTTTAACAAGGAGAGACGCAAGGCCATTGGGGAAGTAGTCGCCCGGCTCCTAGCTACCGGGTTCATCATCGAAGTTTTTCATCCTAAGTGGCTGGTTAACCCGGTGTTGGTTCTAAAGAAGAACGACACCTTTTGTATGTGCATTGCATGTAGTCTGGGCGCTCTACGCACTAGACCCATGGGAGGCCTCTCTCTAGCCACTACGGGGGGCACAGTGTGCCATGAGCTTGCCCGTGCCACTGAGTCACTCCTCCCCCTCGTCCCCTAGCTCCTCGTCCTGCATGCTAGCGATGACATCTTCACCGAAGCTCCGCCACATAGTTGCACGGCATGCAAGTGCCCCCTCCTTCCGGAAGCGTCCTCGTGGTCTTCTTAGTGCATCCCCGAGCCCCCTTGACCTCCCTCAGCTCTCCCTAGCCCTCGGAGCCCCTCTAGTCTCGCCATGGCCAAGACATCCGCCGCCATTCCCCATGGACAAGATCTTCCCCTAGACCTCCCCTCCCTCCTTCTTCGGGTGCGACACTCCCAAGGAGAACGCGGAGCCATCACTGCCTTTCGTTCGGTCGGGGGAGCCCTGCCGGCACTGATCCCTTGTAGCTATTCGACTGTCGTGGACCCGCTAGTGGCGACAGTGCTGCAGGCCACCCTGCATGCCTCCAGAGCCATCTAAGGGCATGGCATGACACGGATGACCCGTTGTGCTTGCCGGCTGCCCTCGGGAGCAGCATGACGACGTCCATGGCACCCGTTGAGGCCTCGTGTGCCTCCGCCGCAAGCTTGAAGACAAACAATAAAGAAACACATGGGTCCTACGTGTCATCCACTCGAGCACTGACCGAGCCGACCAGTTAATCGATTTAAGTGGAGGCGCATTTGTGCAAATACATTTCCTCATGCGAAGACGTATTCTGTTGTTATCTATAGAGAAAATGTGTTTTCTATGAACTGAAAGCGCATTTCAGAAAGTGCGCTTTCAGCCTAGCCGCCAGACGAATAAATTAAATTGCGAATGTTTGCTTGTTAAGGGCAGAAACGAACATATTTTTGTCTGTTTCTCTGCCTAACAAAAGAACGTCCGTAACTTCATGACTGTAACTCCAATTGAGGTAACTCCAAGGCCCACGTTCTTACTTCGTCAAGCCCGCTCTAATGGTGCCATTTTCATATGTTGTCACATGTTGAAAATGCCATCTTTGCCCTTCCTCGAAACTTGGCTTTCTTCAATAGCATCATTTCCGACATCTCGTATTCCTGGATCATCGTGTTTCCATCCGACATATCCAACCACCCTAAGGCAACCCAACCTCTTATCATGAGCACCAGACTTGCATGATGACTTTAATTGAACCATGTGCGTGTGTAACTGCAGTAGATTCATCGCATGTTCCCATCTATAATTTGTGTTGCATGTTAGTCTTACTAGCTCTGTCATGCTATGATTGGACATTGATACGTCTCCAACGTATCTATAATTTTTTATGGTTCCATGCTATTATCTTGTCATCTTTGGATGTTTTGTATGCATGAATATGCTATTTTATATATTTTTTGGGACTAGCCTATTAACTCAGTGCCAAGTGAGAGTTCCTGTTTTTCCGTGTTTTTGACCTTTTTCACAGGAGAATATTGAACGGAGTCCAAACGGAATAAAACCTGCAGAATGATTTTTTCCATAACATAAGACACACAGGAGACTTGAGAACCAAGGCAGGGGACCTCGGAGGAGGTCACAAGCCACCCAGGCATGGCCTAGGGGGCGGACCTAGCAGGCTTGTGGGCCCCCTGTGGCTGCCCTGCCCTAGTTCTTCCGCCTATAAATTCCCTAAAAATCTGAAACCATGGGAGAGAGCCACGAAAATACTTTTCCACAGCTGCAAGCTTCTGTCTCCGCAAGATCCGATCTAGGGCACGTTCTGGTGCCCTGCCGGAGGGGGGATTCGGACACGGAGGGCTTCTTCATCAACACCATTGCCTCTCCGATGATGCGTGAGTAGTTCACCATAGACCTTTGGGTCCATAGCTAGTAGCTAGATGGCTTCTTCTCTCTCTTGGATCTTCAATACAAACTTCTCCATGATCTTCATGGAGATCTATCCGATGTAATCTTCTTTTGCGGTGTGTTTGTCAACATCTGATGAATTGTGGATTTATGATCAGATTATCTATGAAAGTTATTTGAGTTTCCTCGGATCTCTTATATGCATGATTTCGTATCCTTGTAATTCTCTTCGAGCTGTGGGTTTTGTTTGGCCAACTTGATCTACAATTCTTGCAATGAGAGAAGTGCTTGGTTTTGGGTTCATACCGTGCGGTGACCTCATCCAGTGATAGAAGGGGTAGCGAGGCACGTATCATGTTGTTGCCATAAAGGGTAAAAATATGGGGTTTATATCTATTGCATGAATTTATCCCTCTACATCGTGTCATCTTGCTTAAGGCGTTACTTCGTTTTTCATGAACTTAATGCACTAGATGCATGCTGGATAGGGGTCGATGTGTGGAGCAATAGTATTAGATGCAGAAAGTATCGGTCTACTTGTCTCGGACGTGATGCCTATATGTATGATCATTGCCTTAGATATCATCATGACTTTGTGCGGTTCTATCAATTGCTCGATAGTAATTCGTTCACCCACTGTAATACTTGCTATCATGAGAGAAGCCTCTAGTGAACACTATGGCCCCCGGGTCTACTTCACATCATATTTTCAGCTTTACACTTTTACTTTGTTGCACTTTCCACCTTCAGATCTCACCTTGCAGTTAACCGTGAAGGGATTGACAACCCCTTTGTAGCGTTGGGTGCAAGTTTGCTTGTTTTTCTGCACGTACTTTGGAGACCTGCCTTGATACTCCTACTGGATTGATACCTTGGTTCTCAAACTGAGGGAAATACTTACTGCTACTGTGCTGCGTCACCCTTTCCTCTTCAAGGGAAAAACCAACGCAAGCTCAAGAGGTAGCAAGAAGAATTTCTGGCGCCATTGTCGGGGAGTACCAAGTGAAGAATAGTCTACCTCCAATGTTTCAATTTCTGGCACCGGGTACTATTCTAAGTGAAGCTTATCCAAGTAAGTGTCGCAAAATCATCTCTTGCATTTACCTTTTTTGCCTCTCGTATTCCTCTCCCCTACTTCCCAAAAACAAAAATTACAAAAATATTTTCCTTTTTCGTTCGCCCTTTTCTTTCGCTTGTTTTCTGTTCGCTTGTGCGCTTGTCTGCGTGCTAAGATCTGTATGGCCCAACCAAAGGATTACGATGCTTACTATAAAAGGTTGGAAGAGATTGAAACTAGTGTTAAAGGCTTCATGTCTACACAGTTTGATTATAATAGTTACTTTCGTAGAGAACTAAGGGAGCAAAATTCTTTTATGGTTTTATGAATAAAGAAGTTGATGATAAGGCCAAAGAATTCTTTGCCTTAAACTCTCAGTTTGCTCGTCTTGAAAAATTGGTAGGCCAGATTTCTGATAAACAGGCTACCTTAGTCAATAAAATGGGTGCTAAACGTGAAACATGTGATGAGAACCACGAAGATCTTAAAGTGCTTGGTGTAACTCCCATTGAATCCTTGTTTTCTAATATCAAACCAAATGATGATGGGGCTGGATATGAATCCACTTTGGTTGAGAAACGCCCTAATGATTCAGAGTCTATCTATCTTGATGCTGAAAGCATTGAAAGTGGAGTAGAGGATATCAAAACTTTGAGTAGTAATGAAATTACTACTTTGGATTTCAAGGAATTCAATTATGATAGTCGCTCTTTGATTGAATGTATTTCCTTGATGCAATCCATGCTAAACTCTCCACACGCTTATAGCCAAAACAAGGCCTTTACCGATCATATCGTCGATTCTATGATGAAATCTCTTGAAGAGAAACTTGAGTTGGAAGTTTCTATTCCTAGAAAGCTTCATGATGAGTGGGAACCTACTATCAAAATCAAAATCAAAAACTATGAATGCAATGCTTTGTGTGATTTGGGTGCTAGTGTTTACGCTATTCCAAAGTTTTTATGTGATGTTCTAGGCTTCAACGAAATTGATGTGTGCTCTCTTAATTTGCATCTTGCGGACTCTACTGTTAAGAAACCTATGGGAAGGATCAATGATGTTCTTATTATTGCAAATAGGAACTATGTACCCGTAGATTTCATTGTGCTTGATATTGATTGCAATCCGACATGTCCTATCATTCTTCGTAGACCTTTCCTAAGGACTATTGGTGCTTTTATCGATATGAAGGAAGGGAATATTAGATTTCAATTTCCATTAAAGAAGGGCATGGAACATTTTCCTAGAAAGAAAATAAGATTGCCTTATGAATCCATGATGAGGGCTACGGATGGTTTGAGCACCAAACACGACGATACGTGATTCTATCGCCTTTTTCCTAGCTAAGGGCGTTAAACAATAGCGCTTGTTGGGAGGCAACCCAATGAATTTATCTTTGCTTTTGTGCTTTCTGTTTTGTTGCGTCCACACCATCGTAATTCTGTTATGATTTTGTTTTTTGTGTTTCATTTTGTGTTTGTGCCAAGCAAAACCTTTATGATCAGTTTTGGTGTTGGTTGTTTGATCTTGCTGAAAAAGACAGAAACTTTGCGCTCACGAAATTATTTTTAATTCCTATCCAGAAAAAGATTTTGAGTTGATTCTTTTTGCTGTCGGTTTATACGCCAATTGCCCAAATTGTCGTAATTGTTCAGAATTTTTGAGATAGCAGAAGTATACGAAGTATACAAATTGCTACAGACTGGTCTGTTTTTGACAGATTCTGTTTTTGTTGTGTTGATTGCTCATTTTGATGAAACTATGGACAGTATCGGGGCTTACTAGCCATGGAAAAGTGAGAATACAGTAATCTAACACCAATATAAATATAAATCAAGTTTGCTACAGTACCTAAAGAGTTGGTAGTTTGTTTTCTTATGCTAATGATATCACGAGTTTCTGTTTAAGTTTTGTGTTGTGAAGTTTTCAAGTTTTGGGTGATGTTCTCATGGACAATGGAATAAAGAGTGGAAAGAGCTCAAGCTTGTGGATCCCAAGGCATCCCAAGCCAAATTCAAGGACACCAAAAAGCCTAAGCTTGGGGATGCCCCGGGAAGGCATCCCCTCTTTCGTCTTCGATGCATCGGTAATGTTACTTGGAGCTATATTTTTATTCACCACATGATATGTGTTTTGCTTGGAGCGTCGTGTATTATAGGATTGTTTTATTTTTGTTGTGTCACGATCATCCTTGCTGCACACCTTTTTGATAGAGACATGCACTCATCGTGATTTTGTTAGAATACTCTTTGAGCTTCGCTTATATCTTTTGAGTTAGGCAATTTAGGTTGCATGTGCTTCACTTATATCTTTTGAGCTAGATAACTTTGCTCTAGTGATTCGCTTAGATCTTTTTAGAGCTCGGCGGTGTCATATTTTGGAGAAATAAGAACTCTCGATCTTCACTTATATCTTTTTGAGAGTGCTCTCTCTGAGTAACTTGGTAATTGGCTTGTGCTATTAAAGTAGTCCAAAAGATGATAGGCATCCAAAGAGGATATACTAAAAACTTCCATATTCTCGTGCATTGATTATAAAGAGAATTTTGATTCCTCTCAGTTAGTTTTGAGACGTGGATTTGGTAATATTAGAGTTATGTTAGTAGGGTGTCGTGAATCTAGAAATACTTGTGTTGAAGTTTGTGATTCCCGTAGCATGTATGTATGGTGAACCGCTATGTTAGGAAGTCAGAGCATAATTAATTTATTGATTATCATCCTTTGTGTGGCGTTCGGTTTCGCGCGATGGTTAACACCTACCAACCCTTCCCCTAGGAGTATGCGTTTAGCACTTTGTTTCGATTACTAATAAAACTTTCGCAATAAGTATATGAGTTCTTCATGACTAATGTGAGTCCATGGTATAGATGCACTTTCACCTTCCACCATTTCTAGCCTCTCTAGTGTCGTGCAATTTTCGTCGGTGCACAAACCCACCATGTACCTTCCTCAAAACAGCCACCATACCTACCTATTATGGCATTTTCATAGCCATTCCGAGATATATTGCCATGAAACTCCCACCATTCCGTCTCATGAAATGTGCCGTCACTTTCATATTGCCATTGCATCATCGTAAGATAGCTAGCGAGATGTTTCAACGTCATACGCTAAGCTAGATCGTTGCACATCCCGGTACACTGCCGGAGGCATTTTCCTATAAAGTCATCATTGCTCTAAGTATTGAGTTGTGAGTAAATAAAAGTGTGATAATCATCATTATTAGAGCATTGTCCCATGTGAGGCAATAAAAAAAGGAGGCCAAAGATGCCCACCAAAAAAATGAGAAAAAAAGAGGCCAAGGAGCCCAAACAAAAAATGAGAGAAAAAGAGAGAAGGGACAATGCTACTATCTTTTTCCACACTTGTGCTTCGAAATAGCACCATGTTCTTCATGACACAGAGTCTCTTGGTTTGACACTCCATATCCTAGTGGGGATTTTTGTTATATAACTTGGCTTGTATATTCCAATGATGGGCTTCCTCAAAATTGCCCTAGATCTTTGTGAACAAGCAAGTTGGATGCACACCCACTAGTTCTTCTTTTGAGCTTTCACATACTTATAGCTCTCGTGTATCTGTTGCATGGTAGTCCCTACTCATTCACATTGATACCTATTGATGGGCATCTCCATAGCTCATTAATACGCTGAGTCAATGTGACCATCTCCTCCTTTTTGCCTCACAACCTCCACCACACTCTATTCCACGTATAGTGCTATATGCATGGCTCACGGTCATGTATTGCGTGAGAGTTGAAAAAGTTTGAGAAAGTAAGAGTGCGATAACAATTACTTGGCCAATACCGGGGTTGTGCATGATTTAAATTCGTTGTGTGGGGATGATGGAGCATAGCCAGACTATATTATTTTGTAGGGATAACTTTCTTTGGCCTTGTTATTTCGAAAGTTCATGATTACCTTGCTAGTTTGCTTGAAGTATTATTGTTTTCATGTCAATGGAAAACTATTGTTTTGAATCTTACCGATCTGAACATTCATGCCACAAGAAATAAGTTACAAAGGACAAATACGTTAGGTAGCATTCCACATCAAAAATTCAGTCTTTATCACTTGCCTACTCGAGGACGAGCAGGAGTTAAGCTTGGGGATGCTTGATACGTCTCCAACGTATCTGTAATTTTTGATCGTTCCATGCTATTATATTGTCATCTTTGGATGTTTTGTATGCATGAATATGCTATTTTATATCTTTTTGGGACTAACCTATTAACTCAGTGCCAAGTGCCAGTTCCTATTTTTTCCGTGTTTTTGACCTTTTTCAGAGGAGAATATTGAACGGAGTCCAAACGGAATAAAACCCGCGGAATGATTTTTTCCATAATAGAAGACACGCAGGAGACTTGAGAACCAAGGCAGGGGACCTCGGAGGAGGTGACAAGCCACCCAGGCCCAGCCTAGGAGGTCGGGCCTACCAGGCTTGTGGGCCCCCTATGGCTCCCTTGCCCTAGTTCTTCCGCCTATAAATTCCCTAAAAATCTGAAACCACGAGAGAGAGCCACGAAAATACTTTTCCGCCGCCGCAAGCTTCTGTCTCCGCAAGATCCCATCTGGGGCACGTTCTGGTGCCCTGCCGGGGGGGGGATTCGGACACGGAGGCCTTCTTCATCAACACCATTGCCTCTCCGATGATGCGTGAGTAGTTCACCATAGACCTTCGGGTCCATAGCTAGTAGCTAGATGGCTTCTTCTCTCTCTTGGATCTTCAATACAAACTTCTCCATGATCTTCATGGAGATCTATCCGATGTAATCTTCTTTTGCGGTGTGTTTGTCGAGATCCGATGAATTGTGGATTTATGATCAGATTATCTATGAATGTTATTTGAGTTTCCTCTGATCTCTTATATGCATGATTTTGTATCCTTGTAATTCTCTTCGAGTTGTGGATTTTGTTTGGCCAACTTGATCTATAATTCTTGCAATGGGAGAAGTGCTTGGTTTTGGGTTCATACCGTGCGGTGACCTCACCCAATGACAGACGGGGTAGCGAGGCACGTATCGTGTTGTTGTCGTCAAGGGTAAAAAGATGGGGTTTATATCTATTGCATGAATTTATCCCTCTACATCATGTCATCTTGCTTAAGGCGTTACTCCATTTGTCATGAACTTAATACACTAGATGCATGCTGGATAGGGGTCGATATGTGGAGTAATAGTAGTCGATGCAGAAAGTATCGGTCTACTTGTCTCGGACGTGATGCCTATATGTATGATCATTGCCTTAGATATCATCATGACTTTGCGTCGGTTCTATCAATTGCTCGACAGTAATTTGTTCACCCAGCGTAATACTTTCTATCATGAGAGAAGCCTCTAGTGAACACTATGGCCCCCGGGTCTACTTCACATCATATTTTTAGCTTTACACTTTTACTTTGTTGCACTTTCCACCTTCAGATCTCACCTTGCAGTTAACCGTGAAGGGATTGACAACCCCTTTGTAGCGTTGGGTGCAAGTTTGCTTGTTTTTCCTCACGTACTTTGGAGACTTTCCTTGATACTCCTACTGGATTGGTACCTTGGTTCTCAAACTAAGGGAAATACTTACTGCTACTGTGTTGCATCACCCTTTCCTCTTCAAGGGAAAAACGAACGCAAGCTCAAGAGGTAGCGGTGTGTCATGCAGTGACATGGGGTCCCCATGACATAGCCCAAATGGGAGTTTGTTGGGGTGGCCGGGAGTGTGATATGAAATAGAGTGGTTTTACCGGAATGTCATTTGGTTCATTCAAATGGGAGCACAAGGCCATGAGTTCCATGGTGTTGGTACAGTGTACTAACTTCTACAAAGTGTATCATCTATCGGTAGTTGCATCCTAGGTTATGGACACAGTTCATACTAGGTCACACTATCTCGTCTTGGTAGACATGAAGGATAAAACCTGATATAATAAACTTGTTAAAGAATGTTCTTTAAAGTAAATGTGACAACTTGGATGATCATATGGTTGGGTCTCCATGCTATTGTGATATGATCATGAGATGAGATCTTGGTGTATCATAAGTAAGCCCAGTGTCGTAGTGAATGTAAAGTCAATTGTTAATTAGTTTTATTTTAAACTCTTCATGGAAGGTCAGTGTAGTTCACTTGTCATTCCTCATTCGTGCACAACCATGTCATGCATGTTAGTTCATGATATACGTTGCTAGCTATGTCATACTCTGATATGACATGATATGCTTTGATCTCAGTTCCATGCTATTATTTTGCCATGCTTATATTTTGCCATGAGATATATTCATGTATGAACATAGGACATGTATTGTCACTTGCTTCTTTGAATGATATGTATTTGGTTGTCTTGCGAGTACGTTGAAATACTAACCTAGCCTTGCACGTGGCCAACTCAAGGATAATATTGGAACCATCGAGTCCTACGAGTTGTGAAGCCTAGTCAGAGATGATGTGCCGCTAAACAAAGACTTTCGCTGCCATTTAGATAGCCTTGGAGCTATTCAAACCTTTTTATTCATCAGCGATGTAATGCCATATTTCATGTTAATGAAATACATTTTTGTGCTTGGAATGTTGTATCATGTACGTGCCGTGCGTCAGGTGATATCCTGGGCTGATGTGTGGAGGTTTCCCTATTCCAGTTAGATCGGGGTGACACAAACATGGTTAGGATTGCAAGGGTCAATTATGAATAAGCATTGTGTCACGTGCTTAGCGTGTACCCATGGCTCATTTTTGGTGGTGGCGTTCAAAGTAGCGCTATTGGCGTCGGGTATGCACATGGTTATAAAATGTTGGTTTTCTCTTTGTAAGTTCTTAGCCCTTCTGACAAGAAACATTGTCACGCTATGCACTCTAAAGTAGTCAGGCTCCCAGATCTCTTTGAACCTTCCGTAGTATCTTTCAGTTACATCGTCGGTCATGGCTTCCATTGTCACCACCTGAGTTCTGTTATTCACTGTTTATATCTTGGCCTCCGTGTAGAACGTGTACCCGTTGATAACGTACGCGTGCTAAGTCGGGAGGTTGATCGACGGCCCATGTGCTAAGGCATAGATAAACATTCTGTTTGGACAACCCTCTCCCGGGGGATTAGCCACAACTCGCTCTTAGAACCAATGCAAGAAAGTGGATCTATGCTCTCTAATAACTCCAGCGTCCGTCTTGTGCAGCCCACAGTCACGGTAGTTTTTTGTGATAGTCTTTCTGTTGAGTGTCACAAAATCTTCTAGCACATGTAGGTGTTGTAGCACTAGTAAGTTAGCTATGTCAAAGTCGTGATGTTGGACCGACCGGTACACATTCAACCCCCTCTTTGGCCATTAATGTGACCTTCTCCTTTCAGGCTTCCACAATGCTTATTGACGAGCAAACCAAAAACAGGGTCTCTGATGCATAGATAATTCTCGCAGAAGGAGGTGCACTCTTGGATCAGATAGCCCTGGGTGATGCTTCCATCAAGATGGGACATGTTACGAATGAATCCTTTGATGACCCCATTTATCCTCTCAGACGGCATCATACTGTGTAAGAATGTTGGCCCTAGTTTGATGATGTCGTCCACGATGTGGATACACAGATGCACCATGACGTCAAAGAACGCAGGCGGAAAGTACATTTTGAGCTCATTTAGTATAATAACGATCTCTATCCATAGCCTTTTGAATTGCTTCACACTGGTCGACTTTTAGAGAGGTAGCTAGCATAAAAAATGTGGCATAGATCAGTAAGCGTATCATGGATGTGTGCGTCCAAAATCCTCTGATCTAAGGCAAAGCAAGAGGGGGTGTAATACTATTCTCCCTTCTTGTTTTATTTTTTCCCTATTTTCCGTCTCCGTCTCCGTATCCTCCAATGACTTTTTACTGGGCATGTGGAGATCTTTCCTGCTATCCAAAAATTACAAGTCCTTTCTTTCCTTCGACCCATCCTTGGTCTTTGTGATATGCATTTGATCAAGGCTATGAGGCGTGTCCAAAAATTCCAAGTCTTTTCCAGCATGTTCATCAATGTTCCAAGCAAACTCTCGAGGATATTTTTTGTGATACGCGTTTGATCAAGGCTATGAGGCGTGTCAAGTTTGGGCGAGTACTCCAAGTCCTAGAAAATAGATCTTGTTTTCCATACCTTGAGTAGCGGCTCTGGTGCCTTTTTATTCATCTTTCCTAGCGAGGGGCACTCTTGCCAGTTCTTCAATAACTCATAGATTTTGACGCTGCTTCACTTTTGTGGAGGTCCTCGATGCTTGGACTTTCCATTGAATGATCTCCATGCTTTATGCATGGGTCATCCTTCTCGAGCCATCTTCGATACCTCATGTACATGATTTTTGAAGACCCACCATGTTTTGATAGCTCGTGGGATGTTGTGATCAACATGTAGCCTGTGAAATATCCGTAACCGAGATAGTCATGCACTGTCGTGATCAACACATCTCTCATGTGGAAATACTCTCATGTACTGGCATCCCATGTCTTGGCCGGCATTGCCCATAATCCATATAGCTCCTCTTTCAGTAACCTTAGATACATATTAGTATCATTTCCCGGTTGTCTTGAACCTTTAATAAGCATAGGCATGCTTATTTATTTTGCCCTCTTCCACTTCTAGGGGGAATTTGTACATCCATACAAACACGAGTCATGTGCTATGATTGGTGTTCTGGTTGCTAAACGGATTCATGCCATCAGTACAACCACCAAGCACGATGTTCCTTGGATCATCAACGAAGTATTTATATTCAACGTTTAATATTCTCCATTGGCTAGCATCTGCGAGGTGTCTTAGATTCAGATCATCTCCATCATGTGGCTTCACTCTATCCTCATGCCATCGCATGAGATTTCCTTCCTTAGGATCTATGAAATACCACTGTAGAAAGGGAGTGATGGGAATGTACGATACGACTTTCTACGGAGCTTTCTTCCTGGCCTTCTTATATCTTGAAGCACTGCACTTTGGTAAGACGGGTTTTTCCACATGCTCGTTCCGATATATGATGCAATCATTGATGCATGCATCGTATCTAATGTGCGGTAGATCAAGAGGCCACAAGATTTTTTTGGCCTCCTCGACACTAGTAGGACACAGGCTTCCAACGGTGAGAACCTTCTTTAGAGACTTCAAAAGGCCATCCAGGCTTGCGTCCATCCATTAGTTTTTTCCTTCATCTTTGGCCATTCTAGTGTGAAACTCAAGAGGGTCGCCTTGGGATCGCAACCATCATGCAATGGAGTCTTCGAGTCTAGCTCTAGTTGCACCAGCTTGGCCTCCTCTCTAGAAGCACCTCTGTCGCTAGTCATCATCTTGCAACGCAAGTATCGAACATGTGTGTCCCGCATGGATGAACTTAGTAGGGACAAAGACTACGTCGTGTCGGTGTCTTCTCTGTCATATCTGGCCTCTTCTCCGCCAGGTCCAACCTCTTTTGCACCATGTCCGATGCCATTTCCGAAGCCCTATTCTTCAAGCCCTTTTTCAGTCATCTCTTTGTCTGGCCCCATGTCTTTATTGACTGCCCCATCGACGCCCTCATCATCATCGTCTTCACTTATCAATCGAGTATCGTCATTAACAAAACCATGCATGAGCAAGTGCGCCTTGAATTTCCCGGCATTAAAGGGATCGAGCAATACTCCTTCTTTGCATATATGACACGGTCATTAAACCTCCTTCCATTTGTTTTCGTACAAGTCGTCCATCATGGATTGCCAGTATCTTCCCACCTTCCTTCCATTGACCTTCATGATCGCATCCACAAAGAAAAATAATTATAACTGCGTACACATGCATGCATGCATGCAACAAATTCATACACAAATTTGACATGACCTTCCCTAAATATAGAACATATCGAGTTTGCCGCAAATTCATCAAGACAGAAATGAATTGATATTTTGGCAAAACACAGGCAACTCAAGCCACACACATTTCAACAAATACACAATATAGGCAACTGACATGGCACACACATAATTTCTATCATAGAATACATACACATATTTCCATTCTTGCACAATTCTTCTTTTTCCTCACCTATGTCGAGAGAGATCAAGCACGGTACAAAGATATTCAAATCTCCTTCTTAATTACCTAGTAGATCTACATAGTGAGGTAACTAGTTAGCTCTAACTAGGGAGAGAGGGAACAAGGTAATGGAGGGATAAAATATTAAAGAGAGGGGGAGGGAGGTCATCAATTAACGGAGGTGGTGAAGTGCATTAATTAGTGGAGGTGGGAGGGCAAAGTAATAGATAGGGAGGAGGGATGGCATTAATGGAGGTGGTGGAGGGGCAAAGAATAGATAGGGAGGAGAGGAGCACTGAAGGAAGAAGCAAGTGTAAGAGGAAGTGGGGGAAGGAAGGGGGAGGAAGGGGGAGAAACTTTTGGCTGGCAACCATAGCAGTAGCGCTTGTTAGGGAAACGTGCTACTCCTAGTTTCACTAGCAGTAGCGGTGGGAGAAAATCAGCGCTGCTATTACTTGGGGCCCACCATGTTACACGTAGAAAAAATACGAGTAGCGCGTTTTGCCGGTAGGGTGCTAAAGATAGATAAATAATAGTAGCACTGGTTATGGCCGACATGCTGCTACTTTATCCTGACCCTGGGGTAACATTTTGCCCTCTTAGCACTAGTGTTGTTTTCTTTAAGCAGCACTACTGCTAAATTGTACCAGTAGCACTCTTTCGAGGCCATGCTACTGGTACTTAACAGTAGCCCGCTGGCCATAACAAGTGCTATTAGTAAGTTTCTACCTATAAGATATTTCCTAGTAATACAAGTTTGCACAATTCACAGCAACTGCCGGTGTCGGTGCTAAAACTGACGGATCTAAGGTAGGGGGTCCCAAGCTATGGACCTAGGGTCAATGGTAACAAGGATAGTAGGGATACAATGTTTACCCACGTTCGGACCATCTCGAAGAGGTAAAACCCCAAGTCTTGCTTTCATTGTATTGATAATGGGTACCAAGTATAGGTTGTTGATCTACCTTAAGCTCATTGTGGAAGCTCTAAACCATAAGGTTAATAAGTTCTCCTATATGGATTCAACCCCTGGGCTTATATAGATACCCAGGGGATCTAGGTTACAAGTTTAGGTCGGTTCGATATATGCCAGACATAGAGACCTCCTTAGATCAAATGCCAAGTCTCCAAAGGTTTCATTCTTCCACATGGGCGAACCTTGACGCTACATCATTCTCTATGAAGTTACTTAGAGGGCTCCAAATTTGATCCATAAGGGTTGAACACCTCGGGTTAGCACCCCCTAATCCAGGACTCCCTTAGTAGCCCATGAACTAGTCTCCAATTGCCAAGGACAATTGCACTCCTTAGTATTTTAGCTTCAAATGTCTTCGGCTTGGCACGCGAGGTCGAGGCACAAGCCTAACCCTAAAGGGTCACCACCGAAATACAAACGATGCATTTTACAACTGACACCTTTTGTCGAACCGCCGCCACTCAAAACTGGTCCAGGTTAGTCTTCATTAGCGAAATCGTGCTTCGAGGAAGTTGCATTATTGAACCGGACCATCCAAAGTGGATATCGTGTCTCGTATTCCAAGGGATATCATCAAAAGATGTCTCAACCAAGGCTAGATTAATGACTGCAAGGGAGTCGTGTCGATTCAAATGGCGCAGCATAGGGGATTATTGGTATTTCAACCCACTATAAGAATGAGCGAATATTACATTCCTCTTTTTAACTTACCATTCCCCTTCTGCACCATAGCCATTACTTACAGAACTCCAGCATCTAGATCCCCATTCTCTGCTTTCCTCCTCCCGAGCTTGATGCTCGGACATGGCCAATAATGGTTGTTGGCTGGCTTCTACAGTCACGGCGAGCACCATTATGGGGCTGAAGAACTCCGGACATCTACCTCCCCTCCCCCGGCATGAACTGCCGGGCTTCGACTCTCGGTCACGTCATTCCCACTCCTAAGCTTGGGGAGCGGGTCATCTTTTTCCACCTGGGTTTCCTCTCCATCCCATTGTTAGGGGTCTTATCTTCTTCTACGGGCTAGATTTCCACCATCAAAACCCCGAACATTATACTTCACATCACCGCTTTCATCACGATGTGCGAGGCCCTCCTTTGTGTACAATCGCACTTCAACCTTTGGCTGAAGCTCTTCTACGTCAAACCGAAGAGCAGCGGTCTTCAGCTTACTGAATGCAATGGCACCATGATCAACAAGATCCAAAACTCCGTATGGCCAGAGGGGGCTTTCATGGAGACCGTGAAGACTTGGTAGAAACAGTAGTTCTACATCACTTAGCCCCTCTCCGCATGTCAAGCCGAGGTCCCACCCTTCAAAGCCAGCCCTCCGGAGAAGCTATTCTCTTGGAATGAGAAGAGCCTTGAGCGAGGGAACCAGCAGGAGGTCAAGCTGCTCTATAAGAGGATCAGATCCATCGTGAAGGCCATGATGAGTCTAACTAATGTGATTCAGATCATGCTTCATCACCTCAATCTTTCGCTGCAAGCCTCCACCTTCCTGTTGTAGTTGTACAACACCGAGAACGATTCTCTGGTGTGGCATTTCTTCAACGTGATGCTCGAGACGATGTGCTCGGCCTTATTCAAGCCGTCGAAGAACAACTTCCCCAAGGTGGGACCCAACAAGGGCTTCGAAGCGAACGCTGACACATCAGAGGTAAGGTGCATGGTGGTTTCATACACCACAACTTATTGATTCAAACATTTGATCACATGCTTTTATTTTTATCAGCAATGTGCCAACAAGGTGACATTGATGGGCTGCCTTGCGTCCCGAACCGAAGAGGCCAGGACCCATCACCTTGAGGCCCTACTTAAGCCCGACCCCTGCATGCCTCCTCGTAAGAAGGAGGCTAAGAGGGATGGTCTTCTGATCCAAGTTCCATTGGAGACCCAATCCGAGGACACACACATCTCCTATGACATCGAAAGGAGGGAGGAGCAAAAGGAAGAAGAGAAGGATGATGAATACAAGGAGGAGGACGCCGAAGAGGAGGAGTAAGCCCTCCCCCTAGGGAAATGGAAAACTTCCTCCATAGTCGTGTTGGGGAACGTCGCATGGGAAACAAAAAAATTCCTACGCGCACGAAGACCTATCATGGTGATGTCCATCTACGAGGGGGATTTCAGATCTACGTACCCTTGTAGATCGCACAACAGAAGCGTTAATAAACGCGGTTGATGTAGTGGAACGTCCTCACGTCCCTCGATCCGCCACGCGAACCGTCCCACGAACCGTCTTGCGATTCGTCCCACGATCCGCTTTGATCTAGTGTCGAACGGACGACACCTCCGCGTTCAACACTCGTACAGCTCGACGATGATCTTAGCCTTTTTGATCCAGCAAGAGAGACAGAGAGGTAGATGAGTTCTCCGGCAGCGTGAGGGCGCTCCGGAGGTTGGTGGTGATCTAAGCTCAGCAGGGCTCCACCCGAGCTCCGCAGAAACGCGATCTAGAGGAAAAACCGTGGAGGTATGTGGTCGGGCTGCCGTGTAAAAGTTGTCTCAAATCAGCCCTAAAACCTCCGTATATATAGGTGGGAGGGGAGGGGCCTTGCCTTGGGGCTCAAGGATCCCCAAGGGGTTCGGCCGAAGGGGGGGAGGAGGATTCCTCCTCCAATCCTAGTCCAACTAGGATTGGAAGGTGGAGTCCTTCCATTCCTTCACACTTCCCCCTTTTTTTCTCTTTGATTTTCTTATCTCCTTGCGCAAGGGCCTCTTTGGGCTTGCCCACCAGCCCACTAAGGGCTGGTGCGGCACCCCTAAGGCCTATGGGCTTCCCTGAGGTGGGTTGCCCCCCCCCCCCCCCCGTGAACATCCGGAACCCATTCGTCATTCCCGGTACATTCCCGGTAATTCCGAAAACCTTCCGGTAATCAAATGAGGTCATCCTATATATTAGTCTTCGTCTCCGAACCATTCCGGAAACACTCGTGACGTCCGTGATCTCATCCGGGACTCTGAACAACATTCAGTAACCAACCATATAACTCAAATATGCATAAAACAACGTCGAACCTTAAGTGTGCAGACCCTGCGGGTTCGAGAACTATGTAGACATGACCCGAGGGACTCCTCGGTCAATATCCAATAGCGGGATGTAGCGACCCGACTCAAAACGAGTCAAGCCTCTGTGTTTCTGTGCCATCCCTGGATCAGTATGCTGGCACACACAATACATCAATGTATATATCAAAGTGCAATCACATGTAAATAGCGTAAAACTGATATATACCTTAAATATTTCAGCGGAAGCAGTCAAGGGAGTGGAGTCCCAATAAACACCAACGGCAAGTTGAGTGTAGACCGTAGCCCTGAATCGTACTCTTACTCGTCGAAGAAAAATATCTGCAACATAAGACGTTGCAGCCGTGTAGGTCAGCATATTGAATATGCCAGGAAGTCACATAAGAGAGGGGTGAAAAGTAATCATCTATACTATATGCATATATGGCAGGTGGGGCTATAAGTTTTAGCGTAAAGCAAATTTTTCTCCTACAACAAGAGAGGGCTAAAAGCAAAATGTTACTACATTGTTGGTTGTTAACGAGATGGTTCCGCCAACCAGTTCTCGTACCCGAGTTGTCAATAATTACCCTCATCAAATATATTTAATGGTGTTGAGAAATCGAAATAACTTTAGTTCCTTTGGCTCAAGTTGACCATGACCGTGGACACGGCTAATCGATTAGGTTTGAGTACTCTGCAGAGTTTTGCACACGTTCCCCACAAGATTTGATCGCCTCCGAGTATGTCCTCGCACTTCAGGGTGTTTGAAGACCGGATGATCAAAACATGGTCTTTCAACGGGTCCCTCTGAATCCCTGTCGGTGCCCATCCATTCCTACCGTTCGTCTACATCTGCTAGCACCGCCTGTCCAGAGTCGCCGCGTTGTCCAACCAAGCCAGAGCCCATAATGACTTGTGGCTGTGCAGGTAACCCTTGGGTCTTGAAAATATCCGTCCGTCTCTTTGAGCCTGGGTGAAGCTTTCCGGAGGATGTCATGGCCTCTCCAGCATCCCGGGTCATCCATTGGGTTCTCCAGGGAGCCGATCAACCGTCCTTCACCCAGAGTTGCATTGCGTCCGAGGTCTTGAAAATCTTGTCTTAACCGGTCTTGATTATTTAATCAACCTTGCATCACTCGTGTTATGCACTCAACCGAAATCCCGTCTACTCAAGCAGAGCAATATGAAGTTTGTCGTCCCGGGGCCAAGTATCGGGGTTGTTGTGTGCCTACCACATGATACTACAACCTTTACTAAAATTTCCAAGTACCTAAGCAGCATGCAATTGGGCATACGATGGTAGAACTACGATGCATAAAACATAGGTGATAGTATGATCAAAATGACTTGCCTGGTGATGTTGACGAAGAAGAATTTCTCGAGAAAATAACTTGATAGACTACTCGTCACTCTCCGATGAAATCTATATAACAAACATATCATTCACATAAGCACTCATACTAGCAATCAAAACAAAAGAGAGAGCGAATAGGAATCCGAACGAAACTCCAAATAAGACCAGGGAGTCTTCTACTACGTCAAACACAAAATAGTTTTTGTCCAACAGAAAATAATAACAAGAAACTAAGATATAAATTTTAACTAAGATAAAATAAAGTATTTTTTCACAAAACTATTTGAAAGTATTTCCAAACGGGATTTGAAACAGTGGAGAAACCAATTGCAAGTTACTAAGGAACTAGAATTGATTTCATGATAACAAATAAAATAAAAATAAAAACTTGTTGAGAACCTACTGTTATCTAACAGAAAACCAAATATAAACTTTCTCAAATATAGAAGAAACTAATATAAAACAAATATAGAAAAAGAAATAGCTATAATCCTAAAAGAACTAAAACAGAATCTGTTTTGGTAAAAACCCCAATTAAAAATATTTAAAAAAAATGAAACTTAAAGTACTGAAAGATATGATCAATAGGAAGCAGCATCAAAAAGAATCAAATTAAAAGCTATTTTTAAACTCCCGGAATAAGCAAAACAAGCTTTAATTCAAATCTGATCTAACTCAATTTTTATAAATCCAAACATAGAAAAATTATATATCTACAGAAACTTCATAAAATATTTGATCCAACGCAAAAAGAATCACCTAATTCGTAGTTATAGACTAATAGATATGAAGTTTCTAAGGTTGCAATTTTCTGAAAAAACTGCAATACGGGATTTCGTGGATCTCATCGGAGTTAGTCGCCGAAGTTGGAGAAGACGGCGGGAAGGTTGCTCCGGTGGCCGGCCGAGGCGGTGGAGGGTTCTAGGTGATGGAGGAGGGCTCGGGCGGAAGGTTGGTGGCGTCGGCAGGGCGTGGGGGCGACGGGAGGGAGCAGCAGGAGCTCCGGCGAGTTCCTGTTGGAGGCGAACTCCGGCGAGGTGGGGGCTGCGTTCCGACGAGGGGAGGGGCTGGGCTATGGGGAAAATGGGGAGAGGAGGTTGAGGGGAGTATTTATAGGGGCTCGGGGTGCTCGGAGAAGGAAGGAGCAAGGAGATCGGGAAGGTGGAGATTCCTCTCACCATGGCTATGGAAGTTTCATGTGCACGTGAGGAAGGAGATAGAGGAAGAAGAAGATCCTGTTGGGCCAGTTTTTGGAAAGGTCTTAATGGGCCACCATTTATTTCCATTTAAACACGATTTCTTTCCTTTTTCAAAACTAGGAAACTAAAACGATAAAAGGGAAATCAAATCAATTCGGAATATAGAGTTTCTATATACTAAAATTATCAGAAAAATAAAATCTAAATGATGGGCATTTTTCCACGACAAAAATAAAACTTCAGAAAAAATTATTTTCACAAAATTTCCTAAAAGGTTTATTTTCTTTTGCAAATAATTTTCAAATGATCCTCTAAGTTTGAGGGTTCAAATAACTTTGAAAATGCCCATGGGTTCGAGGGTCATGTTCCTCCGCTCTAGAATGTATTTCCCGGCATTTTGTTGCACGAAGAAAACGAATGGAAATGCAAAAGAATTCAATGCAAATATCTCCGCTCAAAATCTTTGTGGTTGAAGAAGTCATGTCATCTTCTCTCGTTGCTTTTAAAGATTGAATTTGAATTCACCGGAGAAGGGGAAAGTCATTTTATTCCCTCTCATTCAAAAGTTTCGAAAAGTTTCAAATTTCACACAAGTTTCAATCACTCAGGCAAGCAACAAACAATCAATCTAATAATTATATTAACATTCCAAAATTTGGGATGTTACAAACCTACCACACTTAAAATGAATCTCGTCCTCGAGATTCGAAGAGGCTAGAAAGAAAGGTTAGGGTTTGGGGGTCTTCTAACAATTCCAATCTCCTGCAAAGTGGGATGCTACCACACTTAAAATGAAGGTTACTGGTCCCTTAAGATTTTAACAATCCTCTGGGGTTTTGGCATCTGACTCCTCACAGTCTTCATATCTTCCGTTATATTCATAACGTCTCCATCAAAAACGAGGGCTCTTCCGTTGATATAAGCTTCTTCCGTCACTGGGTCTTCTTAACTGTCAAGTCTCGTGACCATTCTAAATAACCTATCGATGATTCTCATGGTGGTCTACCATTTGTGGTTATCCTGCAGAGAGAAGGGTCTTGGTTTCATTCTCACCGTAAAATTTCCTACGCGTGACAACAGGTGACATGTACTTGGGGCGTTCATCATACCATTCTAAGGCTTAAACAAAAGCTTCAAAGAACGTCGTCTCTCTATATGGGTAAGTCTCTCAGATTTACCATTCCGAATAGCAAGATAAATGATAAGAGTAAGTCGTCATGGTGATCAATCCATTCCGCACCCAAATCATTTCTCTGTATAAGGTTTAGCGAATCTCGCATTCTAACACTTGGGCATCCTCACAAGCGTTGCAGAATTTCTCTTGTCCACGAACGAAGTTCGGATAATCCATTGGTTCTGCAAGCTGAACAAAACATCTATCGTATCTTCACAACTCTCAGGTTTTCGTATGCTCCTAAGGAAATGTTTGCTGATCCATCATAGCTTCTTTCCATAAATCATATTCATTTCATAATCAATCCTTTATTACATCCTTAATTTATCCTCAAAAACTCCAATTCAAAAGTACTCTATTACAATTGCTGCCATCCACATTGTTCGGTATGGTCAAGCATTTCGGCCAGCTTTATTCATCTGCCTCTCTTGGAGGTACTTTAGTTCCACTGGAATTTTCCGATGTGCTCCTTGAAATCATCCATCTTTTGCTTCATCATGGTGGCCATTAGCTTCATCTCCATCATCTCCGCACGTACCTCACTCAGGTATTCTTGGGTATGACAGAGTCTTGCTTCAAGTATCTCTCCAATCTGACGTATGGCTTCCATGGCAGCTTGATGAATAGCATCAAAGAAGGTTGCTCGTGGTACACGTGAAATGAAAAAGTATTGCCCCATAGTCTTTGGACAAACTCCTTTCACATGGTGGAGGTGTACTTCCACGTACCAAAGTTCCACTCCATTTTCCATGAATGGGTAGCCTTTGTAGACTGCATCTCCTTCAAGATGAATGTCCTTCATCATGTCCTTCAGGATTTTCGGGTAATCATGATCACTGGTCAGGGTCATGATCGTTTCGGGGCCCTTAAGGAATGACTCGTAGAGAGTTGTCATCTGCAGGTGTCAGTAAATAGGTACTCAGAGGAATGTATGTGTCTCCTTGGTAATCATGGTACATTCCTATTCAGTGGATCCTGTGGGGTTTTACCGATTACTACCACACTTAAATGAATTATACTCATGCCTGCATAGACCATATTTTCTCTTATCCTCATAATGTTCAGAGATATTTGCTCGTAGAGAAACAACGCATACATTTTCAACATAGGAAATCATGAGACAATAAATTCCATTTATTCATGATGTTATTACAATCTCAGGGACTTCTGTTACAAAATTTTCACTCCATGATCTCATGAAAAACAAGAGTTCTTCAGATTACACTAATTGCCGCGGTCAAAACTTAACTACTCCATTCTAGCTTTCTTCCTTTGTGGACAATCGCTGGCAAAATGTCATGCTTCCTTGCAACAAAAGCAAATGAGTTCTGACCAGTCTCGAGGCGTCTTAGTGGTTGCCTTTGCTCCTTGGGTTTCCAGCTTCCTTCCTGAGCACATGTATTTGTGATGGCCAAATTCCATACACTTGTAACATCTGACATGACTCAGGTCTTTTTCTGCAGAGATTTGGCTCTTTTGAGGGTACTTTTTCTTCTTTCCGGACTCCTTTATTTTGGCCAGTTCTTCTATTTCAAGTGGATCAAACTCCACTTCTTCCGTCGGGAAGTTTCCCAGATACTCTTGGCTTCTCTTCGTGCAATCCTGTGAATAATGTCCTTCTTCTCCACATGAGTAGCATCATTGGAGAAAAATCTGGTCAGACCTTGTCCATCAGGGTCTTCAATATTTTCGTTCATCACCGGTTCTTCTAGAATCTTCTTCTTGAGGGTTTCCTTCACTGCATCTTTCTGCTGCTTGATAACCTGTTGCACCTTGGGGTAAATGTGACACTGAGCTGGGTAGTGGGTGGTTCCTTCACAAAGGAAACAAGTCACCTGACTACTTGGGCACTCCTCAACTGGGTGATTTTCTTCACAATGAGTGCATCCATCCTTGTGTTCTTCCTGGGTGTGTCCTATTTCTCCACAGATCTTGCATGCACAAGTCTTCTCCTTCGGATTATCATAGCTCTTCTGAATGAGACGGGATCTTAACAGAGTCTTCTTGAATTCTTCCCAACTTTCTGCTCCACTAAATCCTTGTATGGCATAGTGCATTTTCCACCAGATAGCAGCACTTTGAGTAAAGTACTGAAGAACGTGTTCCACTTCATGCTCCCTTGAGATCAAGTTGCTCCCGAAGTGGTTCTCCATGTTCTGAATCCATATCTCAGCTTCCAGCTGGGTCATTGGTCCAGAGACTACAAGTCCAGCTTCATACTCCATCTGGTAGGGTTGAGGTTTTGGGGATGAGACGGGTAAGAGAGGGAGGGAGATACACACAATACAAAAAATATTTTTGAGAATAGATTTTATTTGTGGACGTCGGAAAACACACACCAAAGATGGTTCACAAATCATCGTATCTAACGTGGTATATAAAAGGGGTTTGGACTTCTAATGGTCATATAATTATTCAGACACTTCAGGGTCTTTGAGTTCTTCGGGTCTTGGGAGTCTTCAATGGGTGTAGCTTCAATTCTTCAATTGCATGGTGATATCCTCTTTACTTTGACGTGGGAGTCGGTTGATCCTTCATGTGGTCAAAAGGGGAAGGGCATTGTCTAACTATTTGAGGTGAGAGAGAACGTTTTATGAAATCAGAAGAGATGAGAAGTGAAAGGTGTTTTCGAAAATAAGATTTTTGAGAGATCCTATCCTAAGAAATTTCCAATTTCTAGGGGTCACGTCCTACAGTCAACATGTGCTCTGAATACCATTTCTGTAGCGACCCGACTCAAAACGAGTCAAGCCTCTGTGTTTCTGTGCCATCCCTGGATCAGTATGCTGGCACACACAGTACATCAATGTATATATCAAAGTGCAATCACATGTAAATAGCGTAAAACTGATATATACCTTAAATATTTCAGCGGAAGCAGTCAAGGGAGTGGAGTCCCAATAAACACCAACGCCAAGTTGAGTGTAGACCGTAACCCTGAATCGTACTCTTACTCGTCGAAGAAAAATATCTGCAACATAAGACGCTGCAGCCGTGTAGGTCAGCATATTGAATATGCCGGCAAGTCACATAAGAGAGGGGTGAAAAGTAATCATCTATACTATATGCATATATGGCAGGTGGGGCTATAAGTTTTAGCGTAAAACAAATTTTTCTCCTACAACAAGAGAGGGCTAAAAGCAAAATGTTACTACATTGTTGGTTGTTAACGAGATGGTTCCGCCAACCAGTTCTCATACCCGAGTTGTCAATAATTACCCTCATCAAATATATTTAATGGTGTTGAGAAATCCAAATAACTTTAGTTCCTTTGGCTCAAGTTGACCATGACCGTGGACACGGCTAATCGATTAGGTTTGAGTACTCTGCAGAGTTTTGCACACGTTCCCCACAAGATTTGATCGCCTCCAGGTATGTCCTCGCACTTCAGGGTGTTTGAAGACCGGATGATCAAAACATGGTCTTTCAACGGGTCCCTCTGAATCCCTGTCGGTGCCCATCCATTCCTACCGTTCGTCTACATCTGCTAGCACCGCCTGTCCAGAGTCGCCGCATTGTCCAACCAAGCCAGAGCCCATAATGACTTGTGGCTGTGCAGGTAAGCCTTGGGTCTTGAAAAGATCCGTCCGTCTCTTTGAGCCTGGGTGAAGCTTTCTGCAGGATGTCATGGCCTCTCCAGCATCCCGGGTCATCCACTGGGTTCTCCAGGGAGCCGATCAACCATCCCTTCACCCACAGTTGCATTGCGTCCGAGGTCTTGAAAATCTTGTCTTAACCGGTCTTGATTATTTAATCAACCTTGCATCACTCGTGTTATGCACTCAACCGAAATCCCGTCTACTCAAGCATAGCAATATGAAATTTGTCGTCCCGGGGCCAAGTATCGGGGTTGTTGTGTGCCTACCACATGATACTACAACCTTTACTAAAATTTCCAAGTACCTAAGCAGCATGCAATTGGGCATACGATGGTAGAACTACAATGCATAAAACATAGGTGGTAGTATGATCAAAATGACTTGCCTGGTGATGTTGAGGAAGAAGAATTTCTTGGGAAAATAACTTGATAGACTACTCGTCACTCTCCGATGAAATCTATATAACAAACATATCATTCACATAAGCACTCATACTAGCAATCAATTCTAGCAATCAAAACAAAAGAGAGAGCGAATAGGAATCCTAAGGAAACTCCAAATAAGACTAGGGAGTCTTCTACTATGTCAAACACAAAGTAGTTTTTGTCCAACAGAAAATAATAACAAGGAACAAAGATATAAATTTTAACTAAGATAAAATAAAGTATTTTTTTCACAAAACTATTTGAAAGTATTTCCAAACGGGATTTGAAACAGTGGAGAAACCAATTGCAAGTTACTAAGGAACTAGAATTGATTTCATGATAACAAATAAAATAAAAATAAAAAATTGTTGAGAACCTACTGTTATCTAACAGAAAACCAAATATAAACTTTCTCAAATATAAAAGAAACTAATTTAAAAACAAATATAGAAAAAGAAATAGCTATAATCCTAAAAGAACTAAAACAGAATCTGTTTTGCTAAAAACCCCAATTAAAAATATTTAAAAAAATTGAAACTTAAAGTACTGAAAGATATGATCAATAGGAAGCAACAGCAAAAAGAATCAAATTAAAAGCTATTTTTAAACTCCCGGAATAAGCAAAACATGCTTTAATTCAAATCTGATCTAACTCAATTTTTATAAATCCAGACATAGACAAATTATATATCTACAGAAACTTCATAAAATTAGTGATCCAACGCAAAACGAATCACCTAATTCGGAGTTATAGACTAATAGATATGAATTTTCTAAGGTTGCAATTTTCTGAAAAAACTGCAATACGGGATTTCGTGGATCTCATCGGAGTTAGTCGCCGGAGTTGGAGAAGACGGCGGGAAGGTTGCTCCGGTGGCCGGCCGAGGCGATGGAGGGTTCCAGGTGATGGAGGAGGGCTCGGGCAGAAGGTTGGTGGCGTCGGCGGGGCGTGGGGGCGACGGGAGGGAGCAGCAGGAGCTCCGGCGAGTTCCTGTTGGAGGCGAACTCCGGCGAGGTGGGGCTGCGTTCCGACGAGGAGAGGGGCTGGGCTATGGGGAAAATGGGGAGAGGAGGTTGAGGGGAGTATTTATAGGGGCTCGGGGTGCTCGGAGAAGGAAGGAGCAAGGAGATTGGGAAGGTGGAGATTCCTCTCACCATGGCTATGGAAGTTTCCTGTGCACGTGAGGAAGGAGATAGAGGAAGAAGAAGATCCTGTTGGGCCAGTTTTTGGAAAGGTCTTAATGGGCCACCGTTTATTTCCATTTAAGCACGAACTAGGAAACTAAAACGATAAAAGGGAAATCAAATCAATTCGGAATATAGAGTTTCTATATACTAAAATTATCACAAAAATAAAATCTAAATGATGGGCATTTTTCCACGGCAAAAATAAAACTTCAGAAAAAATTATTTTCACAAAATTTCCTAAAATATTTATTTTCTTTTGCAAATAATTTTCAAATGATCCTCTAAGTTTGAGGGTTCAAATAACTTTCAAAATGCCCGTGGGTTCGAGGGTCATGTTCCTCCGCTCTAGAATTTATTTCCCGGCATTTTGTTGCACGAAGAAAACGAATGGAAATGCAAAAGAATTCAATGCAAATATCTCCGTTCAAAATCTTTGTGTTTGAAGAAGTCATGTCATCTTCTCTCATTGCTTTTAAAGATTGAATTTGAATTCACCGGAGAAGGGGAAAGTCATTTTATTCCCTCTCATTCAAAAGTTTCGAAAAGTTTCAAATTTCACACAAGTTTCAATCACTCAGGCAAGCAACAAACAATCAATCTAATAATTATATTAACATTCCAAAATTTGGGATGTTACACGGGACCTGGATGCGCATATTGGATCCTACATATTCTACAAAGATCTTATCGTTTGAACCTGCGGGTTTGAGAACTATGTAGACATGACCCGAGGGACTCCTCGGTCAATATCCAATAGCGGGACCTGGATGCGCATATTGGATCTTACATATTCTACAAAGATCTTATCGTTTGAACCTCAGTGCCAAGGATTCATATAATCCCGTATGTCATTCCCTTTGTCCTTCGGTATGTTACTTGCCCGAGATTCGATCGTCAGTATCTGCATACCTATTTCAATCTTCATTTACCGGCAAGTCTCTTTACTCGTTCCGTAATAAAAGATCCCGCAACTTACACTAAGTCACATTGCTTGCAAGGCTTGTGTGTGATGTTGTATTACCGAGTGGGCCCCGAGATACCTCTCCGTCACACGGAGTGACAAATCCCAGTCATGATCCATACTAACTCAACGAACACCTTCGGAGATACCTGTAGAGCATCTTTATAGTCACCCAGTTATGTTGCGACGTTTGATACACACAAAGCATTCCTCCGGTGTCAGTGAGTTATATGATCTCATGGTCATCAGAATAAATACGTGACACACAGAAAATAGTAGCAACAAAATGACAAGATCAACATGCTACATCTATTAGTTTGGGTCTAGTCCATCACATGATTCTCCCAATGACGTGATCCAGTTATCAAGCAACAACACCTTGTACACAGTCAGAAGACCCTGACTATCCTTGATCAACTGGCTAGCGAACTAGAGGCTTACTAGGGACAGTGTTTTGTCTATGTATCCACACATGTATCTGAGTCTTCATTCAATACAATTATATCATGGATAATAAACGATTACGTTGATACAGGAATTATAATAATAACTTATTTATCATTGCCTCTAGGGCATAATTCCAACAGTCTCCCACTTGCACTAGAGTCAATAATCTAGCCCTCACATCACCATGCGAATTACATTGCAATAAATCTAACACCCATACAGTTCTGGTATTGATCATGCTTTGCCCGTGGAAGAGGTTTAGTCAGCAGGTCTGCTACATTCAGATTTGGGTGCACTTTGCATATATTTACGTCCTCCCCTTCGACGTAGTCGCGGATGAGGTTGACGCGTCGTTTGATGTGTCTGGTCTTCTTGTGAAACCGTGGTTCCTTTGCTAAGGCAATGGCACCCGTGTTGTCAGAAACCAAGGTTATTGGATTCAGTGCGCTTGGCACCACTCCAAGATCAGTCATGAACTGCTTCATCCAGACACCCTCCTTAGCCGCCTCCGAGGCAGCCATGTACTCCGCTTCACATGTAGAATCAGCTACGACGCTTTTCTTGGAACTGCACGAGCTTACCGCACCCCCATTAAGAATAAATACGTATCCGGTCTGCGACTTAGAGTCGTCCGGATCTGTGTCAAAGCTTGCATCGACGTAACCTTTTACGGCAAGCTCTTTGTCACCTCCATACACGAGAAACATCTCCTTAGTCCTTTTCAGGTACTTCAGGATATTCTTGACCGCCGTCCAGTGATCCACTCCTGGATTACTCTGGAACCTGCCTGCCATACTTATGGCCAGGCTAACGTCCGTTCTAGTGCACAACATTGCATACATGATAGAACCTATGGCTGAAGCATAGGGGACGGTGCTCATATGCTCTCTATCTATATCAGTTGCTGGGCACTGAGTCTTACTCAATCTCGTACCTTGTAAAACTGTCAAGAACCCCTTCTTGGACGGTTCCATTTTGAACCTCTTCAAAACTTTATCAAGGTATGTACTTTGTGAAAGTCCTATCAGGCGTTTCGATCTATCCCTATAGATCTTAATGCCTAGAATGTAAGCAGCTTCTCCTAGGTCCTTCATAGAGAAACTTTTATTCGACTAATCCTTTATGCTCTCCAAAAACTCCACGTTGTTTCCAATCAGCAATATGTCATCCACGTATAACACTATAGGAATTAGCTTCTTTGCCGTCTGCCATCACAGACGGCAAAGAGTAAACCACCGACGGCAAAGAGTAATACACATACGGCAAAGAATCCCACTGTCGGCAAAATTTCTGCGTCAGCCTACGACGACATTGTAGCTTCTTTGCCGTCTGCCTCACCGAAGCGGACGACAAAGAGCTTTGCCGTCAGCTTTTCATAAGAGCAGTCGGCAAATATGCCGAGACGGCAATCGGCAGGCGTTGCCTCCATTAGGGGCTAACGGAGGCTTTTTCGTCTGCCTCCCCTCTTCTTTGCCGTTTGCCTCCACCTCCTCCCCCCACTCTTTGTCGTTTGCCTCCACCTCCACTCTTTGTCGTCGGCCTCCACCTCCTCCCCCCTCCACTCTTTGCCGTCTGCCTACCCCTCCTCCCCCCTCCTCTGTGCCCTCTTCTTTGTCGTCTGCCCCCCAGGAAGCAGACGACAAAGAGACTATATGGCCAGCTGCTGCTGCCTAGGTTGCACAGCTGGGCGCCACGTGGCACCTTTGCCGTCGGTCAGCTGATGGCAAAGGCCTTTGCCATCTGCTGGCAGACGACAAAGAGCCCATATTGTCATAGTTTTGTTTTTTTTGTTTATTTCACAGCACATATACATATACATAGCACATATATAGGTCACAACACATATACATATACATAGCACATATAATTCATAGCACATATATAGGTCACAACACATATTCATAGCACAAAGTTTCATCCATATATATATATACATATACATATAGTTCCACATATACTGTTCATCCATATATACATATACATATAATTCCACATTGTTCATCAACTCAAATGAAAACTAGAACTAAAGCACTGCATCAATGCCAGCTTCCATGCATGTAGTACATCCAATCTGCAAAATGGGAATAAGAAAGTCATAAAAAGAACAACAACAACATATATATGACAAATAAGCTAAATTGAAGAATAAAGAGAAGAAGCAAGAAGAGAACAACGAGAAGAAAAACAAGAATGAGGAGGAGGAGGGGAAGGAGAAGGAGAAGGAGGAGGAGAATAAGAAAAAAGAAGAAGAGAAGAAGAAGGAGAAGAAGGAGGAGAAGAAGGAGGAGAGAAGAAGAAGGAGAAGAAGGGCTCCTTCTCCTTCTTCTCCTCCTTCTCCTTCTTCTTCTCTTCTCCTCCTCCTCCTTCTTAATCTTCTCCTTGTCCTTCTCTTCTTCTTCTCTTCTTCTTCTTCTTCTTCCTTCTTTTCATTTCTCCTCTTCTCCTCTTCTTGGAGCTAAATTAGCTAACTATGTCTTTTTGCAGCTAAATGGGCTAATTATGTCATTCTAGAGGAAAACAAGCTAAGTATATAATATTAATGAACTAACCAAGGTTCTTATGCCATTTTGAGCTTATTATGTCTTTTAGGAGCTTAATTAGTCATTTTATTGATCTAACGAAGGTTCTTATGATGTTTTTACCTAACTAAGCTAATTATGTCATTTTGGATGATAATTGGCTAAGTATGTCTTTGTTGGGGAAAATAAGCTAAATTGAAGAAGAAGAGGAGAAGGAGGGAAGAAGAAGGATAATAAGGAGGGCTCCTTCTCCTCCTTCTCCTTCTTCTCTTCTTCTTCTTCTCCTCCTCCTTCTTCTCCTTCTCCTTCTCCTTCTGTTCTCTTTCTCTTCTTCTTTTTGTTCTTCCTTTTCATTTCTCCTCTTCTCCTCTTCTTGGAGCTAAATTATCTAACTATGTCTTTTTGGAGCTAAATGGGCTAATTATGTCATTATAGAGGAAAACAAGCTAAGTATATAATATTAATGAGCTAACCAAGGTTCTTATGCCATTTTGAGCTTCTAATGTCTTTTTGGAGCTAAATTGGCTAATTATGTCATTGTTGGGGAAATTAAGGCAAGGAGAATATGAAAGAGGAGAAGAAAGAGGAGGAGGAGGAGAATAAGAAGAAATAAAGAAGAAGGAGGAGAAGGAGGAGGAGAAGGAGGAGAAGGACTAGAATGTCCTTGGCCTTCTCCTCCTTCTCTTCCTCCTCCTCCTCCTTCTCGTTCTTCTCTTCTTCTTCTTCTTTCTTTTCATTTTTCCTATTTCTTCTTCTCTTCTTGGAGCTAAATTAGCTAACTATGTCTTTTTGGAGCTAAATGGGCTAATTATCCCATTTTAGAGGAAAACAAGCTAAGTATATAATATTAATGAGCTAACCAAGGTTCTTATGCCATTTTGTGGTTATTATGGCATTTGGAGCTAAATTGGCTAATTGTGTCATTGTTGGGGAAATTATGGCAAGGAGAATATGAAAGAGGAGAATAAAGAGGAGGAGGAGAAGAATAAGAAATAAAGAAGAAGGAGGAGAAGGACTAGAAGGTCCTTGGTCTTCTCCTCCTTATCCTCCTCTTCCTCTTCCTCCTCCTCCTCCTTCTCCTTTTTCTATTCTTATTCTTCTTCTTTCTTTTCATTTTTCCTATTTCTTCTCCTCTTCTCCTCTTCTTGGAGCTAAATTAGCTAACTATGTCTTTTTCGAGCTAAATGGGCTAAGTATCCCATTTTAGAGGAAAACAAGCTAAGTATATAATATTAATGAGCTAACCAAGGTTCTTATGCCATTTTGAGGTTATTATGGCATTTTGGAGCTAAATGGGCTAATTATGTCATTGTTGGGGAAATTAAGGCAAGGAGAATATGAAAGAGGAGAAGAAATAGGAGGAGGAGAAGAAGAAGAAGAAATCAAGAAAAAGGAGGAGAAGGAGGAGGAGGAGGAGAAGGACTAGAAGGTCCTTGGCCTTCTCTTCCTTCTCCTCCTCCTCCTCCTCCTTCTCCTTCTTCTCTTCTTCTTCTTCTTCTTCTTATTTCTTTTCATTTTTCCTATTTCTTCTCCTCTTCTCCTCTATTGGAGCTCAATTAGCTAACTATGTCTTTTTGGAGCTAAATGGGTTAATTATCCCATTTTAGAGGAAAACAAGCTAAGTATATAATATTAATGAGCTAACCAAGGTTCTTATGCCATTTTGAGGTTATTATGGCATTTTGGAGCTAAATGGGCTAATTATGTGAATGTTGGGGAAATTAAGGCAAGGAGAATATGAAAGAAGAGAAGAACGAGGAGGAGGAGGAGAAGAAGAAGAAATCAAGAAGAAGGAGGAGAAGGAGGAGGAGGAGGAGAAGGACTAGAAGGTCCTTGGCCTTCTCCTCCTCCTCCTCCTCCTCCTCCTCCTCCTCCTTCTGCTTCTTCTCTTCTTCTTCTTCTTCTTCTTCTTCTTTCTTTTCATTTTTCCTATTTCTTCTCCTCTTCTCCTCTTCTTGGAGCTCAATTAGCTAACTATGTCTTTTTGGAGCTATATGGGCTAATTATCCAATTTTAGAGGAAAACAAGCTAAGTATATAATATTAATGAGCTAACCAAGGTTCTTATGCCATTTTGAGGTTATTATGGCATTTTGGAGCTAATGGGCTAATTATGTCATTGTTGGAGAAATTAAGGCAAGGAGAATATGAAAGAGGAGAAGAGAAACTTACCGTAGTGGTTATCAAGGAGGAGAAACACCTCGAGAAGGGTCGTGCGATGCCGCTCGGGAGTTATTCTGCAGAATAGATATTTTGCAATGTCTCAGTTAGCATGATGACACTCAATTATTAATACTAGTTTATAATGAAACTCACTGTGTCAATCGAATAGAAGACGGGCATCGGCGGAGGGACTTGACCGCTCTTCTCGCACAGACCCTGAAGAGTGGGTCGTATTAGTTAGTAATGAAACAGACATTACACACATGATTTGGCTAATGTGAAAATTTTTTTACCACAAAAAGCTCGTACACGGCCCGTTGACCCGCCTCATTTCGGCCCCTCTCCTCCTCAATCAATCGTGCCGTGGTCTGGTCCCTCTCATCAAGAGCAGCCTGACTTGCCAATCTCTCTTTCTCAAGAGCAGCCTGGTTTGCCAATCTCTTTCTCAAGACGAGCCTGGTTTGCCAATCTCTCTTTCTGAAGGGCATCCTGAAACACCATTCCTCGTTACCACAGTAATCACTACTGGAAAATCCTAATTTGCCAACAGCTTTGGGCTTTGCCGTCAGCATTTTGAAGGGGCTGACGGCATAGAGGCTTTACCCTCAGCCGAAAATAATGCTGACGGCATAGGCGCGGCTGACGGCATAGAAACTCTATGCCGTCCGCTCTATCTAAGCCGTCAGCCAGCTGACGGCAAAGGAGCAAAAGACTGACGGCAAAGGGCGGCTAACGGCAAAGGGAGGTTCTCGGTCCCACGTTCGATCACAGCTTAACGGGAGCCGTCTATGCCGACAGCCAGCTGACGGCAAAGCCTAACGACTGTCTTTGCCGACAGCCAGCTGACGGCATAGTCGGGTGGTTATCCCCCCCGTGCAGGCCACGACCTAACCCACCCTGCTCTCTCACCTCTCCCACCCTGATCTCCCGACCCGCCGCCGTCGTCGACCCTACTCGCCCTACGCCGCCCCGCCCTGCGCCGCCCCGCGCCAGCCCCGCCATCGCCCCGCCCCGAGGCATCGGCCCCTGCGCCGCCCCGCGCCGCCCCTACTCGCCTCTGCCCCGCACCCGCACCTACCCGCCCCTGCCCCGCGCCGCCCCTGCTCGCCTCTGCCCTGCGCCAGCCCGCCCCCCCACCCCCCCCCGCCGCCCCGCGCCAGCCCCGCCCCGTCTCGCCGGTGAGCTCCTCCTCCCCCCCTTTTTTAGTTTATTTTTCTATGTTAAGGCCTCTTAGATTTACAGGATCGCAAAAACATAGGAATAGGAAAAATGTAGGAAAACTATCGGAACTAGTGATTTGGCAGGCATGCATGACTTGTTGATGTAAAAGGGTTGCATGCATAAAAAATATATTTAGTGGGATTGTAGATTAATGATGTGCGTACATGCATGTTTTGTTGGTGTGGAAGTCGTTGCATGCTTAGGAAAACACTTCGTGGGTTGCAACTATTTAAGAATAGAAAAAGGGTTGCATGCATAGAAAATATATTTAGTGGGATTGTAGATTAATTATGTGGCATACATGCATGGTTTGTTGGTGTGGAAGCATTGCATGCTTAGGAAAAATACTTTGTGGGTTGCAACTATTTAAGAATAGAAGATGCATGTGTAAAACTGAGGATTGAAAAACAGAAGAAAAGTACATGAATATGAAACAAATGAAACGTTTGAAATGGAGGCCTTAGTTAGATCCTATGGAATTTGCATTGCCGCGTTTTTCCTATGAAAAATCCTTCAAATCAAAGGAGGCCTTAGTTAGATCTGTTAGTAGTACATTTTTAGTTGAATTTAGTTAGCAATTACTTAGTGGTAGATTTTTAGTTAGATTTAGTTAGCAATACATGTTCGTACATGTAAGTATTAGTTAGCTAGCTGTTAGTATTAGTCAGCTAGCTGTTAGTATTAGTTAGCTAGCTGTTAGCAATAGAAAGAAAATAATAAGAAGAAAAGAAATAGAAGAAGAGAAGAGTAACAAAACTTGAATAATAAATTATTAATAATAGATGTTAGTATTAGTTAGCTTAATTACCGCGAGTGCGTATTTGTGTTGATTGAGTGCATTTAAATGTGCAGTAGCTTCTCCCAGAGGGATTGGTTTTCGACGACCTCCCCTGCATTCGAAAAGTGAGCACATTTGTTAACTCCTCCTCCACCCCCTTTATTTTGCTCTGTTCCGGCCTTCGTGCTGATGACACTATCTAGCTAGGTATTTTTAGTATTAAAATGCAAAGGTGTTGCGTAACCAATATGCGTCTCCCGTTCGAAAGGGTTCATGTCATAAATATGCATGCATTTGCATATTTATAACGGTGATTCTTTCAAATTGTCCAACGTTATCCATGGGCAGCCCGGGTATGTGTAGATTGGGTCGTTTCCCACGCTTTGCTCCGGATCCCATGCAGAGTTTTGCAGCTCCTCCTTGTTGTTCTCCGGGTACACATCCTCTCGGTTAGTTGCCGAGACGTGTATCAGGAGAACAGCGGCGAGGTGCTGCCGAAATTTTGCGTTGGGTCGGGAGTAGAGCATGGGGAAATGACCCAATCTACACATACTCGGGTGGGATTAGGACCCATCTTTACCTAGTAGCTGGTAGGTGTGCATGCCGTGCATCCCAATGTATTAACCATGATTACAAAATGGCCATAATTAATTTAACATACTTGATGAATTGATAATTTATATTGTTTTATATGTGGATACTATGTAGCTAGCTTGCCAGAATGACTGATCGTGAATGGATGTACACCGGTCACCATAGTCAGAGAGATATGACCGATGAATGGTTGAGCAAAACCTATGAATTCGTGGAAACAACGTTTTCTAAAGGCCAACCAAAAACATGGTGCCCCTCCACTAAGTCCAAGAATTATTTGCGACAGACAAAGGATGTAATGGGTAAACACCTGCAGATGCGTGGTTTTACTCCTGGCTATACCTTGTGGACATTTCATGGTGAGTCGGCCCAACGTAACAGAGACGAGGTGTTGCGTCGGTGCACCGATGATTATGGTACAGGGATTGAAGACATGGTGAATGACTTTGATGATGCTTGGAACAAGGACAAAGAGATGGAGGAATCCGCGAAAGCCTTCTATGCCATGTTGGAGTCTTCAAAACGTCCTCTTCACGAGCACACTAAGATTTCTCAGCTAGATGCCATCGCACAAGTAATGGCTCTGAAAGCCCAGTTCAACATTAGAAGAGACCTGTTTGACTCAGTGATGACCCTATTTGGGCGCTTTCTACCAGAAGGTCATATTATGCCTTCAAACCTATATGAGTCCGACAAAATCCTTTGTGCACTCAAGATGCCGTATGAGCAGATACATGCTTATGAGAAGGGATGTGCCTTAATTATTTAGGAAAGAGTATGCGGACGAAACATATTGTCCATTTTGCAAGTCCTCCAGATATGTTGAGGTAGAAAACGGTGAAGGTGAGAAGAAGCAGAGCAAAATTCCCGTGAGTGTCCTATAGTATCTGCCGATCCTACCAAGACTTCAACGACTTTACATGCTCGAAGAAACAGCAAAACAGATGACATGGCACAAACATGGAATTAGGAAAGAATTAGATGAACACGGAGTTCCGATGTTGGTACACCCTTCAGATGGTGACGCATGGAAGGCATTCGATAGTATACATAAGGAAAAAGCTAAAGAACCAAGGAATTGTCGAATCGCCATCATCCTCGATGGGTTCAATCCTTTTGGTATGACGGCTACCCAATATAGTTGCTGGCCTGTATTTGTCATTCCCCTCAATCTTCCACCATCATCCATTATGCAAAGAAAGCACATATTTCTGATGTTGATAGTTCCAGGGCCAAACTACCCGGGGAAGAATATGAGTGTGTACATGCAACCGCTGATGGATGACTTGAAAGAAGCTTGGGTGAATGGGGTCAACACATACGACGCACCTAAGAAAGAGAACTTTCAAATGTATGTTTGGTACCAATACTCGTTGCATGATCTGCCAGCATTTACGCTTTTCGTTGCCTGGTGTGTGCATGGAAGGTTACCATGCCCACAATGCAAGGCAACTCTTAAGTTTCATTGGTTGCCGGCGGGTGGGAAGCATGCCTGCTTTGACTTGCATAGACAGTTCTTGCCTATGGACCATCCATTCAGAAAAGACAAGAAGAATTTCATGAAAGGTAAAGTTGTCAAACACACAGCACCACCTGCGTTGACGGGGGCACAAATTAATGAACAGTTAAAATCTATGGAGCCTGATCCAAACTGTCCAGGGTATTTCTTGGGTTATAATGAGGAACACACCTGGACCCACAAGCCATGCATCTGGGATCTCCCCTACTTCGAAGACCTCTTACTTCCACACAACATTGATATGATGCACACTGAAAAGAATATCGCCGAGGCCCTTCTTGGCACATTTTAAGGCACTAATAAGGGCAAAGATAATACAAAAGCTAGAGTTGACCAGGAGACTCTGTGTGATAGGCCATCACTAAACATGCGAGAACCGAAAGGAAGAAAAAATTGGTCCAAACCACCTGCCTGGTACAATCTTGAGAAGGGAGCAATAAGGGAAATCCTCTTGTGGGTGAAAAAAAAGTTGTTGTTCCCCGATGGGTATGCTGCGAATCTAGCGAGGGAGCGAGCATTGAAAAAATGAAAATTTTTCGGCTCAAGAGTCATGATTGGCACATATGGCTTGAGCGGATAATGCCGGTGATGTTGCATGGCTATATCCCCGAGGCTGAATGGCTAGTATTGGCCGAGTTGAGCTATTTCTTCCGTGTTCTTTGTGCTAAAGAGTTGTTGCGTGCCTTGATAGATGACATGGAAGAGTTGGCGCCTGAGTTGCTCTGCAAGTTAGAGAAGATTTTTCCACCGGGCTTCTTTAATCCGATGCAACACATGATTTTGCATCTCCCAACCGAGGCAAGATTGGGTGGCCCTGTGCAAAATCGTTGGTGCTACGCAACTGAAAGAATGCAGAAGACACTTCGAGGAAAATGTAAAAATAAACGTAGAATTGAAGCATCGATGGCCGAGGCGTTCATTACCGAGGAGGCGGCAAACTTCGTAACAGCACACTATGATGCCACTATGCACAACTTGCATAATCCAAAGCCTCGATACAATCTGGGCGACCCCAAACGACGTGAATCCAATCTCAGCCTTTTCAAAGGGAAGCTCGCACCTTCTGGTGTGGGAAAACCAAAGTTGATGTGCGTCGAGGAGTGGCGCACACTAACGATGTATATATTGAACAATTTAATAGAAGTTCGACCATACATCGAGTAAGTGCTCTGTACATTGTTTCGCAACTTTTAACAAGTTTTGTGTCTAACAACTATTATTAATTGATACAGTCGATACGTCGAACAATTCTCGAATGGTGTTGCAATCGAAAAAGAATCCATTCTCGAGTATGAACTTCTTGAAAAGACAGGAGGCGGCTATCCCGGTTTCATCTCTTGGTTCAAAAAACGGTACCTCCCTTATATATAATAAGTGATTTCCTTTGTTACTATTACTCATGAGTAACACACCAAACTCTATCTTTTCTTAACTTCTAGGCTAATTCAGATGAGCAAGTCGACGATGAATTGAGACAAATAGCTAATGGTTTTGACTTTAAGGTCCGTACATTTCAGAAGTACGACATCAACGGGTATCGCTTTCGTACTGCTAGCAAAGATCTTTCAATGCCCGGTCGAAAAACAAACAATTCCGGTGTCTCTGCTATAGGCAAGGGAGGTGTCGAGTATTATGGAAGACTTTAAGAAGTCTACGAACTTCATTATTATGGTGAAAATCCTCCGAACTTTGTTGTGTTCAAATGTCATTGGTTCGATCCTACTAAGACAAGACGGACTCATGAACATCTTGGGATTGTCGAAATTCGACAAGACAGGCAGTTAAGCGGTGCCGATGTCTATATTGTGGCTCAACAGGCCACCCAAGTTTTCTATCTGCCATACTGTCGTCAAAGTGTTAAGAACCTAGAATCTATTTGGCATAATTGCAGAGTTACTTTAGGGTCGAGGAGGGGACGGAGGAGGCGGCCAAGAAGAACCTCGTGAAAGAGTGCAAGAGTTTATTGAATAACAGGAGGCACGAGCTGCGTGCTCAGGCTGTTCGAGATTGGTACGCCAAGCAAGGGGAGCCGAAGACAAAGACTGAATGTCAAAAGATTTTCCTTGATAAGACCGAGTACATGGAGGTATGTACATTCCAAAGATCAATTCTTAGGGCTAGTTAGGTCTATTTAGTTATAATACTTAGTTTCATTCTTCATTAGCTTACATTCATAGGTGCCCCCGAGATGGCTGGCCGATAAGATGGATTGTTGGGAGATGATAGTGGACAGGTGGTGCACAGAGGCTTGGTTGAGCACCCACACTATGGCCAAGGACCGTCGTGCCCAATTGGTTGGTGTGCCACACCACCAAGGCAATGCCAACATCAAGCAATACGCCAAAAAATGGGTATGTGTGCCTTGTTTTGTTTCATCAATAATTCATTCGTTCATGATTTTTGTTGTACAAATTCTTTGTCTTTTCGTGTAGGCCAAAACACAATCACCAGCCCAAGCCTGAGGGATACACCGCGTTTAGCATGGCCCATAAGGGCTCGTACAAGACGGCGAAGTCATATTCTGAGGGGGACGGGCCATCGGCGTACACAAGCCTGTCCGCCTACAACAAGATGACGTCTTATTTTGAGGTGGTCAAACAGCTGCGCGGGCCTGACTTTGACCCGAGCCAGAATCCTACCGATCCAGAGGCGTTAATGATCTCTGGTGGCGGTAAGAGTCATGGCACGCTGGCCATGTGTGATGGCTTCGTCCCTATCACCGAGACTCTATGTCAGATCAAGTCGAGGCAAACGAGCTCCGCTCCTGTAATACGGCAACGCGCGAGGCCAGTTGATCTTGCCATCGAGGTTAGTTTTCTTCATTATTTCTTTCGTTCTTTTGTCCCTGGATGGATGGTGAAAATTCCTTTTGAGGAGTGGTTGCAAACTGCACTGATGAAGGAGAGGGAGGCCACCAGGCTCTTGTTGGAAGAGAAGGACCGGAATATGCAGAGGTTGCTTGAGGAGGAGAGGGCACGCAATAATGCCCATGCGAAGGCCATGCACGACTTTGTTGCGGTAAGTCAGTTGTGTGAGAAGCAAGGCTATGTGTGAGACGCAACAAGGCTATTTCTTTGACTCCTCGAAAACTAATTTGCAGGCTATGTGTGAGAAGCAAGGTTTGCCACCCCCTCCACCGATTCCTTCTCCGGTGGGAACGGTGAGTTCCCTTTCAATGACCAACCTTGCACGGTCTTATACCATTGTCTGTCGCCATGCTAACCACATATTTTAACTCTTGCCTTGTTGCAGCATCATTCCAGAGTTGAATCCCACGATCCCTTTACTTCTCCTGGTGAGAGCCCTAGCAACCCAGCGACCAACGGAGATGGAGCTTCTCCTCCGTTTCTTGGCATTCGGTAAGTTATTCCTCTCCTTCTTATTCTTCTTATTGTTTAGATCAACTTAGATTATGCCATGCTTTAGTTAGCTTAGTAAATTCTAGTTGATATTAGCCATGGTTTAGTTAGCTTAGTAAATTCTAGTTGATATTAGAGCTCAAAAATGAAATAATTAGTTTAGAAAGTTCTAAAAGAAACCAGAAGAGAAAAACAAACAAGAGATGAAGAAATAAGAGAAGAAGAAAGAGGAGAAAAAGATAACTTCTCTTCTTTCTTTTTCTCTATCTTCTTCTTCTTCTTCCACTTCTTCCACTTCTTCTTCTTCTTCTTCTTCTTCTTCTTCCACTTCTTCTTCTAATTGCTTAGCTTAATTTAGATAACTCCTTTCTTATTGTATTCTTGTTCTAACTTCTTTATCATTATGCAGATTTTGATAAAGCAGCATGCCATATGGATGGATGCTCGAGGGACTTTGTAATGCACTTGTGTAGTCTTAGATGAACTTTGTAATGCAATTGTATTTGTGGATGCACTTGTGATGCTTTGTAATACTTTGTGATCTTGTTTGCACTTTAATTACATATATTCGTGCTGTTTGCACTTTGTGATGCACTTGTGGTGCTGTTTAGGGGCTAGGAATATATATATATGTTGCTGTTTGTATCTATGTTTTGCAAATGTAGGGAATTAACGGAAAACAAATATGAAAAAAACAGAGAGGGTCTTTGCCTACAGCTTACTGACGGCAACGGCTTTGCCATCGGTGGACTGACGGCAAAGAAGACACGTGGGGGCAGCCTGTGTATCCTGACAACTCTGGGAATACCAAATTTTCCCAGATTTTCGGCTTTGCAGTGAGCTGTGCTCCAGCTGTCAGCAAAGAGGCGACCAAGGGGACCCAGGGGTTTCGGATTTGCCGTCAGCTTTGCTACGGCTGTGGGCAAAGAGGGGACCTAGGGGACCTAGGGGTTTCGGCTTTGCCGTCAGCTTTGCTATGGTTGTGGGCAAAGCCTGCCGTTAACCTTCTAACGGAGCTCGGCCTACGCCGTTGCCGCCACTCCTCTTTGCCGTCAGCCCGTGCCACAAAGCTGATGGCAAAGTCTTTGCCGTCGGTCGACCTTCAGCTGACGGCAAAGAAGTTGATTGCCGATAAAATCTTGGCCGGTACCTTTGCCGACAGCACACTGACGGCAAAGCGTTTGCCATTAGTTAAACTGTCCTCTGCCGTCAGCTCTGGCTGTCGGCAAACCAGCAGATTCTAGTAGTGAATGATCTATGGTGGCACACATAATGAAATGAATGAAAGTTTTCTTAGTCCGTACAACTAACCTCAATGGCAAGATCGACTTGCCGTGGACGACGCGTTATCTCACGACAGCTGCTCGACTGGCGCGCCTTGATCTCCGAGAGAGTGAGTGGACAAGGTATTATCCCATCTCCAATGGCTATCGAGCGATGGGGCCGCCCGCCACCAGATATCATCACCAGCTCTGGATCCAAAGGTTCCTGGCTAGGGTTAAATTCATCCCCTTTCGTAGCCTTCCCCGTGTCCCTATATGTCACGAGCTTGTGGTGGGTTGATATGTTGGTGAAGTTATTTGGATCATCTAGGTCAGACTCAGAGAATGCCTTCGCCTTCTTGTACGAGGCAGTATGGGCCATGCCATAAAGGTCGTACAAGTGTAGCATCTCCGTCTTATTGTGATGCGCCTAAAAGAGAGGAACAAAATATTAGCATGAAGAATGAATTGCATGAATCATGAAGCAAATCACATACCCAGTTTCGTCCGAACTGAAGTAAGTTGGCGCTGCCTTGATGGTGTGGCACACCAACCATTTGGCTACGCCGATCCTTCGCATTCTCGTGGACGGCTCGCCAGCTGCTTGTGCACCACTCATCAACCAACGCCTCCCAACAATCCATCTTATCCGCACACCATCTCGGGGGCACCTATAAGTTATTAGAAAGAATTTTGAGCGCTACGCCTATGAATGAAATCAAGAAAACTACGTAGAAGGACTTAAGAATAGGTAATTACCTTCATGTATTGCTCCTTCTTCAGAAACTTTCCACGGCAACCCTTCTTCTGCTTCTTAATACCACGCGTGGCGTAGTAGTCTCGAATAGCCTGCGACCGAGCCTCATGGCGTAAGTTCTGTAGTAACCGCCTACACTCGGCCTCGAGAACCTTGGCCGCCTCCTCCTCATATCCATCCTCACACCTATAGAAGGTCTGCAATGAAACGTGAAAACACCGATTAGTACAATAATTAGCTATATTGTTAATTTTAGATTGTGTAAAAGGATAATTTACCCAAAAGATCTTGATCACCATCTCGGCCCTCGTGTGGCACAAGACACCATCTATAATATCCTTCGGCGGGGCCTGCGTAGCCTGGTAGTGCTCCCAGGAAAATCCTAGTGTAGGAACCTGACCCTCACCAAGCAACGTGACAAACCTAGGGAAATTTGTCCGGCAAAGCACACCAAGGACGGAGTTCGGCCTGCGGACTCCATGAGGGTGTGCCCATCCCCTGTAGTATGATAAGGTCAATGCATTAGATATTTGAACAAACTTGAAGGCAAAAGCTAAAAAAGGAGTAAATGTAATTACCTATCTCCTTCAGGTTTAATCACCGGCCTCTTCTCGTGGGTAGCCGGCACGACCGGGAGACATGTACTACCACGCTTGTACACGGTGGCCCCATCCACCTGCACATCGCCCTCACTATCCGTAAACTCATCCCCACCATCGCCGCCCCCTCAGCCACCCGGACCCTCTGTCGAATCCGGCAACTCGGTCCGATCCGGCCAGGTATCCCATCCGGGCCTCTCCACGCTGGGTGAAGCCTCCGGAACCGTAGTCTCGTGGGCCGAATGCACCTCGACCCGAGGCTGATCCTGGACCGGAGTCTCATGGGACGAATGCCCGGCAATACCAGGGTCCTGGACCGGATTCCCCGTAGCCTCCTTCGCAAACGGGTCGACCATAGTAGTCCTATGCTCGGGTGAATGAGCTGGTGGTGGTGGCAAGGACGGCTCAACAGTCCTCCTGGATCTTCCGCGACCATCACCTCTCCTTGTACCCTTTCCCTTCTTCCCTACCCGACCAGCACCTCTCCCAGTGGGCAATGCCGCCGACAAAGAAGAACCCACGGGTGGTGTCGACAGACTGTCTGCCAAGGCACTGCGGAGAGATAGGGGTGGAAGGGAAGTACCACCCCTCGTGCAGGGCGGCTGAGAAGAACCCGTCGAGTGCTCTGGACCAGCGCCCACCATCTTTCAACACCTTGTGACCTGCCATGATAAATATTAAAAGAAATTAGTACAACATAAAAAAATTGAATAACTGACATGAATAATAATATGACATGAATAATAAAGATTAAAAAAATATAATTTAAGTTGTGAATCTTACAAACTAATAATCATCATCAATAAATGCATCATCATCATCACTATCACGCATGTCTTCATGAATGACGTGCTCGTCGGGTTCAACGGCGTGAAGTTGTGAAAGGCCTTTCTTTAATCGTTGAAGCATTGACAGGTCATCCGCATCAGTAACCTCTACGAGTTCCAGGTCTTATGGTTCCGGCTCAGGGGTGGAGTCGGATTCGTTGTCACTGTCTACTTCCATGTTCTTGGGTGAAGCACGACGGTTCTTGAAACATTTCTTGGAAAGACGTGTTTCTTGGAAGAATTCTCCATCATATGTGTGTGGGTTAATGTGAGGTTCATAATCCTGTTCATTTGGGAGAGGTGGTCTGACATGTGGCGGCACTTCATAAACAACATACCAACCTTCCAGATTCTTATCCGTTTGGCATGCCCACGGTAGATAGAAAACTTGGGTCGCGTGTTGAGCCGTAATATAGACATCGGGAACATCTAAATGGGTGTTTGGATTGATTTCGACTAGTCCTATATGTTCATGAGTCCTTCTAGTCTCCTTCGGCTGGAACCAATAACATTTGAAGACTACGATGTTCGGTGGGTTTTCACCATAGAATTGAAGTTCATAAATTGCTTCAACTCTTCCATAATACTCGATAACACCTTCGCCGATAGCAGAGACACCACAATTTGTAGATTTCCAGTCGGGCATAGATAGCTCTTTGCCAAAGGTATGAAAGAGATACCCGTTGATGTTGTATTTCTCAAATGAACGGACCTTATAGTCAAAACCATTAGCGACTTGTCTCAGTTTGGCGTCCATAGACTCTGAATTAGCCTACAAGTTTAATATGAAACGATTGTTGCATTAGCCGCAAGTTAGATCAATAAATGAAATGGTCCGTTATGGATAATTACCGTTTGTTTGAACCAGGAGATGAAACCGGGATAGCCGCCTCCTATCTTCGACAGAAGCTCATACTCTTCGACGGAATCATTTTCGATCACCGCTCCATCCGAGAATTTGGTGACGTAACGGCTGTTTGAAATATCCGGGAATAAGAGCAATTCAAAGGAATTAGAAGTTACGGGAAAATGTGCCGCGAACTCACTCGATGTACGGCCGCACTTCTGTTAGGTTGTTGAAGATATACAACAAAATGTTCCGCCATTCTCCGACATCCAACGTTATTGGTTTCGAAGCACCGGCTGGTGCGAGCTTCCCTTTGAATATGCTGAGGTGGGACCCACCTTTTTTAGGGTCTGCATCATTGTGCCGAGGCTTCGGATTATGCAAGTGATGATTTTTGGCTTCGTAGTGTGTTGTCACAAAGTTTGCCACCTCCTCAGTAATGAATGCCTCAGCCATCGATGCTTCAATTCTACGCTTATTTTTACATTTAGCTCGAAGGGTCTTCTGCATCCTCTCAGTTGCATAGCACCAACAATCTTGCACGGGCCTTCCCAATCTTGCCTCGATCGGTAGATGTAAAATCAAATGCTGCATTGGATTAAAGAAGCCCTGTGGAAAGATCTTCTCTAACTTGCACAACAATTCCGGTGCAAACTCCTCCATGTCTTCTACCACACCAGGCAACAATTATTTCGCACAAAGAACACGGAAGAAATAGCTCAGCTCCGCCAGTACTAGCAATCATCCTCAGGAATAAAGCCACGTAACATCACCGGCATTATCCGCTCTAGCCATATGTGCCAATCATGACTCTTGAGACCAAAGATTTTAATTTTTTCAACACTCGCTCCCCTCTTTAGATTCGCTGCATACCGATCGGGGAACATCAAGTGCATTTTGACCCACAAGATAATTTCCCTCATAGCTGGCCTTCCAAGATTGAACCAGGCCTTTGGCTTCGACCACTTCTGCTTTCCTTTGCCTTCTCGCATGTTTTGTAACGGTCTATGACATAGTGTCTCTTGATCGACTCTAACCTTAGTATTATCCTTTGTCTTCCCATCTATGTCGAACAATGTACCAAAAATAGCCTCTCCGATATTCTTTTCAGTGTGCATCATGTCGATATTGTGTGGAAGAAGGAGGTCTTTGAAGTAAGGCAGATCCCAGAAGCATGGCTTGTGAGTCCAGGCGTGTTTTGAATTATACCCCTTGAAATACCCTGGACGCTCTGGATCAGGCTCGAGGGCGTTTAACTGATCCAGGATCTGTTGGCCTGTCAACGCAGGTGGTGCCAAGTTTTTGACAACTTACCTTTGGTAAATTTCTTCTTCTCTTTTCTGAACTGATGGTCAGGATCCAGGAACTGTCTATGCAAGTCAAAGCAAGAATACTTACGACCCTCCTGCAACCAATGGAACTGAAGAGCTGCATTGCATTGGGGGCACAGGAACCTTCCATGCACACACCATCCAGAGAATAGTGCATACGCCGGCTAGTCATGCATATAGTACATCTACCACACATGCATTTTGAAGTTTTGTTTTCTAGCGGCATCGTATGTCTTGACCCCATTATCCCAAGCGTCTTCCAATTCATCCTTAAGCGGCTGCTGGTACACATTCATATTCTTCCCCGGATAATTGGGCCCTGGAATTATCAACATCAGAAATATGTTCTTTCTTTGCATAATCTGTCCCGGGGGGAGATTGAGTGGAATGACAAATACGGGCCAACAACTATATTTGGTTGCCGTCATGCCGAAGGGATTAAAACCATCCGTGGCGATGCAGACTCGAGGATTCCTTGGATCTGCCGCTTTATCCTGATGCAATCCATCGAAATGTTTCCACGCTTCCGCATCCGATGTGTGTACCACCATCTTATTCCCATCCGCATCTAGTTCGGTTCTTTTGCCCAATTTGTGCCATGTCATCTGTCTCGATGTCTTTTCGACCATGAAAAGATGTTGAAGTCTTGGTATGATTGGCATATACCAAAGAACACTAACTGCGAATTTGGTCTGCCTCTTCTCACCCATACCGTTGTCTACCACAAGACACCTGCAAGACTCACAATTGGGACAATAGTCCAAGTCTGCATACTCCTTCCTAAATAAGACACATCCTTTCTCGCATGCATCTATTTTCTCATAGGGCATCTTAAGTACATGAAGTATTTTGTCCGACTGGTACAGGTTTGCAGAAATGACATGGCCTTTGGGTAGGAAGCGTCCAAATAGTGTCATCATCGCGTCGTAGTATTCTCTTCCCAAGTTGAACTAAGACTTCAGAGCCATTACTTGTGTAATTGCATCCAGCTGACAGAGCTCAGTGTGCTCATGGAGAGGACGTTTTGAAGACTCCAACATTTCATAAAAGGCATTTGCAGATTCCTCCATCTCATCTTCTGAATCCCGAGCATCATCAAAGTCTTGCACCATGTCTTCGATCCCGGTACCATGCTCGTCCATGCGACGACGTACCACCTCAGCTCTTGTGCGTTGTATAGACTCACCATGAAATGTCCACACCGTATAATTAGGCTTAAAACCCCTCCTCTGCAGGTGTTTAATCATTACAGCCTCTGTTGTCTTTGTATAGTTGTCGCATCCAGGACAGGGGCAATAGTTTCTTTCCTGGCCATTTGCGAATGCGGCTTTCACAAATTCCTTTATTTTTACAAACCATTCTTTCGTCATCTCTTTCTGACTAGGGTGACCGGTATACATCCACGCACGATCACTCATCTTGCCTAGCTACTAAAGACAGAGGAAATATATTTATATACAATTTAGCATTTATATTCATCGGTTAATCAGGTTCGCCATTTTTATTATGTCCAGGAAACCTACACGCTAATAGGTAAAGATAGGTCCTAATCCCACCCGAGTATGTGTAGATTGAGTTCGTTTTCCCATGCTCTGCTCCGGATCCAACGCAAAATTTCGGCAGCACCTCCCCGCTATTCTCCTGATACACGTCTTTGCAATAAACAGAGAGGATGTTCATCCGGAGAACAACAAGGAGGCACTGATGAAATTCCGCATCGGATCCAGAGCACAACATACGGGAAAACGAACCCAATCTACAAATACTAGGGCTGTCCATGGATAATGTTGGACAATTCAAAAGGATGGCGGTTATAAATATGCAAAGACATGCATATTTATAGATGTTGCCCTTTCGAACGGGAGACGCATACTGGTCACGCATACTGATAAATTAATTTAATTACCTAAATCTAGAAAGTTTCATCCGGAAATTGAGCCACAGTAAATGAAGGGGCGAGGAGGAGATGAAATTTGTACTGACCCATGAATGCAGGGGCGGAGCTCGTACAACCCATGGGGAGGTCTTCTCACAACACACCTCACAGCGACGAGACAACTATCATATGTAAATCCATCCGATCAACACAAATATTCTAATTATGTCTAATTATGTCATTTTTGAGGAAAACAAGCTAAGAATATAATATTCATGAGCTAACCAAGGTTTTTAGCTTATTATGTCATTTTGGAGGATAATTAGCTAAATAAGCTAAAAATAAGAAGGAGGAGAGAAGAAGGAGAAGAAGGAGAAGAAGGAGGGCTCCTTCTCCTCCTCCTCCTTCTCCTTCTTCTTCTCTTCTTCTTCTTTTCATTTTTCCTCTTTCTTCTCCTCTTCTCCTCCTCTTCTTCTTCTTCTTCTTCTTCTTCTTCTTCTTCTTCTTCTCCTCCTCCTCCTCCTCCTCCTCCTCCTGTTGTCCTCTTCTTCTTACTCTTCCTCTTATTTCTATTTCTATTTTTCTTTATCCTCTTCTTCTACTTCTTCTTCTTTTTTCTCTTCTTCTCCTTCTTATTTTTTTTCTTATTCTCTTGTTCTCTTCTTCTTTACTTCTTCTCCTTCTAATTTTTCTTCTCTTCTTCTTCTTCTTCTTCTTCTTCTTCTTCTTCTCCTTCTTATTTTTTTCTTCTCCACTTCTTCTTCTTCTTCTTCTTTTTCTTCTCCTCCTCTTCCTCCTCCTCCTCTTCTTTTTCTCCTCTTCTCCTCCTCCTCTTCTTATTCTTCTTCTTCCTCCAAAAAACTAAATAACACGGGGGTGGGGGTTTGGGGCTTACCGGCAGTGTTGGGTTGCGGGGGCGGCGCCGGTGGTGGGGCTGCGGGGGCGGCCCCGGGGGCGCTGGGGGTGGGGCTGTGGGGGCGGCACCAGGGGCGCCGGGGTGGGGCTGCGGGGGTGGCACCAGGGGCGCCGGGGGGTTGTGGGGGCACCGGGGCGACGCCGGGGGCGCCGGGGGTGGCCGGGCGACGGTGGTGGCGGCGTTGGGCGTCGGGGGAGGAGAGAGAGAGTGGTCGTTTGAGAGAAAGAGGGCCTGGGTGGGGGGGACAACTGTTAGTAGATTCAGGACCTTTGCCGTCTACTAGCGGACGACAAAGGGGTCTATACTCTTTGTCGTCTGCCTTTTGCATCTTTCCTGTCAGCCAGCAGACGGCAAAGAAGGGCGTAGTTTGACCTAAGGTTTCCCCGGCGAGATGATCTTCTTTGTCGTTTGCTATCCCCTTCTTTGCCGTCTGCGGCACACGGCAAAGAATTGACTGTTGGCAAATACCTTCTTTGCCATCTGCTTTCTGGGAGCCGACGGCAAAGATACTATTTGCCATCAGCTAGCAGACGGCAAAGACACTGTTTGCCATCAGCTAGCAGACGACAATGATTTGGCAGACGGCAAAAAACCGACTTCTAGTAGTGTAATATTAGAAATGCCACAGAGATCCCATTCACTTTCTTGTAAATACAAGATTCTCCAACCACTTGTATAAACCCAAATGCTTTGATCACCTCATCAAAGCGTTTATTCCAACTCCGAGATGCTTGCACCAGTCCATAAATGGATCGCTGGAGCTTGCACACTTTGTTAGCATTTTTAGGATCGACAAAACCTTCGGGTTGCATCATATACAACTCTTCCTCAAGGAAACCGTTAAGGAACGCCGTTTTGACATCCATCTGCCAGATTTCATAATCGAAAAATGCAGCTATTGCTAACATGATTCTGACGGACTTAAGCATCGCTACGGGTGAGAACGTCTCATCGTAGTAAACTCCTTGAATTTGTGAAAAACCCTTTGCCACAAGTCGAGCTTTATAAACGGTCACATTACCGTCAACGTCAGTCTTCTTCTTAAAGATCCATTTGTTCTGAATTGCCTTGTGGCCCTCAGGTAGTACTTCCAAAGTCCACACTTTGTTTTCATACATGGATCCTCTCTCGGACTTCATGGCCTCCAGCCATTTGTTGGAACCCGGGCCCACCATTGCTTCTTCATAATTCGCATGCTCATTGTTGTCTAACAACATAATTGATAAGACGGGATTACCGTACCACTCAGGAGTAGTACGCGGTCTCATTGACCTGCGAGGTCCAACAGGAACTTGATCTGGAGTTTCATGATCATCATCATTAACTTCCTCCTCAACCGGCGTCGCAACGATAGGGGTTTCCCCTTGCCCTGCACCACCATCCAGAGGGATGAGAGGTTCGACAACCTCATCAAGTTCTATCTTCCTCCCACTCAATTCTCTCGAGAGAAACTCCTTCTCGAGAAAATATCCGTTCTTAGCAACAAACACTTTGCCCTCGGATTTGAGATAGAAGGTATACCCAACTGTCTCTTTTGGGTAACCTATGAAGATGCACTTTTCCGCTTTGGGTTCCAGCTTTTCAGGCTGAAGCTTTTTGACATAAGCATCACATCCCCAAACTATAAGAAACGATAACTCTGAAATTGCTTTACACCAATATGACCTAAGCGGCAGTGCCATAAAACATGGCGCTATCATTGTTAACTCTAACTCTTTTGGTATCAATGTTATGTATATGTGTATTATCACTATCAAGATTCAATATGAACAATCCTCTCACATTGGGTGCATGACCATAAAAGATATTACTCATAGAAATAGAACAACCATTATTCTGTGACTTAAATGAGTAACCGTCTCGCAATAAACAAGATACAGATATAATGTTCATGCTTAACGCATGCACTAAATAACAATTATTTAAGTTCATAACTAATCCTGATGGTAACTGAAGTGAAACTGTCCCGACGGCGATTGCATCAACCTTGGAACCATTTCCCACGCGCATCGTGACTTCATCCTTGGCCAGCCTTCGCTTATTCCGCAGTTCCTGTTTTGAGTTGCAAATATAAGCAACAGAACCGGTATCGAATACCCAGGCACTACTACGAGAGCTGGTTAAGTACACATCAATAACATGTATATCAAATATACCTGATTTTTCTTTGGCCGCCTTCTTATCAGCCAGATACATGGGGCAGTTGCGCTTCCAGTGACCCATACCCTTGCAATAATAGCACTCCGTTTCAGGCTTAGGTCCAGCTTTGCGTTTCTTCGTCGGATTGGCAACAGGCTTGCCGCTCTTCTTTGAATTACCCTTCTTTCCTTTGCTGTTTCTCTTGAAACTAGTGGTCTTATTCACCACCAACACTTGATGCTCTTTACGGAGTTCTGACTCTGCGACTTTCAGCATCGCGAACAACTCGCTAGGTGACTTGTTCATCCCTTGCATGTTGTAGTTCAACACAAAGCCCTTATAGCATGGCGGCAGTGATTGAAGGATTCTGTCAGTGATAGCTTCTTGCGGGAGTTCAATCCCCAGCTCAGCTAGAGGGTTTGAGTACCCAGACATTTTGAGCACATGTTCACTGACAGACGAATTCCCCTCCATCTTCAAAGCATAGAATTTATCGGAGGTCTCATACATGTCGATCCGGGCGTTCTTCTGAAAGATTAACTTCAACTCCTGGAACATCTCATGGGCTCCATGACGCTCAAAGCGACGTTGAAGTCCCGTCTCTAAGCCATACTAGACTGCACATTGAACTACTGAGTAGTCCTCCTTACGTGTTAACCCAGCGTTCTTAACATCTTGGTCAGCCGTAGCGGGTGGTTCATCTCCTAGCGCACCATTAAGGACATAATCCTTCTTCCCAGCTTGTAGGAGCAACTTAAGATTACGAGCCGAGTCTACAAAGTTGCTTCCATCATCTTTCAACTTAGCTTTCTCTAGGAATGTATTAAAATTCAGGATGACTGTCGCGTGAGCTATGATCTAGAACACAAATATATTCAAAGTAGACTTAGACTATGTTCAAGATAATTAGAGTTTAACTTAATCAAATTACTTGCTAAACTCCCACTCAAAAAGTACATCTCTCTAGTCATTTGAGTGGTTCATGATCCAATTCCACTAGCTCAAGTCCGATCACCACGTGAGTTGAGGATAGTTTCAGTGGTAAGCATCCCTATGCTAATCATATCAACTATATGATTCATGATCGACCTTTCGGTCTCATGTCTTCCGAGGCCATGTCTGCACATGCTAGGCTCGTCAAGATTAACCCGAGTGTTCCGCGTGCGCAACTGTTTTGCACCCATTGTATGTGAACGTTGAGTCTATCACACCCGATCATCATGTGGTGTCTCGAAACGACGAACTGTAGCAACGGTGCACAGTCGGGGAGAACACAATTTCGTCTTGAAATTTTCGTGAGAGATCACCTCATAATGCTACCGTCGTTCTAAGCAAAACAAGGTGCATAAAAGGATTAACATCACATGCAATTCATAAGTGACCTGATATGGCCATATCACGTGCTTCTCGATCTCCATCACCAAAGCACCGGCACGATCTTCTTTGTCACTGGCACCACACCATGATCTCCATCAACGTGTCGCCATCGGGGTTGTCGTGCTACTCATGCTATTACTACTAAAGCTACATCCTAGCAATATAGTAAACGTATCTGCAAGCACAAACGTTAGATTAAAGACAACCCTATGGCTCCCGTCGGTTGCCGTACCATCGACGTGCAAGTCGATATTAACTATTACAACATGATCATCTCATCCATCCAATATATCTCATCACATCGTTGGCCATATCACATCACAAGCATACCCTGCAAAAACAAGTTAGACATCCTCTAATTGTTGTTGCATGTTTTACGTGGTGACCATGGGTATCTAGTAGGATCGCATCTTACTTACGCAAACACCACAACAGAGATATATGAATTGCTATTTAACCTCATCCAAGGACCTCCTCTGTCAAATCTGATTCAACTAAAGTTGGAGAAACCGACACTCGCCCGTCCTCTTTGAGCAACGAAGTTGCTCGTAGCGATGAAACCAGTCTCTTGTAAGCGTACGAGTAATGCCGGTCCGAGCCACTTCGATCCAACAATACCGCGGAATCAAGAAAAGACTAAGGAGGGTAGAAAATCGCACATCACCGCCCACCAAAACTTTTGTGTTCTACTCGAGATGACATCTACGCATGAACATAGCTCATGATGCCACTGTTGGGGATTGTCGCATGGGAAACAAAAAATTTCCTAGACGCACGAAGACCTATCATGGTGATGTCCATCTACGAGGGGGATTTCAGATCTACATACCCTTGTAGATAGCATAGCAGAAGCGTTAATAAACGCGGTTGATGTAGTGGAACATCCTCACGTCCCTCGATCCGCCCCGCGAACCGTCCCACGAACCGTCCCGCGATCCGTCCCACGATCCACTCCGATCTAGTGCCGAACGGACGACACCTCCACGTTCAGCACACGTACAACTCGACGATGATCTCAGCCTTCTTGATCCAGCAAGAGAGACGGAGAGGTAGATGAGTTCTCCGGCAGCGTGACGGTGCTCCGGAGGTTGGTGGTGATCTAATCTCAGCAGGGCTCCGCCCGAGCTCTGCAGAAACGCGATCTAGAGGAAAAACCGTGGAGGTATGTGGTCGGGCTGCCGTGGAAAAGTTGTCTTAAATCAGCCCTAAAACCTCCGTATATATAGGTGGGAGAGGAGGGGCCTTGCCTTGGGGCTCAAGGAGCCCCAAGGGGTTCGGCTGAAGGGGGGAGGAGGATTCCTCCTCCAATCCTAGTCCAACTAGGATTGGACGGTGGAGTCCTTCCCTTCCTTCACACTTCCCCCTTTTTTTCTTTCTCTTTGATTTTCTTATCTCCTTGCACAGGGGCCTCTTTGGGCCTGCCCACCAGCCCACTAAGGGCTGGTGTGGCACCCCTAAGGCCTATGGGCTTCCACGGGGTGGGCTGCCCCCCCCCCCCCCGGTGAACATCCGGAACCCATTCGTCATTCCCCGTACATTCTCGGTAATTCCGAAAACCTTCCGGTAATCAAATGAGGTCATCCTATATATCAATCTTCATCTCTGGACCATTCCGGAAACCCTTGTGACGTCCGTGATCTCATCCGGGACTCCGAACAACATTCGGTAACTAACCTTATAACTCAAATACGCATAAAACAACGACCTTAAGTGTGCAGACCCTGCGGGTTCGAGAACTATGTAGACATGACCCGAGGGACTCCTCGGTCAATATCCAATAGCGGGACCTGGATGCCCATGTTGGATCCTACATATTCTACGAAGATCTTATTGTTTGAACCTGAGTACCAAGGATTCATATAATCCTGTATGTCATTCCCTTTGTCCTTCGGTATGTTACTTGCCCGAGATTCGATTGTCAGTATCCGCATACCTATTTCAATCTTTGTTTACCGGCAAGTCTCTTTACTCGTTCCGTAATACAAGATCCCGCAACTTACACTAAGTCACATTGCTTGCAAGGCTTGTGTGTGATGTTGTATTACCGAGTGCGCCCTGAGATACCTCTCCGTCACACGGAGTGAGAAATCCCAGTCTTGATCCATACTAACTCAACGAACACCTTCGGAGATACCTGTAGAGCATCTTTATAGTCACCCAGTTACGTTGCTACGTTTGATACACACAAAGCATTCCTCCGGTGTCAGTGAGTTATATGATCTCATGGTCATAGGATTAAATACTTGACACGCAGAAAACAGTAGCAACAAAATGACACGATCAACATGCTACATCTATTAGTTTGGGTCTAGTCAATCACATGATCTCCCAATGACGTGATCCAGTTATCAAGAAAGAACACCTTGTACATAGTCAGAAGACCCTGACTATCCTTGATCAACTGGCTAGCCAACTAGAGGCTTGCTAGGGACAGTGTTTTGTCTATGTATCCACACATGTATCTAAGTCTTCATTCAATACAATTATAGCATGGATAATAAACGATTATCTTGATACATGAATTATAATAATAACTTATTTATCATTGCCTCTAGGGCATAATTCCAATAAGTCGTTGGTGAGGAGAAGCTCGCGTCGAACCGTCATAGGCTCCAACAGGTGGCCGATGTCCAGCGTGGCAAGGCATCATTGCCCACCATGGCTAAAGTGGTGGTATGTGATTGTTCGGAGGTCTCTTTGCCCCCTGAACGCCGGTAAAAACATGCATCAACCAGGTGTGCAGCCACACGAAATCTTTTATAGCTTATTATCCTTTATAATGTTTGTTTAAGACCTTTATTTTGTCCTAAGCCCACCACGAGCCCACCTTGGTGACCATGGCTCTCCGGGCTCCCTGCTTCCGGCCTGCATGGAGGAGTTTGGCAATGGGAACACTCGAGCCCACTCCCCACACCAAGGAAGTCATGGGAGAGGCCACCTCCCATCCTGACCCTCACATGTCCGTAGTGGGGGACACCACCGAGGCGCGGTAGGAGGCTCGAATTTCCCTACCATGGAGGATCACGGGAATCAAACCCTCGTGCTTGATTAGAGCATGAGGCCTCAAAAGCCCGAGTCCTCGGCCCCTTCTGCCCTGGGGTCCACTCATTTAGCACTTGGGGACATGGCTCCCTCTCCCGAAGGGAGGCCCTCCGATGAGGCTGCCCCGTCCCGTCCCATTCCAGCACATGTAGGGTTCGAATGGAAGACCTGGAGGGATCCATGCCGGGATCCTTCATCATGTTGGAGCACCGAGTCATTTTTGACTCAGTGCTTTGCTCACTCTGGTCTGTCGAGACCAGAATGAAGGAAGCTTTCAAAGGCCTGCATCACGGCTTCAAGGTATGTGCCTGAACACCTTCCTCATTTGCAAGTATGGTTTTTACTAGGAGGAAGGTAATATGCCCAGTTGCCCTTAGTGGACCAAGTTTGGTAAGCTAACTTGATCCAAGGACTTTAAATTATAGTGTAAGTAAAATTTGCCATGATATGCATAAGAGCACTGAGGCAACAACCCCGGATTCCAAAGATAGTTTCCAGAAAGCGACTTGGGGTTCGTTATGGAGTTGAGCTCATTTTTATTTTATTTTCATACATCGATGCCGAGTTGCCCCCGAGACCCCGTTCAGATTGAGGAATCCAAAAAAGTCTTGATGTGTATCCCGAGGACTAATATTGTGACATCAAGTCTCTTCCTCCACCTCGACCTCCAACGTGCAAGACTCCCACTCCAAGGAGGACATGGTTTGGATTAAGAAGCAACCTGATAGTGCGCAAGGTAAGCTAAACAGTGTGAGTTTATGGCTTTCTCATGTGTACTAAGAAGACCCTGGTGTATTTGTTATATGCCCTTTTGCAGCCACCACATCAAAGGTTGAAGTATTGTGGGTCGATCTTGACAGAGTTCGGAAGGAGGCTGAGAAGCAGAAGGCTACTACCGAGAAGACTAGTGCAGAACTGACCGAGGAGCAAGTAGCCTGAGGAAAAGAAAAAGTCTGGGTGACCAAAGTGGAAGAGACCGTGAAGGAGCTATCCATAGAGCGTGATGCCCTTCAGGGCAAGGCAGCGAGTTTTAAAAACTTGAATTAGCCTTATAGGAGGCCCACAACCAGGTGAGGGCCGATCACGAGGAGCTTAACCATGTTAAGAAAATTGCTAATGGTGGACCTTGGGTTGATCTGTGGAAGAATTCTGCCTCCGTCGGGTTGGCACTTCTGAAGATAATCTTCTCTTCATGAGTGACAATGATCTCGATGTCGGAATAATGTCTAGTGAGAGAAAACAAACATTGACAAACAACAAAAGAATAACAGTCAATGTAATGCAATAAACATGATGTATGATATGGCATGTTAAGGTACTGAACTCACCTAATGAAATAAGAATCAATTTAATTGAAGTGGGCTTGATCCAACAAAGAAAAACCACACTCTAAATCTATTTATTTAAATACCCTATTCATCATTTGTCGTAAAAGGGTTGTTAACTTGTCCAAATATGGATGAAAGTGTTGCCAACATATTCTTTGGATTTTTTATCATTTTTCATATATAAATTATTTCCATTGGAGTTATAGATTATTTACTATGAATTTTTGAAGTCTGTGGTGTTTTTGGATTATATAACTCATTTTGTGAAATATTAAAATCCAGAAATCAATTAAGACGTCAGCTTGTGTATGTAGGTCAACTAAGCCGTCTAGGGTCAAACCTGACCCGTGGGTCCCACTGGTCAGTGTAATAGTGCTAGATAATGTCACAAACAAGTAGGTCCAGTCAATGCTGACTAACTAGGTGATACATGTCAAACGTATCTATAATTTTTGATGGTTTCACGTTGTTATCTTGTCATCTTTGGATGTTTTATGTACCTTTCATATCTTTTTTGGGACTAACTTATTAATTCAGTGACAAGTGCCACTTCCTGTTTTTTCTGTGTTTTTGGCTCTTTTCATATCTGATTTTGGAACGGAGTCCAAACGTAATAAAATTGTTGAAATGATTTTTCCCGAATGGAAGAAGATCAGGGGGCCTGTGGGCCAAGCCAGGAGGTCTCCTGGGAGCCCACAAGCCCCCACTCCGCCACCAGGGGGAGGCGGCGGTGGTAGGGCTTGTGGCCTCCCTGGCCGCCCCCAGACCTAGATCTTTGGCCTATATATTCCCTAAAATACAGCAAAAAATCAGGAGAGCCTCGAAAACACTTTTCCGCCGCCGCAAGCTTCCGTTTCCACGAGATCTCATCTGGAGACCCTTCCCAGCGCCCTGCCGGAGGGGACTTTGGAGTTGGAGGGCTTCTTCATCATCATCATCGCCCCTCCAATGACTCGTGAGTAGTTCACTTAAGACCTACGGGTCCGTAGTTAGTAGCTAGATGTCTTCTTCTCTCTCTTGGATCTTCAATACAAAGTTATCCATGAGCTTCATGGAGATCTATCCGATGTAATCTTGTCTGGCAGTGTGTTTGTCGAGATCCGATGAATTGTGGATTTGTGATCAGATTATCTATGACATATAGTTGAGTCGTTGCTGATTTCTTATATGCATGATTTGATATCCTTGTAAGTCTCTCCGAGTCTTGGGTTTTGTTTGGCCAACTAGATCTATGATTCTTGCAGCGGGAGAAGTGCTTGGTTTTGGGTTCTACCATGTGGTTACCTTTCCCAGTAACAGTAGGGGCAGCAAGGCACACATTAAGTAGTTGCCATCAAGGGTAACAAGATGGGCTCTGTCGTTGATATGAGATTGTCCATCTACATCATGTCATCTTGCTTAAGGCGTTACTCTGTTCTTTTGGACTTAATACACTAGATGCATGCTGGATAGCGATCGACGTGTGGAGTAATAGTAGTAGATGCAGAAAGTATCGGTCTACTTGTTTTGGACGTGATGCCTATAGATATAATCATTGCCATAGATATCATCTTGACTTTGCGTGGTTCTATCAATTGCTCGACAGTAATTTGTTCACCCACCGTCTACTTGCTTTTATGAGAGAAGCCACTAGTAAACACTACGGCCCCCGGGTCTATTCACATCCATCGTTTACACCTCTGCTTTTACTTTTCTTTGTTACTTTGTTGCTTTCAGTTCTCACTTGGCAAACAATCTATAAGGGATTGACAACCCCTTCATAGCGTTGGGAGCAAGCTTTTCTGTTTGTGCAGGATCTTGTGATACTCCTCCACTGGATTGATACCTTGGTTCTCAAACTGAGGGAGATACTTACCACCGCTGTGCTACATCACCCTTTCCACTTCGATGGAACACCAACGCAAGGCTCCAAGGCCACGGGGGAAATCATTTGCATATTTGCCTAGGAAGTCCCTTAAGGCGTAGCCGCAGCAGAAGGATTCCTCGTGCCGTCGACACGACTATTCCTGGCGTCGTTGCTAGGAAAGCACAGCTGACATCAGAAGTATTTCTGGCGCTGTTGCCGAGGAGGAGAGATCAAGATCTATCCAAGTAGGTCTCACAAACTCATCTCTTGCATTTACTTTTGTTGCCAGTTTCCTCTCGTTTTCCTCTCCCCCACTTCACATTTTCCGCTTTCATTTTCCTTTCTCCTTTGCCTTTCTCTTTTGTCATTTTCTTTTGCCCGTTTCACTCTCTCTTCCTGCTCGTTTGTGTGTGAGATAGTCCATCAATGGCTAGACCCACCACTCCAAATGACACCCGTGAAAATGGAGTTCTCAATTTCAGGCAAAATGAGGAAGAAAATTTGAAGGACGCTTGGTACAGGATTTGCAATGCTCAAAGTAGATCTACTCGTAAGCAATCCACTACCGTCCTCCTTTGCAGTTTCTATGTTGGAATTTCTCCATGGAATAGGTATATCCTTGATACCATTGTAGGCGGGAACTTTTTGGGGAGCCATACTGTTGACTCCTATAGAGCTATCATGAATTTGGTAGGCTCACCCTCACTCATGGTTAATGGAACTATCTTGACCTTGGAACAGGTGATGCAAAGCCTTGACGCTATTGAAAACAAAATTGCCACAATTGAACTTATTGAGAGTTTGGATAGAAAGATCCACAATCAAATTACTCAATACGGATCCAAAGTGGGAAACTTTTTGAAAAATTTAAGGGAGAAGGAACTTATAGTTAATGATTCTTCTAGAATTGGCAAATTAGAAGATGTCATAACCAATTTGGGTTCCGCTTTTGCCGCTGTGCACAATACTCCAAATCTTACTCTCAAAATGACCGTCAAGCCTGTTTTTGTTCCTAAAGCTAGTGGTGAGTCATCCAATAAATATGAAGATCTTAAGATGATAAATGATCACGCTACTTATGTTTTGAGCACAAAAGATGACTATAAGTGATTCCATCACTTTTTGCCTAGCTAAGGGCGTTAAACAAAAGCGCTTTTTGGGAGGCAACCCAACGAATCTATCCTTTTCTATTTCTGTTTTGTGTTTTCCACAATTTCATAATTCTGTTATGATTGTGTTTTTTGTGTTTCTTTTTGCGTTTGTGCCAAGCAAAACCGTTATGATTAGTCTTGGGGATGATCGTTTGGTCATGCTGGAAAAGACAGAAACTTTCTGCTCACTAAAAGATTTTTTTTTTCTGTAAGCGATTTTGAGTTGATTCTTTTTTCTGCTGATTTCTACATAAATTCTTCAGACAGTCGTAAGTTTTCAGAATTTTTGGAGTACCTGAGCTATACAAAATATATAGATTGCTACAGACTGGTCTGCTGTCAACAGATTATGTTTTTGTTGTGTTGGTTGCTTATTTTGATGAAACTATGGATAGTATCGGGGGGGTATTAGCCATGGAAGATTGAAAATACAGTAACCCAACATCACCACAAGTAGAATTTAAGTTTGCTTCAGTACCTAAGGAAGTGGTGGTTTGCTTTCTCATACTAATGTTATCACGAGTTTCTGTTTAAGTTTCGTGTTGTGAAGTTTTCAAGTTTTGGGTGAAGTTCTTATTGACAAAAAGATAAAGAGTGGCAAGAGCTCAAGCTTGGGGATTCCCAAGGAACCCCAAGAGATTCAAGGATGCAGTAAAAGCCTAAGCTTGGGGATGCCCCGGGAAGGCATCCCCTCTTTCGTCTTCAATACATCGGTAACGTTACTTGGCGCTATATTTTTATTCACCACATGTTATGTGTTTTTGCTTGGAGCGTCTTGTATCGTAGGAGTCTTTTGTTTTTGTTGTGTCACAATCATCCTTGTTGCACACCTAGAGCGAGAGACATGCACTCACCATGATTTTGTCGAGCTTCACTTATATCTTTTGATAGAGAATTCAGCTCACATGTGCTTCACTTGTATCTTTTGAGCTAGATACTTTTGCTCTGTGTGCTTCACTTATATATTTTAGAGCACAGTGGTGCGTGACTTGGTAGTCGATCTATGCTTTTAAAGTAGTCTCAAAAGGGGTAGTTATCCAAAGACTTCCACCTTCATGTGCATTGAATAGTTAGAGAAGTTTGATTCATCTCAATTAGTTTTGAGTTGTGGTTATGGTAATATTGAAGTCATGCTAGTAAGGTGTTGTGGATCTAGAAATACTTGTGTTGAAGTTAGTGATTCCCGTAGCATGCACGTATGGTGAACCGCTATGTGATGAAATCTGAGCATGATTAGTATATTGATTGTCATCCTTTGCGCGGCGGTCGGGATAGCGCGATGGTTTATACCTACCAACCCTTCCCCTAGGAGTATGCATTGAATGCTTTGTTTCGATTACTAATAAAACTTTTGAAACAAGTATATGAGTTCTTCATGACTAATATTGAGTCCATGGTTTAGATGCACTTTCACCTTCCACCATCACTATCTTCTTAGTGCCGTCCAACTTTCGCCGTTGCACAAAACCCACCATTAGCATCCGTCAAAACAGCCACCATACCTACCTACTATGGCTTTTTCAAAGTCATTCCGAGATATATTGCCATGCAACTACTACCATGACATGTGCCACCACGTCTACATTGCCATTGCATGATCCTAAGATAGCTAGCATGATGTTCCCATTAATGTCTATGCCATGCTAGATCATTGTCACGGTACACTACCGAAGGCATTCCATATAGAGTCATTGTTGCTCTAAGTTTTGAGTTGAAAGTGTGATGATCATCATTAATGGAGCATTGTCCCATGTGAGGAAATAAAAGAGGCCAAAGAAGCCCACCAAAATAAATAAAAAAATAATTAAAAAAAGAGGCCAAAGAGCCCACCCAAAAAATGAGAGAAAAAGAGAGAAGGGACAATGCTACCACTTTTTCCACACTTGTGCATATTAAGCACCATGATCTTCATGATTGAGAGTCTCTCGTTTTGTCACCACCATATATCTAGTGGAAAATTTTCATTATATAACTTGGCTTGTATATTCCAATGATAGGCTTCCTCAAAATTGCCTTAGGTCTTCATGAGCAAGCAAGTTGGATGCACACCCACTAGTTTTCTTTAAGAGCTTTCACATACTCGTAGCTCTAGTGCACCATTTGTATGGCAATCCCTACTCATTCACATTGATATCTATTGATGAGCATCTCCATAGCTCATTGATATGCCTAGTTAATGTGATTATCTTCTCCTTTTTTGTCTTGCAACCTCCACCACACTCCACACCATCTATAGTGCTATAACCATGGCTCACGCTCATGTATTGCGTGAGAGTTGGAAAGGTTTGAGGAAGTAAAGGTGTGAACCAATTACTTGGCCAATACCGGGGTTGTGCATGATTTAAATAATTGTGCAATGATGATAGAGCATAGCCAGACTATATGCTTTTGTAGGGATAACTTTCTTTTGGCCTTGTTATTTTGAAAGTTCATGATTACCTTGCTAGTTTTCTTGAATTATTATTGTTTCCACGTCAATAGCAAACTATTTTTTTGAATCTAATGGATCTGAACATTCACGTCACATAAGAGGAGTTACAAAGGACATCTATGCTAGGTAGCATGAAAGCATCAAAAATTCATTCTTTATCACTTCCCTACTTGAGGACGAGCAGGAGTTAAGCTTGGCGATGCTTGATACGTCTCAAACGTATCTATAAATTGTGATGGTTTCACGCTGTTATCTTGTCATCTTTGGATGTTTTATGTACCTTTTATATCTTTTTTGGGACTAACTTATTAATTCAGTGCCAAGTGCCAGTTCCTATTTTTTCTGTGTTTTTGGCTCTTTTCAGATCTGATTTTGGAACGGAGTCCGAACGGAATGAAATCCCCGAAATGATTTTTTCCCGAACGGAAGAAGATCAGGGGGGCTGTGGGCCAAGCCAGGAGGGCTCCTGGGAGCCCACAAGCCCCCACTCCGCCACCAGGGGGGAGGCGGCGGTGACAGGGCTTGTGGCCTCCCTGGCCGCCCCCTAACATAGATCTTTGGCCTATATATTCCCTAAAATAGAGCAAAAAATCATGAGAGCCTCGAAAATACTTTTCCGCCGCCGCAAGCTTCCGTTTCCGCGAGATCTCATCTGGAGACCCTTCTCGGCGCCCTGCCGGAGGGGACTTTGGAGTTGGAGGGCTTCTTCATCATCATCATCGCCCCTCCAATGACTTGTGAGTAGTCCACTTTAGACCTACGGGTCCATAGTTCGTAGCTAGATGGCTTCTTCTCTCTCTTGGATCTTCAATACAAAGTTCTCCATGATCTTCATGGAGAGCTATCCGATGTGATCTTCTTTGGCGGTGTGTTTGTCGAGATCCGATGAATTGTGGATTTGTGATCAGATTATCTATGATATATATTTGAGTCTTTGCTGATTTCTTATATGCATGATTTTATATCCTTGTAAGTCTCTCCGAGTCTTGGTTTTGTTCGGCCAACTAGATTTATGATTCTTGCAATGGGAGAAGTGCTTGGTTTTGGGTTCTACCATGTGGTGACCTTTCCCAATGACAGTAGGGGCAGCAAGGCACACATTAAGTAGTTGCCATCAAGGGTAACAAGATGGGCTCTGTCGTTGATATGAGATTGTCCATCTACATCATGTCATCTTGCTTAAGGCGTTACTCTGTTCTTTTGGAATTAATACACTAGATGCATGATGGATAGCGGCAGACGTGTGGAGTAATAGTAGTAGATGAAGACAGTGTCGGTCTACTTGTTTTGGACGTGATGCCTACAGATATAATCATTGCCATAGATATCGTCACGACTTTGCGCGGTTCTATCAATTGCTCGACAGTAATTTGTTCACCCACCGTCTACTTGCTTTCATGAGAGAAGCCACTAGTAAACACTACGGCCCCCGGGTCTATTCACATCCATCGTTTACACCTCCGCTTTTACTTTGCTTTGTTACTTTGTTGCTTTCAGTTCTCACTTGGAAAACATTCTATAAGGGATTGACAACCCTTTCATAGCATTGGGAGCAAGCTTTTGTGTTTGTGCAGGATCTTGTGATACTCCTCCACTGGATTGATACCTTGGTTCTCAAACTGAGGGAAATACTTACCACCGTTGTGCTACATCATCCTTTCCGCTTCGAGGGAACACCAACGCAAGGCTCCAAGGCCACGGGGGAAATCCTTTGCATATTTGCCTAGGAAGTCTCTTAAGGCGTAGCCGCAGCAGAAGGATTCCTGGAGCCGTCGATACGACTATTCCTGGCGCCGTTGCTAGGAAAGCACAGCTGACATCACTAGGTCAAAGTCAAATTGGCATGTGTGCCGTCTAGGCTAGTTAAAAATAAAAGTGGGTTAACCATTTGGTTTATTAAGCTGTGTGGCCCGCCTATCATAGTCACGTGGTCAATTAGGTGGTCATTAGATGGCTAATGAGGTTTCCATGTCATCACGGTCGTGGCTGAATGTTGGTTACCAAATCCATGACTAAGGCATCGGGATTTCCCACCAAGGCACGACTTGATGAGTTGAGAGCACCGGGACAATGCCCTCACTTGCGTGCATCCAATGGACCGACCTGGCGATCGTGAGGTCGCCAGAATCATGGTTGGCGACGAGCTATAGCGGAAGTCGAACCATGATAAAACCACACACGAGGCTACAAGGCATGGTTGCTCGAGATTAGAGTCTCTACAGACTCGTGATAGATAGCGGAACATGACGTAGTGCTTGGGTGCGATAGAAGGCAACCGTAGCAATGGCAGAGCATGGACGGCGCTCAGCGGCATGGAGCTTCGTCCATGGCGGGGAATTGGGCTAGGGCACGAGCGCGAGCACGGGAGGAGGGGAAACTACTCGGGAGCTGATAATGGTGGCAACGGGGCAATCAAATAGCTCGGGAAGGCATCGGAGATAGCGAATCGATGATGGCAATCCACGGTGGCCTAAATTGGTGTCGAGCTCTAGGCGTCGTTGTAGCGTGTCTGGGGTCATTTCCCTTATCGTGGAGAAGAGGGCTTCGATGCAGAGCTCTGGGACATATCTGCATGTAGAGGTAACCGTGGTGGACATGTGGGGGTGCTGCGACTGCCATGGCTTTTCTCATGTGTGGTGTGTAATATTGATCTGGTGGAAGCATTCCTACTACCTCATAAGCGAGGCGCGTAGGTTTATATTGATCGAGGGCAATAGCCATGCCTTGGTGTACAAGAAGAAGCAACGATCGCTAGGATCAGTTGCATACAGATAAAGGAGAAAAGAGAAAGAGTTTGTTGAGATTACAATTGGAATCTATCTCTAACTCTAACACCCTCCCATAATCTCAACTATCCTACATTAAGATTCTTCTTGAACTCCTCAAATGGCTTGATTGTCAAAGCATTAGTAAAGCCATCTGCTACTTGATCTCTGGAAGGAATAAACCGTATGTCCAACTTGTTTTCTGCAACTCTTTCACGTACAAAATGAAAGTCAATCTCAGTGTGTTTAGTTCTACCATGAAACACTGGATTGGTAGAAAGATGGATTGGTAGAAAGATAGTTCTACCATAGAAATTATGTACGATGTTTCTTGATTCCCAATTCATGAAGTAGCGATTCCAACCAAATGATCTCAACAGTTGCATTTTCTAATGATTTGTACTCAGCCTCTGTACTTGATCTTGACACCGTGGCTTGTTTTCTAGCACTCCAAGAAATAAGATTCGAACCAAAGAACACAATAAATCCTCTAGTTGACTTTTTGTCATCACTACAGCCTGCCCAATCAGCATCAGAAAAGGCACTAACAAGTGTAGAAATAAAACGCCCGAACTGAAGTCCCAAACTTACAATGTGTTTGATATAACGTATAATCCTTTTGGTAGCTCTCCAATGAATGGAGGTAGGAGCATGCAAATATTGGTAAACCTTGTTTACATTAAATGATATATCTGGCCATGTCAATGTGAAGTACTATAAAGGTCCAACATCACTTCTATATTTTGTGCTCTCTTCTTCATTAAGTGGTTCTCCTTGGTATGCTGAAAGTTGTTCTCAAGAAGACAATGTCGTAGAAGAAGATTTGCAGTCCTTCATTCCCATACGAGTTAGAAGTTCTGTGGCATATTTTCTTGGTTCAATGTTATGCCATCTAGAGTCTTCCTAACTTCAATGCCTAAGAAAAATGTAGATCACTAAGGTCCTTCAAGGCAAATTTTGAACTTAAGTCATGCAAGAGGGCATTGGTGGCATTTTGTGAGGAGCTTGCAACTATGATGTCATCAACATATATGAGCACAAAAATGACTGTGTTTGCTTTATTCTAAATAAACAGTGATGTATCTTCTTTGGATGGAACAAATCCAAGATGCTTCAACTGAGAACTTAACCTTGAAAACCATGCTCTAGGTGACTACTTGAGTTCATAAAGAGCCTTGTCAAGTTTGCAAACATAGTTAGGTGTTTGTTGATTTTCATACCCTGGTGGTTGCCTCATATAGACCTCCTCTTCCAGAACACCATGAAGAAACACATTCTGAACATCTAGCTACCTAAGGCTCCATCCCGTGGAAACAACAACAGCTAGCACAAGTCTAATAGTAGCTCCTTTTACAACATGACTGAAAGTATCTTCATAATCAATACCATACCGTTGCATAAACCCTTTTTGCTACTAGGCGTGCCTTATACCTATCAATGGAGACATCTGCTTTTCTATTTATTCTATAAACCCACTTGCAATCAATAACATTTTTACCTCTTTGGTTTGGTACCAAGTGCCATGTTTTGTTTCTCATGACCGCACCATATTCCTGATCCATAGCCTTTTTCCATCTAGGGTCTCCAAGTACATCACTCAACTTAGTTGGTTCACCTAAAATACACAACATTCCATATGGTATAGTAGCATATTTTCTTATTTTTGGTTTTCTAATACCTTTTTGTAGCCGGGTCATGACTCTTGAGGTGATGAAAGGTTGACGTTGTGACTGGATGGGATTCTGTATAGATTGAACTTCTACAGGAGATCCCGAGATCCTCTGGTGTGTCCGTTTCTCTGGTGGCTGCAGATTCATCAGGTGCAGCTGATCCAGCCGCTGGCGTGGTGGCACACTGCATGCGCTCGCGCCGGCGCTCCTGGTTGGCTCGCCCTTGATCCGAGGCTGGTGCACACCCATGATCCAAGGTGGATTCCCGCACAGGTGTGGCAGGTGCTATCAGTTCCTCCTCGAATGTCGCGCCTTCTTCCTCTTCTCCTGGCAAATGAAATAATGGATCATTTTGATCATCCTAAGCATCATTGTGGTCACCGTTTCCTTCATGAACTTGGACACGAACATCCTGCACACGTGGATCATTACTAGCAGGAACATTATCACGTTGGTTAGTTAAATTTCTATCCCCCTTATGATCAAAATGCTGAGATATGGATGGAAGAAGATGTATTTCTTGACGAAGGAGAGCACCGACGTTCAGATGAAGGGAAGAAAACGAAAAAATCGACTCATCAAACACAACATCTCTCGAGATGTACACTCGCCCGGTAGAGATATCTAGGCACTGGACCCCCTTGTCCATGTGACTGGATCCTATGAAAGCACATTGTTTTGAATGAAATGCAAGTTTGCGCGTGTTATAGGGCCTGAGATTGGGCCAACATGCACATCCAAATACTCTAAGAATTGTGTAATTTGGTGAAGTGCCAAAAAGGCGAGTAAGAGGGTTGTCAAAATTGATGACCTTGCTAGGGCGAATATTGATGAGGTATGTTGCAGTAAGAAAAGCCTCATCCGAAAATTTTAGAGGCATAGAAGCGTTTGCTAGCAATGCTAGTCCTACTTCAACAACATGACGATGTTTACGTTCAGCTGAGCCATTTTGTTGGTGAGCGTGAGGACAAGAAACATGATGAGAAATTCCAATCTTTTGGAAGAAGGAGTTTAGTTTTTCATACTCACCTCGCCAATCGGTTTGAATGACAAAGATTTTGGAGTTTAGTTGACGTTCAACAAGATTTTGGAAATTGGTAAAGACTTGGAAAACAACGGATCGCTTCTTGAGAAAATAAATCGAAGTAAATTTACTGTAGTCATTAATAAAGCTTACATAGTATGAAAATCTACCAACTGAAGTAGGAGCTGGTCCGCATACATCTGAGAAGACAAGTTGCAAGGGAGCAGTAGAGATGCTGGTAGAAATAGAGTAAGGTAATTGATGACTCTTAGCTTGTTGACAAGAATCACGGACAAACTCTATACTAGGCTCAAAAGAGAGTTTATTTTTACTAAGGACATGTTGAACTATAGCTGAAGAGGGATGACCCACACGACTATGCCATTGCCGATGATGGTTTGGTGACACTCCAAGCTTGTTTATCTGACCATGATGAAGACGATGATATGAGTGGATATAAGCCTCCCTCACATTTTCCTCTAAGAATGATTCTCCTCGTTGCCAAGTCCTTGATCACAAAAGAGTAAGGATTAAATATTATGAGAACATTGTTGTCAAGGGCAAAGCAATGAACAGAGACAAGATTTTTTGATGCATTGGGGACATGTAAGACATTGTTTATATGTAAATCTTTTAAGGGGGTTTTAACAACTGAATTTCCAACATGAGTAACGTCCATACCTGAAACACTTGCCGCATGCACTTGATAACCTCTGTGGTATTTTTCTCTCGTGGTCAGCTTGTCGAGCTCTCCTGTGATATGCCGGCTGGCTCTAGAATCTCCATACCAGTTTGTATCAACCCCGTAGGAGTTGGTCACGAGGTTGGCCTTCTTTTCTTCTTGGTCCTCATCGTACCGATGCCACTAAGCCCTTGCTCCGCCGGCGTGGTATCTGTAGCAAATATGGCATTCAATATAATCCAGTTCTTGCTGTTGTGGCTGCTGTGGTTGTTGTCATGGGCGTTGTTGATGTCCGTCGTAGCCGCCGCCGCCAGCAGGTGAGGGAGAGGAGTGATCACCACGTCCACGCCCCCTGTTTCCTTTCCCACGTCCTCCTCTTGCTCGAGACTGTCCACACCCTCTGTATACAACATTGGCAGAGGAGCGAAAACCGCCTGGTTCATCTCCTAGCATCTCCATCCTCTGATCGAAGGCGAGATCTGCGAGAAGAGGTCATCAACTGTGATGGAGTTCTTTATGGCTCCAACTGCTGCTACGGTGGGATCGTAATCCCGATCGAGTCCAGCCATGATGTAGTCCAGCATCTCCCTGTCGCTTACTGGACGACCCGCCGCATCGAGTTCATCTCCGAGGCTCTTCATCTTGGCGATGAACGCATTTCTTGACATGTTGCCCTTCTTGGTGTTGGAGATGGCAATTCTCAGATTTGTTATCCGAGATCGAGACTGCGCAATCAACAAGGTAATGAGAGCAATCCAAAGATCATGAGTACTCTCCTTACCGATGAGTTGTGTTATAATCTTGTGGGTCAACGAATTGAGGAAATAGCTCAGGACCTGCTGGTCCTTCGACAACCATGAGCCATATATGGGATTGGCTTGTATGGCCGTGGTCTTGTCCGCCTTGGTGACTTCCACCGTTTGCGGTGGTGCGGTGTTGCTGCCATCAAGGAGGCCAGTCACTTGTGCTCATCGTAGTGTCGGCATTACTTGCGCCTTCCAGAGGAGGTAGTTACCCCTCACAAGCTTTTCTGTTGGTGGTGCGCCGAGATTGAGGACGACGGCGTTTGAGTTAGTGGCCATGGCGAAGGTAGGGTTTGGGTCTCTGGTTTCGCTAGATGAAAGGGAAGAGGCTAGCTCTTATACCATGGAAGATTGATCTAATGGAAGCGTTCCTACTCCCTCATAAGGAAGCCGCGTAGGTTTATATTGATTGAGGGCAACAGCCTTCCCTTGGCATATAAGATGAATCAACGATCGCTAGGATCGGTTGCGTACAGATAAAAGAGAAAAGAGAAAGAGTTTGTTGAGATTACAACCGGAATCTATCTCTAACTCTAACAAAGATAGATTCCTCGCGTCTTTCGTCGTTCATATATGCACGACGTCAGGGCATGCAGGCTCCTTGCATATTGGCAGCCTCGCGCGCGCTGTGCTGTGCTTCGCCTCTGCCTTCTAGCAGAGGTTGAAGATGGCTATCCCCTTGGTGGGTTGGCCATGTTCTCTAGCTGGGCTACAGGTAAGTTCTTCCTCTCTTTTTATTTATTTATTTGAAAACTGTTTTCTGTTTTGTATTTAAATAAAATAACAAATGAATTTTAAAACTCGTAAAAATTTGTTTGTGACTTGCATGATTAAACCAAAGTCACATACCAAGTTCTATAGTTATTGGACATATATTTATTTTATAGGAAATATAAATCCAATCCAAATAGCTATGAATTAATTTAAAGTACCTAAAATAAATACTTTTAGATATCCAATAATATTCATTTGAATTTTATCTCTTGCCAATATTTTCAGAGTTAAAATGGAACTTTTCCATGGGTCCATTTGAATATATGTTTTCTTGACCGTTTTCAAAAATGAATTCTGAAACTTCAAAACTCCCTCAATTCATATTTTATTAAATTTAAATACGATGCATGATGAATGATGCAATGACAAGGAAGCACTAACTAGGGCCATGACAAAAAGTGGATAGTCATCGGCTTATCCCCCGTAGCATAAATTGTGTAGGGTGTCTTGGTAACAATATGAACCTAAGCCAACGTCTTGGCACCCGGTGGGTGGTCGTGTTTGTTATAGATGAGGCAATCAGATTATTCGGCTTTATGGATTTCACTTAGTCATAGGATCTTAAATTTTGGGGCCTTGTAACTAGCCCTCGGTTACGTAAGTGTTCACGCGAGTCGAGGCCACTACAGCGAACACTTCAACTCTCTTAGGAGAACCCTTCGTATAATGCAGGCAAAATCGCCATCAATTATGTTTGACACCGTCTTCGGATCACCGTCCAGTTTGCACGTATCATGACAGATAGTTTTCGTATTTCTCCACTGAGGTACTTGCCAGATTGACTTGGAAGTACAATCGTAGTGGTTCTTCCTTTACACACTTAGCCAAATAAAGCGGAAACATAACAGGTAAGCACAGGAGCCGGGCAATCCAACTATTGACCAAATACATGAGTCAAAACTTGGTGCATCTTCTACAATATTCTAGACACCAAGCACTTTTATAAATAAGTGCTCGGATTTTTAGCCGAGGTGTGAGATCTCAGTCCCTGGTCAATGACCGATGTATCACGAAGATTGTCATACTTCATGTGGAATATGAAGGAACAAAGTGTAGACAAGGTATAAAGACCAGACATGATAATCCTTTTATTTGTATTGCCAAAGTGTACAAGCCGAGCTTGTTAGACAAAATATACGTAAAAATGTGAAGTTCTACACAGGGTTTTGCCACTATCCTAGGATGGTTCTTGTCGCACGTCTGCGCCTTTTTGATGTTAACCGATCGTACTTGTTTGAGAGCAAGGTGCTTATCTGCTCAAGTGTGGTACTGTCTCTGAGACGAACACTTGGCAACGGCCTATTTGCGGGCCCTGTAAAGAGGGAGCCCCTAGTATCCGATAGGTTGAATCCTAACGCTAGCATGGTCTTGTGCTCCCATGGTTTTTCAAATTACCATGGGAGTTTACCCCCCAACGGGTGAGTCACTAGATTGGTTGAAGAAAATCCTCGGGCCCGATTTATTCGTGCTCCACGACCTCCATGGAATTTCTAGGGTGAAGTTATGCACTCAAGGTACATAGTCTTCGGCTAGTACTGGGAGCCCAGTGAGCATGCGTCCCTATTTGGGGTGGCCATGTGAGGGTGAGAACGTCGTGAAGCACCCCGGGTATATTTGGAGGTGACCTTTGTACTCATCTCGGTGAGGGATTTAGATGCTTCCTCCGTTTGGTGGACCTCGGTTGCAAAAGCGGTGGTCTGCTGCTATGTTTGTAGGGAGCGTTTGTGTGACATCCCCGGTTTATGCTATAGTGATCATTGTAACTAAGCTATAGTGATGACCATGACACTACTAGAAAAAGGCTATTAGTGGTGCACCACTTTTTTCTATTAATGGCGCACTATAGGTGCGCCACTATTACCACGCCACTAGTAACAAATACTAATGGCGCACCTCTGGTGCGCTATTATTATTGCAGGTAACAATGGCGCACCTTGTAGTGCGCCATTACTAGTAACAAATAGCAATGGCGCACCTGTGGTGCGCCACTGGTAAACTTTTTTTTTGAATTGTTTTGAATTTTGAAGGCGGGAAAATAGTAGTGGCGCACTGTCTAACCCCCACCATGCGCCATTGCTATTTTTGACTTTTGAATTTGGATCTGGATCTAGATCTGGCTAATTTTTTGTCTTGTCTTTTTGCTCTTTTTTGTTGCCTGAAGTTTTTTCAAATTTCATTCTCGACCTGGATCTGGTATGTTCTTTGTGCCGGGGGAGCTCCACATGTGGCCGAAAGTAGAGGAGGAGGGAGGAGAGACCGTGAGGAGGAGAGGAGGGAGGAGAGACCGTGAGGATCAGGAGAGGAGGGGGGAGAGACCGTGAGGATCAGGAGAGGAGGGAGGAGGAGGTCGCCGGAGAGGAGCAGGAGGACCGTGAGCAGGAGAGGAAGGAGGAGCATCGTGAGGAGGATAGGAGGGAGGAGGAGGTCGTCAGAGGAGGAGCACCGTGAGGAGGAGAGGAGGGAGGAGGAGGTCGCCGGAGGAGGAGCACCATGAGGCGGAGGTCACCGGAGGAGGAGTACCGTGAGGAGGAGGAGGTCGCCGGAGAGGAGGAGATGGAGTGGAGGAGAGGAGCAGAGGAGGAGATGGAGTGGAGGAGAGGAGGAGAAGAATGAAGGTGTAAGTGGCTGGCCGGCCCTTTTAGCCCAACTTAGTAGTGGCGCACCTTGCACTGTTGCGCCATTGCTATTTTTTTGAATTGTTAAGGCGGGAAAATAGTAGTGGCGCACTATTTACAGATGCGCCATTGATATTTGTTTTTATTTTTTCGAATTTGTTTTGAATTGTGAAGGCGGTAAAATAGTAGTGGCGCATTATCCATAAGGTGCGCCATTGCTATGCTATATAGTAGTGGCGCACCTAGGCGTGGTGCGCCATTACTATGTATTTATGTTTTGCATTTTTTCAATTTTTTTTGCCTCCAGATCTTAAAATCATCATAACTTTTTTTCTGTTAGGTTTTTGGGGATTCTAAAAATCTTCAACGGAGTTGCCCCGATTGAATTCGGATGTAACTTTTTGAGTAGATGATTTTTCATATAAAAAACTTTTTCATCGGAGGTCGTATGCAAAAGTTACGGCCATTTTATCGAAACACGGCGGCCTTTTGCAAAAAAAAAATCCAAATTCATGTTTGTTAATTTTCCTAACAACTAGAACACATAACACATGGGCATCTATTTTTTGAGTTTTTTAAATCTTTTATCATTTTATTTTTTTTAAACCTAAAAGGCGATCCAAGGGGGTGGGTGTTTGTGTGTGTGTGACGTTAGTAATGGCGCACCACACCTAGGTGTGCCACTACTATGTAGCATAGCAGTGGCGCACCTAGGTGTGGTGCGCCATTGCTATGTCTGGTGTGGGGGGGGGATGGACCAAAAAATAGCAATGGCGCACTGCGCATGTGGTGCGCCATTAGTAAAAACATAGCAATGGCGCACATGATTCTGGTGCGCCATTGTTATGTCTGGTGTGGGGGGGGATGGACCAAAAAATAGCAATGGCGCACTGCGCATGTGGTGCGCCATTAATAAAAACATAGCAATGGCGCACATGATTCTGGTGCGCCACTGCTATATAGTAGTGGCGCGCCACCATCATGGTGCGCCACTAATAGTGATATTGAGGATAAGCCTTTTTCTAGTAGTGTGATCAATGCTTAATCATTTTGATAAACACTGCTTGATCACTTTAAACATCATATCTCATTTCAAATTCCACCTTTAAAGGCAATTAAAATTAATTGTGGTAATTAAGGTCCTCAAACAACAAAGAAGAAATGTTGCACCTTGGGTGAAAATCTCAAAACAAATAATGTTAAGGAAAACAACATCACCTCAATGTTGGTGTGGACCCCACCATCCAAAACATAGCCCAACTACAACTAAAAATGCACCTTTAAATTCATGGGAAAATATAACTGTCACACCCTGTTTTTACTACCACTTCTCTGTAATGCAAAAATCTTAGCTTGTTAAAACTTTTTCAAAACTAATGATATGAGTGTCATGATTGTCATTTTATGCTTGTGTGTTTGATCATGTGATGATAAAAACCCCATTTCACAATATTGATTTATTTCCAAAAACCTTTACTTGTTTCTCATTAAGGTAAAACCCTACTTTGAGTTGCACTACATGCCCTTGATGGCAAGAAGTGTTTCTATCCAAAGTTGGTGATCTGATTTTAACTTCATTTTAGTGCTTCAAAACGACAAAATAATTATTTTTAGAATTTCTTTCCTAATTAATTTACATGTCCATTTCTAAGGGCGGAATTGGTATTCCTACTTGGAAAAATACTTTTCCGCCTTAGAAAAATCTGATTAAATTTGGAGATGATCAGAAGGACATATATTTTCCGTACATAAAATTTTAAACCCCTATTAATATTATAATTATTGGAGTAAAAACCTCATAACCATAATTGTCTGTTTTGACCTTTTGAAATATTTCCAAAGGAAATGTTCTCAATAAAATCCTAGAAAATTCCCTAAGCCATATTTGGTGTCCACAAAAAGAATCACCTTGATCAAAGATGATTAAGGACCCCAAATAACCCTAAAACCCTTTCTGTCCAGATTGTAGTTAGAGCAACTCTACATAGCAAAGTTTGTCCTTTGATGCTGAAACTTTGCAGGAGTGCCTAATACCTCAAATGAGGGTTCCACACAAAAATGAGATTTGTAGGACTTAGTTTGCCCGCACTCTCTTTGGAAGGGACAGATCTGGTCAAATGGTGGTGTTTTCAAGTTTACAAAGCTAAACTTGTCCAATGGAGCTCAAAATTGGTGAAACCCCATGTTTTAGCACCAAACCCAAACCTGTTAAGTTGCAGCACGAGTGGTGGGGTGCAACCTCCTCAAACCACTGTCAAGCACCTTCTAACAGATGGGTAAAAGCCCCTTTAACCCATAGCTACACCCAACCCCTTTGCTCCAAACTCTCAGATTAGGTGGCCAGTATCAATGCCCAACCCCAGTCAACTTGCCCCTCACTGGTTCAAAGTAGAAATGACAAAAACCCCTATCCAAGCTTTAGTTAAAAGCTGACAGTACTAGTATTCCTTGTCTCCCTCGACCAGCCGAAGCTCCCACGAGACCCAAACGGCTAGCCACACTCCCAACCAGTGCCAGGACATGCTAGACACGTCCAAAGTGCCCCAGAGCGCACCAGCATGCCGTGGCATGCCAAAACTATGCTCTGGGCGTCCTACAGGAAGCCACCAAGGTGGGGGCGATGCTCTCGGCCAGTTCCAGCCTCCCCTGAGGTGTCCAACCTCTTCCTTGACAACCCCTCTGCGTCGAGCAACCCTCAGGGCCCCTCCTCTCCCGCACTCCCCTCCCTCCCCTCCCCTCCTCCCCAATATTGCGTTAATTTTTCGTTGGCCAAGAGGGTATCAAGGCAGGCTCAATGAGTCAAAAGCCCCCAAATGACCTATGATCAAGGAAAACGGGCATAGGATAGGAGAAGACAATGCTATTACTGCTAAACAACTTGGGAACCAATATCCCCCAAGTAAGCCAGTTTTTACCGTTCATGATCATACATAGGCGCCTATGTTTGAACCGTGCATCATGACACTTGATCCTCTTTGGCTTTACTAGTACCTATGTTTGAGTGGTCGCATCAAGGCGACTTACTCTATTTGATATTAGCAGCATCCATGTTTGAATAGCCTCCCCAACGGCATCTTATCCTCTTGGGCAACTTAATGTTTGATCAATAAAGACTCATCCTCATATATGGGCTGAAACGGCACAGACCCTGAATTTCATGGGCACCGGCTTTATTGATATAATGTAAAGAGTACACAAGGATTGTAAATATGTACACAGGTAAGGAGACAATGGCTCTAAGTATAGTAGGGTCTTAGGTGAGCGGTGTTCCAGGCACGAGTTGTCTCTTCCTCTGTGGTTGGTTTGTCGGGTCGTAGATCAATGAGGTAGTACAAGCCGTTGCGGAGATTCCTGTTGATGACAAAAGGCACCTCCCAAGGGGGGAAAGCTTGTGCATCCCCGTGTGGTCTTGGATTAACTGAAGCACCAAGTCGGCCTCATGGAAGACCCGACTTTTAACACGTCGACTATGGTAACGACGCAACTCTTCCTGGTAAATCGCCGATCGTGCAGCAGCCAAATCACGCTTCTCTTCTAGGGCGTCCAAAGAATCCTGATGCGTCTTCTCATTATCAGCTTCAATATATGCGGCGACTCTCGGAGAATCGTGCTTCATATCGCTTGGAAGAACCGCCTCTGCCCCATAGACAAGGAAAAAGGGAGTGTACCCAGTTGACCTGTTAGGCGTCGTTCTCATACTCCATAATACAGAGGGGAGCTTTTCAACCCAACAACCTGGAGTGGGCTGCAAAGGAATCATGAGCCGGGTTTGATCCCCCGCAATATCTCCTGGTTAACCCGCTCAGCCTAACCATTAGATTGTGGATGAGCTACTGCAGACACATCAAGCCGGATGTGCTCTCAGTGACAAAAATATGTCATTGCCCCCTTAGATAAATCAGTACCATTGTCAGTGGTGATGCTATGAGGGTAGCCAAAACGAAAGATCAACTTCTTGAGAAACTTGACTGTCGTTTCTGCTTCACAATTACTAACTGGTTTCGCTTCAACCCACTTGGTAAATTTGTCAACTGCAACCAGCAGATGTGTCTTCTTGTTTGAAGATCTTTTAAAAGGGCCTACCATGTCAAGCCCCCAGACTACAAAAGGCCACATAATGGGGATCATGCGCAACTCCTGAGTCGACACGTGTGCCTGACGTCCGAACTTCTGGCATCCGTGGCATCAACGTACTATGTCTTCAGCATCGGCATGAGCGGTCAACTAGTAAAAACCGTGACGAAAAGACTTTGACACCAGAGATCGTGACCCGACATGATGTCCGCAGTCGCCTGCATGTATCTCATTGAGAATCTCTCTCCCCTCTTCGGGTGAGACACAATGCTCGAAGATACCACAAGTGCTTTGCTTGTGCAACTTGCCCTTGTGTACAACCATGGATTTGCATCATCGCATGATCTATCTGGCAAAACCTCCATCAGATGGCAACTCGCCTCAAGCCAGATAAGCCATGTAAGGTATCGTCCAATCAGGAATTGCTCTAAGGGCCGCCACCAACTGTGACTCCAGGTCAGGAATTGGTATGTCTTCTTCTGAAGGCAATTTCACCGAAGGGTTATGCAGGACATCCAAGAAGACATTAGGAGGAACATGCTTACGTTGTGACCCAAGCCGGGAAAGAGCATCAGCTGCCTCATTCTGGCAACGATCAATATGATCAACCTGATAGCCATGGAAATAACCAGCCACCTCGGTGACTGCTCGTCTGTAAGCCACCATCAACGGATCCTTGGAATCCCAGGTACCTGACACTTGCTGAGCCACCAAGTCTGTGTCGCCCAAGCATCTGACTCGGCTCAAATTCATCTCTTTAGCTATCCTGAGCCCGTGCAATAAAGCTTCATACTTAGCTACATTGTTGGTGCAAGGGAACATAAGCTGTAGAACATAGCAAAACTTGTCCCCTCTTGGAGATGTCAACACTACTTCGGCGCATGAACCTTCCAGTTGCCTAGAGCCATCAAAGTGAATCGTTCAGTAGGTGTTGTCTGGCATGTCTTTTGGCACGTGCAGCTTGGTCCAATCATTGATAAAATCCACCAAGGCCTCAGACTTAATAGATGTGCGCGGTGCATACTTCACATGATGGGGACCAACCTCTATCACGCATTTAGTAATCCGCCTCGTAGCCTCTCGATTCTGTATAATGTCCCCAATAGGTGCAGAACTGACTACGGTGATGGGGCGCTCCAAAAAGTAGTGCTTCAACTTCCGGCTTGTCATAAAGATCCCAAAGACCAACTTCTGCCAATGTGGGTACCGCTGCTTGGACAAGGTTAACACCTCGCTAACGAAATACACTGGCCGCTGGACAGGGTATTCCTTGCCTTCTTAACTGCGCTCAACAACCACTGCCACGCTCACCGCTTTAGAATTAGCAGCAATGTACAAGAGCATCGACTCCTTGTCAGCTGGGGCAGCCAGCACAGGCGGCTCAACAAGCTGTTTTTTGAGGGCCTCAAATGCCTCATTGGTAGCATCAGTCCAAACAAAGTGCTCTGTCTTCTAGAGCAGTTGATAGAGCGATGGCCTTCTCACCCAGGCGACTTATAAATCGACTAAGTGCTGCGATATGACCCGCCATGCGCTGGACCTGGTTAATGTTGGCTGGCTTCCCAAGTGAGGTAATCGCCTTAATCTTGTTCGGGTTAGCTTCTATGCCACGCTCGGATTCTAAAAACCCAATTAACTTGCTAGCAGGGACCCCAAACACGCACTTCGTGGGGTTAAGCTTCATATAATAGACCCGGAGGTTTTCAAACGTCCCCTTGAGATCACCCAGAAGCATGTACTTCTTATGCGACTTTACCACAATGTCATCAACATAAGCATGAACGTTGCGCCCAATCTGACCTTGAAGACAATTCTGGATGCAACGCTGATAAGTCGCCCCTGCACTCTTGAGCCCAAAGGGCATTGAGACATAACAAAAGGCACCAAAGGGGGTGATAAAAGTCGTCTTATCCTGATCCTCCTTGGCCATCTTGATCTGATGGTAACCTGAATATGCATCTAGAAAGCATAGCCGCCCGCAACACGCCATAGAGTCAATGATTTGGTCAATACGAGGCAGCGCAAAGGGATCCTTGGGACAAGCTTTGTTAAGGTCCTATAGTCGATGCACATACGGAAGTGTCATTCTTCTGAAGAACTAGGACCGGGTTAGCCAACCATTCACGATGGAAAACTTCAAGAATGAAACTTGCAGCTAAGAGCCAGGCGACTTCCTCTCCAATTGTCTTGCGCCTTTCCTCGCTAAAACAACGAAGGTATTGGCGAACCAGCTTCATCTTAGGATCAACATTGAGATGGTGCTCAGCGAATTATCTCGGTACTCCCGGCATGTCAGAAGGCTTCCATGCGAACATGTCCCGATTCCCACGGATGAATTTGATGAGTGCGCTTTCCCATTTAGGATCTAAGCCGGTCCCAATGGTGAACTGCTTGGAAGAGTCGCCAGGGACAAAATCCACTTGCTTGGTACATCCGCTGGTTTAAACTTAAGGGGCAGCTCAGAATCGACCGTGGTTTTATTCAATGGGCTCATGTCAGCTGGATCCACATTGGCTTGGTGGAAATTCAACTCTTCGGCAGCACACACCGACTCTGCGTACGCGACGTCCCCCTCTTCACATTCTTGGGCTATCTTCCGGCTTTCGTCAACAGTTTGGGTACCATTGAGACCCGGCATTTTAAGCTTAAGATATACATAGCAAGGCTGGGCCATGAAACGGGCGTAAGCCGGCCGTCCAAACAAAGTGTGATAAGTGTTGGAAATATGCCCTAGAGGCAATAATAAATTAGTTATTATTGTATTTCTTTGTTCATGATAATCGTTTATTATCCATGCTATAATTGTATTGATTGGAAACACAGTGCATGTGTGGATACAAAGACAAAACACTGTCCCTAGTAAGCCTCTAGTTGACTAGCTCATTGATCAAAGATGGTCAAGGTTTCCTGACCATAAGCAAGTGTTTTCACTTGATAACGGGATCACATCATTAGGAGAATCATGTGATGGACTAGACCCAAACTAATAGACGTAGCATGTTGATTGTGTCATTTTGTTGCTATTGTTTTCTGCGTGTCAAGTATTTGTTCCTATGACCATGAGATCATATAACTTACTAACACCGGAGGAATGCTTTGTGTGTATCAAACGTCGCAACGTAACTGGGTGACTATAAAGATGCTCTACAGGTATATCCGAAGGTGTTCGTTGAGTTAGTATGGATCGAGACTGGGATTTGTCACTCCGTGTGACAGAGAGGTATCTCGGGGCCCACTCGGTAATACAACATCACACACAAGCCTTGCAAGCAATGTGACTTAGTGTAAGTTGCGGGATCTTGTATTACGAAATGAGTAAAGAGACATGCCGGTAAATGAGATTGAAATAGGTATGCGGATACTGACGATCGAATCTCGGGCAAGTAACATACCGAAGGACAAAGGGAATGACATACGGGATTATATGAATCCTTGACACTGAGGTTCAACCGATAAGATCTTCGGAGAATATGTAGGATCCAATATGGGCATCCAGGTCCCGCTATTGGATATTGACCGAGGAGTCACTCGGGTCATGTCTACATAGTTCTCGAACCCGCAGGGTCTGCACACTTAAGGTTCGACGTTGTTTTATGCGTATTTGAGTTATATTGTTGGTTACCGAATGTCGTTCGGTGTCCCGGATGAGATCCAGGACGTCACGAGGAGCTCCGGAATGGTCCGGAGGTAAAGATTGATATATAGGAAGTCCTGATTTGGTCACCGGAAAAGTTTCGGGCTCATCGGTAGTGTACCGGGAGTGCCGGGAGGGGTGCCGGGGACCATCGGGAGGGGTGTCACGCCCCAAGGGGTCTCATGGGCTATGGGAAGACATAAACAATCCCCTAGTGGGCTGGAATAAGTTCCCACTAAGGCCCATAAGATTTGAGAAGGAAAAAACACAAGGTGGAAAGAGTTTCCAAGTGGGAAGGTGGAATCCTACTCCAAGTAGGATTGGAGTAGGACTCCTCCACCTCCAATTTCGGCCAAACCTTGAGGGTTTGAGGCTGCCTCTTCCCTCCCACTCCCTCCTATATATGCTGAGGTATTAGGGCTGATTTGAGACAACTTTGCCACGGCAGCCCGACCACATACCTCCAGGGTTTTTCCTCTAGATCGCGTTTCTGCGGAGCTCGGGCGGAGCCCTGCTGAGATTAGATCACCACCAACCTCCGGAGCGCCATCACGCTGCCGGAGAACTCATCTACCTCTCCGTCTCTCTTGCTGGATCAAAAAGGCCGAGATCATCATCGAGCTGTACGTGTGTTGAACGCGGAGGTGCCGTCCGTTCGGCACTAGATCGGAGCGGATCGTGGGATGGATCGCGAGACGGTTCATGGGACGGTTCACGGGGCGGATCGACGGACGTGAGGACGTTCCACTACATCAACCGCGTTTCTTAAACGCTTCTGCTGCGCGATCTACAAGGGTACGTAGATCGGAAATTCCCTCTCGTAGATGGACATCACCATGATAGGTCTTCGTGCGCGTAGGAAATTTTTTGTTTCCCATGCTACGTTCCCCAACAGTGGCATCATGGGCTAGGTTCATGCGTAGATGTCTTCTCGAGTAGAACACAAAAGTTTTTGTGGGCGGTGATGTGCGTTTTGCTGCCCTCCTTAGTCTTTTCTTGATTTCGCGGTATTGTTGGATCGAAGCGGCTCGGACCGACATTAATCGTACGCTTATGAGAGACTGGTTTCATCGCTACGAGTAACTCCGTTGCTCAAAGATGACCGGCGAGTGTCGGTTTCTCCAACTTTATTTGAATCGGATTTGACCGAGGAGGTCCTTGGATGAGGTTAAATAGCAATTCATATATCTCCGTTGTGGTGTTTGCGTAAGTAAGATGCGATCCTACTAGATACCCATGGTCACCACGTAAAACATGCAACAACAATTAGAGGACGTCTAACTTGTTTTTGTAGGGTATGCTTGTGATATGATATGGCCAACGATGTGATGTGATATATTGGATGTATGAGATGATCATGTTGTAATAGTTAATATCGACTTGCACGTCGATGGTACGCCAACCGGCAGGAGCCATAGGGTTGTCTTTAAACTAACGTTTGTGCTTGCAGATGCGTTTACTATATTGCTAGGACGTAGCTTTAGTAGTAATAGCATGAGTAGCACGACAACCCCGATGGCAACACGTTGATGGAGATCATGGTGTGACGCCGGTGACAAGAAGATCGTGCCGGTGCTTTGGTGATGGAGATCAAGAAGCACATGATGATGGCCATATCATGTCACTTATGAATTGCATGTGATGTTAATCCTTTATGCACCTTATCTTGCTTAGAACAACGGTAGCATTATGAGGTGATCTCTCACTAAAATTTCAAGACGAAATTGTGTTCTCCCCGACTGTGCACTGTTGCGACAGTTCTTCGTTTCGAGACACCACATGATGATCGGGTGTGATAGACTCAACGTTCACATACAACGGGTGCAAAACAGTTGCACACGCGGAACACTCGGGTTAAGCTTGACGAGCCTAGCATGTGCAGACATGGCCTCGGAACACATGAGACCGAAAGGTCGAGCATGAATCATATAGTTGATATGATTAGCATAGAGATGCTTACCACTGGAACTATTCTTGACTCACGTGATGATCGGACTTGGGATAGTGGATTTGGATCATGTACCACTCAAATGACTAGAGAGATGTACTTTTTGAGTGGGAGTTCTTAAGTAATATGATTAATTGAACTAATTTTCATGAATATAGTCTAATGGTCTTTGCGAATTACGATGTAGCTTGCGCCATAGCTCTACTGTTTTTATATGTTCCTAGAGAAAATTTAGTTGAAACTTGATAGTAGCAAACTTTGCAGACTGAGTCTCTAAAGCTGAGGATTGTCCTCGTTGCTGCGCAGAAGGCTTATGTCCTTAATGCACCACTCGGTGTGCTGCACCTCGAGCGTTGTCTGTAGGTGTTGTGAACATCCGACATACACATTTCTGATGACTACACGATAGTTCAGTACAAAATACTTAATGGCTTAGAAGCAAGGCGCCGAAGATGTTCTAAAGAGATGAAATTGTGATTTCATGCTTGTGCCCTTGTTAAGAGGTATGAGACCTCCGACAAGATTCTTTGTCCACGAAGTAGAGGAGAAAAGCTCAATCATTGAGCGTGTGCTCAGATTATCTCAGTACGACAATCGCTTGAATCAAGTGGGAGTTGATCTTCCAGATAAGATAGTGATGGTTCTCCAAAGTCACTGCCACCAAGCTGTGAGAGCTTCGTGATGAACTATAACATATCAAGGATAGATACAATGATCCTTGAGCGATTCGCGATGTTTGACACTGCGAAAGTAGAAATCAAGAAGGAGCATCAATAGTTGATGGTTAGTAAAACCACTAAGTTTCGAGAAAGGCAAGGGCTAGAAGGGATACTTCGTGAAACGGCAAAGCAGTTGCTGCACTAATGAAGAGACCCCAGATTAAAACCAAGCCCGGGACTAAGTGTTTCTGTTATGAGGGGAACGGTCACTGAGGCGGAGCAACTCTATATACTTGGTAGATAAGAAGGCTGACAAAAGTCGAAAGAAGTATATTTGATATACATGATGTTGATGTGTACTTTACTAGTACTCCTAGTAGCACGAGGGTATTGGATATCGGTTCGGTTGCTAAGTGATTAGTAACACGAAATGAAAGCTACGGCATAAACGGAGACTAGCTAAAGGCGAGGTGACGATACGTGTTGGAAGTGTTTCCAAGGTTGATATGATCAAACGTCGCATACTCCCTCTACCATCGGGATTGGTGTTAAACCTAAATAATTGTTATTTGGTGCTTGCGTTAAGCATGAACATGATTGGATCATGTTTATTGCAATACGATTATTCACTTAAAGAGAATAATGGTTACTCTATTTGCTTGAATAATCACCTTCGATGGTTTATTGAATCTCGATCGTAGTGTTACACATGTTCATGATATTGGTGCCAAAAGATATGAGGTAACGATGATAGTACCACTTACTTGTGGCACTGCCGCTTGAGTCATGTTGGTATAAATTGCATGAAGAGGCTCCATGCTGATGGATCTTTATACTCACTTGATTTTGAATCACTAGTGACATGCAAATCATACCACAGGAGCAAGGCCTTGTTTTCATTGAGATGAAACAAGATAGTAACTTGTTGGAAGTGATACATTTTGATGTATGCAGTCCAATGGGTGCTGAGGCACGCAGCGGATATCATTATGTTCTTACTTCAATGACGATTTGAGCAGATACAAGAGTATTTACTTAATGAATCACAAGTTTGAAATATTGAAAGGTTCAATTCTGTTTTAGGAGTGAAGTTCGTCGTAACAAGAGGATAAACTGTCTACGATATGATCATAGAAATGAATATCTGAGTTACGAGTTTTGGTACGCAGTTAAGACAATGTGGAGATTGTTTTGCAGTTCATGCCACCTAGAACATCATAGTGTGATGATGTGTCTGAACGTCATAGCCATGCACTATTTGGTATGGTGCATGTTATGATGTCTCTTATCGAATTACCACTTCCGTTTATGGGTTATGCATTAGAGACAACCGCATTCACTTTAAATAGGGCACCACGTATTTCCGTTGAGATGACACTGTATAAACTGAGGTTTAGAGAAATCTAAACTGTCGTTTCTTGAAAGTTTGGGGCTTCGACACTTATGTGAAAAAGTTTCAGTCTGATAAGCTCGAACCCAAAGCGCATAAATGCATCTTCATAGGATATCCAAAACAATTGGGTACATCTCCTATCTCATATCCGAAAGCAAAGTGTTTGTTTCTAGAAACGGATCCTTTCTCGGGGAAAGGTTTCTCTCGAAAGAATTGAGTAGGAGGGTGGTAGAACTTGATGAGGTTATTGAACCATCACTTCAACCTGTGTGTAGCAGGGCGCAGGAAGTTGTTCCTGTGGCGCCTACACCAATTGAAGTGAAAGCTGATGATGGTGATCATCGAGCATCGGATCAAGTTACTACAAGCCTCGTAGGTTGACAAGGTCGCGTACTACTGCAGAGTGGTACGGTAACCCTGTCTTGGAGGTCATGTTGTTGAGCAACAGCGAACCTACGAGTTATGGAGAAAGCAATGGTGGGCCCGGGTTCCGACAAATGGCTGGAAGCCATGAAATCCGAGAGAGGATCCATGTATGAAAACAAAGTGTAGACTTTGGAAGAACTACTTGATGGTCATAGGACTATTGAGTAAATATGGATCTTTAAAAGGAAGACACACGATGATGGTGATAAGTCACTATTCAGAAAAGCTCGACTTGTCGCAAAGATGTTTCCGACAAGATCAAACAGTTGACCATGATGAGACTTTCTCACTCGTAGCGATGTTGAAAGTCTTTTAGAATTATGTTAGTAGTTGCTGCATTATTTATGAAATATTGCACATAGGATGTCAAAACATTGTTTCCTCGACGGTTTCCTTGAGCAAACATTGTATGTAATACAACCAGGAGGTTTTGTCGATCCTAAAGATACTAGCAAGTATGCAAGCTCCAGCGATCCTTCTATGGACTGGTGCAAGCATCTCGGAGTTGGAATATACACTTTGATGAGATGATCAAATAATTTTGGGGTTGTACAAGGTTTATGAGAAACTTGTATTTCCAAAGAAGTGAGTGGGAGCACTATAGAATTTCTGATAAGTATATGTGGTTGACATATTGTGGATCAGAAGTAATGTAAAATTTCTGTAAAGCATACAAGGTTGTTTGAAAGGAGTTTTGAAAGGAATACCTGGATTGCGCTACTTGAGCGTTGAGCATCGAAGATCTGTGGAGATAGATCGAAAGCGCTTAATAGAAGTTTCAACAAGATGCATGCCTTGACAAGTTTTTGAAGGAGTTCAAAATAGATCAGCAAAGAAGGAGTTCTTGGTTGCGTTGTGAGGTGTGAATTTGAGTAAGACTCAAAACCCGACCCCAGCAGAATAAAGAGAATAGACGAAGGTCGTCTTCTATGCCTTGGCCGTAGAATCTGAAGTATGCCATGCTGGGTACCGCACCTGATGTGTGCCATGACTCAAAGTCTGTTGAGAGGTACAGAGAGTGATCCATGATTGAATCACTAGCAGCGGTCAAAATTTATCCTTAGTAACTGATGGACTAAGGAATTTTTCTCGAATATGGAGGTGGCTAAAGAGTTCGTCGTAAAGGGTTACGTCGATGCAAGCTTTGACACTAATCCGAATAACTATGAGTAGTGAAACGGATTCGTATAGTAGAGTAGATATTTGGAGTATTTCCGAATAGCACATAGTAGCACCATCTATAAGATGACATAAAGATTTGTAAAGAACGCACGGATCTGAAAGTTTCAGAACCGTTGACTAAAACCTCTCTCACGAGCAAGACGTGATCAGACCCCAGAACTATATGGGTGTTGGATTCGTTGAAATCACATGGTGATGTGAACTAGATTATTGACTCTAGTGCAAGTGGGAGACCGTTGGAAATATGCCCTAGAGGCAATAATAAATTAGTTATTATTGTATTTCTTTGTTCATGATAATCGTTTATTATCCATGCTACAATTGTATTGATTGGAAACACAGTGCATGTGTGGATACATAGACAAAACACTGTCCCTAGTAAGCCTCTAGTTGACTAGCTCGTTGATCAAAGATGGTCAAGGTTTCCTGACCATAAGCAAGTGTTTTCACTTGATAACGGGATCACATCATTAGGAGAATCATGTGATGGACTAGACCCAAACTAATAGACGTAGCATGTTGATCGTGTCATTTTGTTGCTACTGTTTTCTGCGTGTCAAGTATTTGTTCCTATGACCATGAGATCATATAACTTACTGACACCGGAGGAGTGCTTTGTGTGTATCAAACGTCGCAACGTAACTGGGTGACTATAAAGATGCTCTACAGGTATATCCGAAGGTGTTCATTGAGTTAGTATGGATCGAGACTGGGATTTGTCACTCCGTGTGACAGAGAGGTATCTCGGGGCCCACTCGGTAATACAACATCACACACAAGCCTTGCAAGCAATGTGACTTAGTGTAAGTTGCGGGATCTTGTATTACGAAATGAGTAAAGAGACATGCCGGTAAACGAGATTGAAATAGGTATGCAGATACTGACGATCGAATCTCGGGCAAGTAACATACCGAAGGACAAAGGGAATGACATACGGGATTATATGAATCCTTGACACTGAGGTTCAACCGATAAGATCTTCGGAGAATATGTAGGATCCAATATGGGCATCCAGGTCCCACTATTGGATATTGACCGAGGAGTCACTCGGGTCATGTCTACATAGTTCTCGAACCCGCAGGGTCTGCACACTTAAGGTTCGACGTTGTTTTATGCGTATTTGAGTTATATTGTTGGTTACCGAATGTCGTTCAGAGTCCCGGATGAGATCTAGGACGTCACGAGGAGCTCCGGAATGGTCCGGAGGTAAAGATTGATATATAGGAAGTCCTGATTTGGTCACCGGAAAAGTTTCGGGCTCATCGGTAGTGTACCGGGAGTGCCGGGAGGGGTGCCGGGGACCATCGGGAGGGGTGTCACGCCCCAAGGGGTCTCATGGGCTATGGGAAGACATAAACAATCCCCTAGTGGGCTGGAATAAGTTCCCACTAAGGCCCATAAGATTTGAGAAGGAAAAAACACAAGGTGGAAAGAGTTTCCAAGTGGGAAGGTGGAATCCTACTCCAAGTAGGATTGGAGTAGGACTCCTCCACCTCCAATTTCGGCCAAACCTTGAGGGTTTGAGGCTGCCTCTTCGCTCCCACTCCCTCCTATATATACTGAGGTATTAGGGCTGATTTGAGACAACTTTGCCACGGCAGCCCGACCACATACCTCTACGGTTTTTCCTCTAGATCGCGTTTCTGCGGAGCTCGGGCGGAGCCCTGCTGAGATTAGATCACCACCAACCTCCGGAGCGCCATCACGCTGCCGGAGAACTCATCTACCTCTCCGTCTCTCTTGCTGGATCAAGAAGGCCGAGATCATCATCGAGCTGTACGTGTGCTGAACGCGGAGGTGTCGTCCGTTCGGCACTAGATCGGAGCGGATCGTGGGATGGATCGCGGGATGGTTCATGGGACGGTTCGCGGGGCGGATCGAGGGACGTGAGGACGTTCCACTACATCAACCGTGTTTCTTAAACGCTTCTGCTGTGCGATCTACAAGGGTACGTAGATCAGAAATCCCCTCTCGTAGATGGACATCACCATGATAGGTCTTCGTGCGCGTAGGAAATTTTTTGTTTCCCATGCTACGTTCCCCAACAATAAGGGCTCTTAATTTTGACGACTTCAAACGTCAATGACTAACTCCTATAGTTGGACTCATCACCGAAAGCCACATTCAGCTTAATCCACCCAACAGGGTATGCCGACTTGCCTGGGACAATGCCGTGAAATACCGTGGTCAAGGGCATCAAATTCTCTTCCTTGAAGTTCATCCTCCAGAAGGTGTCATAGTACAGAATATTGATGTTGCTGCCTCCATCCATAAGGTGCCACGACTAGTGCCAACTCGCGAGGGTTATCGATCTAAGGTGGATGATCAGCCTTGCTCCACGTCATAGGCTGCTCAAACCAATTTAAGTATCTGGGGATCGCCGTCTCAGTCATACCGATAGTCCTTTGACTCACCTTCTTGTATCTCTTGCAAGAGCTCGTGGTAAAAACATGGTACTGTCCACCATTCAGCTGCTTAGGGTTGCTTTGGAAGCCGCCCTGGTTGTTTGGCTGCTGGAATTCTCCCTGGTCATTATATTGCTGATTGCCTTGGCCAGACGACTGCCCACCATTATTATGCGAGCCACCACGCCCTTGAGCCACTGGATTAGGAAAATCATCGAACGAAGAACCGCGTGAACCGCTGATGACGAGTTGATGGATATACTTCTTGCCCCTCGTTGGTTACCCCAAGTGGAAGGTAGAGATGTAGTCAACATCAGATTTCCCTTACACGGGGATTGTAAGGTTTATCGTACCAGGAGGACTCTAAGGATCAACAAGTAGGTGTCCGCGTCTCTAGCGCTAGCAGAAGACGTGGACGTGCACACATAAAAAATAACTTTGCTCCCAACGAGTTCAGAGAGGTTGTCAATCTCTCCGGCCTTGTAGGTTGCAAAGGATCAAAACACGAGCGAGAATAGCGATAGTGATTGCAATGGAAAAGTAAATACAAACAGTAAATTGTGAAGGTGTAAACAATGGTGGAAATATGGACCAGAGTCACATGATGTTCACTAGTGATGTCTCTCTCCCAAAAGACGATAGACAACTATGCTAGGTAAACAAATTACAGCTGGGCAAAGGACAGAATTAGAAACGCACCGCAATGCTAATCATGCTACAAGAAAGTTAGAGGCTCAAAAGTAATTGGAAGTACGCCAAGACAAGTAGACCGTTTATCCATCAACACCTACTCTCTAATAGTCCACCTTGAGATATCTATCCAGAACATCTCGCTGATATTAAGTTGCGAGCCCCACCCAAAGTGTAAACTCAAAGCAACGGAAAACTGCATTATCGAACTTTGCATAAGGTAAACAATCCTTGCAACCGTGGTCACAAGCACCGTTGTTTTCTCCCTGGTGGCAACAGGACATCCCCTACTCTCATGTTTCTGTCAGTCAAGCTAGACATCAAGGGGCATGAACCCACAATCATGCATAACGCTCCCTATTGGAGTTACAATCTACTACTCGGACAAAGCAATAAAAAGCAACGAAGAACATGCATGAATTACCTAAGAACATAATATAAAAGGAGAACCAAATATATAACTCATCACAATCTGAACATAATCTCATAATCCATCAGATCCCAGCAAACTCAGCATAGCAACAACAGGTAAATTACAAAGATGCCTTGATCATGTAGGGCGGCTCACAAGGGCTAAGCATTGAAGCACAAGATTGGAGAGAAGACATCACATAGCTACTGGTCATGGACTCATGGTCCAAGGAGGAATACTCACGGCACGCCAGGGAAGCGTCCATGGTGGTGGATAAGCTCCTGGATGCCAATCCTCCCTCCTGTAGGGTGTCGGGAAGAGGTCTGCTGGCGCTCCCGATCTCGGAAGCACTGCGGCGGCGGAATGGTGGAGAAATTCACAAATCTGGATCTGTCTCAAGGGTTTTCCGTCCAAGGGGTAAATGTAGGCCAAAGGAGGGTTCTAGGGGGTGGACCCTCCACCTAGTTGGCCTGTTGGCGCGGCCAGGAGGGGGTCGCGCAGCGTGGCCGCCTAGGCAGGGCCTGGCTGCCCTCTGGCCCACCTTTGGTGCTCGTGAAGCTTCTGTCACCCTGACTTTTATATATTTTTCTCGGGACTTTTGGGGCTCTGAAAATTGGGGTAAAGTCTATGCAATTAAAATACACTAGTCGTGAACCCGTGCAACCTGCACGGGCTAGTGATTCCACCTAAACACATAATATATTGTAATTATTTTTATATTCTTTGTTATGACATGTATTGAAAATAAGGTGAGATCCAGCTTTTAACTTATTGAAAGGAAAGTGGATGCCATCTAATGGATTAGTCCCCCCTTGCAGATCACAAAGGGCCAACGATGGTGAGTAGTGGCTTATAAGACCCATCATGTATGCCAAAGGACAATTAATCCATTATAGTTTCGTGATGTTTTAGCTCGTATTTTATAATATTAGAGAAATTAAACAGTTTAGTACCCTATATATGTTCTCCGAGCTAAGCATGTATGTAAAAAGAAAATTAATTCATCAGTTTCATGATGTTTCAGCTCATATGGTTTTTTTTATATAACAGACATTATGCAGTTTAATAGAGCACGACATGAATAACTATGAATTTCCTATTTTTAGAACTATTTGTTTTGATTTTACAGCACATAAGGGAGCATTTATTCTCTTGTACAAAAACTCCGTGCCCGAAATAAATAATCTATATCGCCTCCATTGGATAACTTCTGACTGTTCTGATTTTCATGTTATACCAACTCATTTAGAAAAAAAATACGCGTTGAACTAGTTGGTCAAAAATCGTTATACATAGCACCTAGTGGAGTTTGCTTGTAAGTTCAAACACATGCAAGAATCGTGTTTATAATTTCCAGGATTTCATGATCAATCTTGATTCCACCTCACACTAAAGTATATAAAACGTCGAATTCCGCAAGGTACAATCAGTAATATGTAAGATTACTGCCATGTATATATATAATTTATATTCTTAATGCAATAAAAATAAAATACCCATTATATGTATACCTTTTGAGTTGAAGCCTCGTATCTTTGTCCTAATAAGTTAGGAGTATATGCTAATTTAGCATGCGCACAAAATTAATTTTCAGTTTACACACGTGATGCTTATGCCTGTCAGTGCATGTGCTGAAGCAGCAAAACCAACATGTTCAACCTAGTGTTAAAACGTCTAGTGAAATCACATGGAGGGTCAAATACAGTATGCCGCATTTAGTATTTGAAAATAAGTCACATGCACATGGAAATTGGGATTGCTTCATGTCACTACATAGCTGTACATGACATCAATATAGTGGCCAACGTACCAACTTAATACGTACGGTATGTTCCTGCAAATGATTTGATAGACTAAAACCTATTTAAACGAAAACGACTGAACATACGCCCTTATGGTCATGGTTGCCTGGATCAACCTCCTAGAAAAGTTGGCAAATTGAGCAGAAAAATGTTAGGTATAAGCCACACCACCACGATGACCCACATGTACGTGTTGCTCGAGCCAGCCGCCGGTCCGTGGCCGCGTCCATGGCCATGATTAGTGTATGTGTGCGTCATGCACGTAGGCTAGTATACATCACATTGTTAGATGCATGCAGCGACTTGGTTGCTCCGGCGCATGTTGTTGACCCTGGAGATATTTCAGGGGATGGAGATATTAGTACATGGGCATGCATGTAGGAATCAGTTGTAGTTAGCTAGTTAGTGGCTGACGTGCGTGCGTGGTGGCCGTGGCGTAGGAGCTAGCTATGTGTGTGCGCTCCAGGTATAAAGATCCACCACTGTGTACTAATGTAAGGAGCGCCGGTATGTGCCGAGCCAGAGTTCGAGCTCGAAGAAAAGAAACGTCGTTCCTGCGTCGGAGGCGTGTCTTGCCGGAAATTCTTGTGTCCAATGTGTCCCTCTCCTTCTTGTACCTACATGTATCGCGTTTGTATGCGCGAGAGAGGTTCATCCGACGTTCGTGTAGCCGAAGGCTACTCGGTGTTCATCGCCGGACCGTGTTTGACCTAACAAAGAATCAGTAATGAGAGACATTGGCTGGTTAAATAAATCGCATACTCGAAAATAATCATGAGGTCTTCTCTGCTTGTCTATAATACATGATCCCCATATTCATCTATAAAGAACTATAGATACAATTGTAAAAATTAAGAAGATATAATAGTATTTCCACCAAGAGGGCATAAGTACCAGGATTAATCTCCTCGTCTTTGGAAGCCAGATGTGCTTAGTGCCGTCTACTTCATTGCAAGAAAATTACACTGAATTCGTGCTGGCGCAATGGATCTGCAAGATAGAAAACAAGGAATAAGTGGAGATGGAGGCGAACTTGGATCTGCAAGAGAAATAATAAACATGAATCTGCAAGAGAGAAAAGAAAGAATTAGTGGTCGCACTATCCTGCAGCAGCGGCCGTTATTTGATGGGGCAGCGTGGGAGGTTAATGCAAGTTTGAGGGATGGAGATGGAGAGAACAAATGCACATCGGTTGGGAACATTTTCTATGGGAACTTGAGTTGAACGTGAGAGCTTGGGAGAGATATGTGCTAGATTTTCCTGCGGTTACGTGAGAGATTAACACAGTTGGTTCTGGGAAGAGAGAGATACGTCAGAAGTTTTACGTGGGAGAGTTTCTTAGCTATACGTGACATTGGATAACGGGAGAAGGATATTTTACTCAGAGATAGGTCAGTTTTTTTACATGAGTGATTGGATTATGGAAGAGAGATAAGGGGAGAGAGATATTTTACTCAGAGATAGGTCAGTTTCTTTTTACATGAGTGATTGGATTATGGGAGAGAGATAAGTCACATTTTTTACAATTTGATACTCATTGGTCCCACCATAAGTTTTTTCCCTCAGGGTCAATCTAGACCGTAATAATTTGGTCCCACCAGATTGACGGCTCGTAAAATCTAATTAACGTGGGAATTTGTAGGGAGTCTCTAATTAGTATAAGTATAGATGAGCAGATAGAAACTGGCACTGGATGCACTGAGTTACTAGGTTAGTCCAAATATTTGTAAAAAGGTATAAAAGTGTAGCAAAACATATAACAATGTCACCCAAAAGAGCATGGAACAAACGTAAATTATAGATACGTTTGGGGCATATCAACATCCCCAAGCTTAATTCCTCGTCGTCCTCGAGTAGGTAAATGATAACACAATAATTTCTGAGGTGACATGCTAACACACATATAAGAACTTCAAAGTAAAGCAAGTAAGATATGCAATTCAAGTCAAGACAATAACAAGCAAGAGTCTATATTTAGTATTTAAATTAGCAAAGTAAGAACATAAAGGTGCAAGAGCTCTCGCTGTCCGTGACTCTAATGTCTCCAAATGGTGTTTACGTGCAAGAAGTGGGAGATGGGTTTAGAGCATTAAAATATTATATAGTTTAATTGAGAACTCAATGTACTAAAAGATCACACTTGGTCAACTTCGGAATCTTATGTTCGACTTTGAGCACTCATGCAATGGATGAGCGCAAGCAAGATATGTTGGCACTTACGATAGCAAGAAAATAATGATGGGGAAGGAAGACAAAAAAGGTGTGAAAGGCTCACATCAATGAGGACAACCATAGGCGAGATAAATGCAAATGATAGATATGATGTGAGGAGTAGGGATTTCCATGCAACGGATGCACATATGAGCTAAGGTAAGCTCTACAATGGAACTTGTGGGGGTGCATCCAACTTGCTTGCTCATGAAGACCTAGAGCTCATTTCAGGAGGCTCATCATTGGAATATACAAGCCAAGTGCTATAGTGTAAGGGTCCACACATAGTTATGCATGAATGATAATATCTATGGAGTACAAATATAACAATGTAGTACGAGTGTGGATCTTTCAAAAGGAATAGTAGTGTTGCCCCCTTCTCCCTTTTTATCTCTTTGATTTCTTTCTATTTTTACATTTTTGTGGCCTCTTTGGCTCTTTCTAGTTATCTCTCATTTGTCCACTTTGGGATCTTTTCACGTGTCCTCTTTTGGGATCTTTTAATTTGTCCTCTTTGGGATATTTTCCTCACTTAAGGTTAATACTCTATATTTTACAAGAATAAAAAGAAGATCTTCACACTTTATAAGAAGTACTCAACATAAAGGCAAATGAAAACTATCATGATGTATGCAAATGTATGGCTCTGCCAGTGTAGCAGGATATGCAATGAAACTAGCGCGTCATGTAGCAATAATAAGGGCAAGGCCCAACTAGCATGCGACTCCTCGATCAAGCAAAATCATGTATGACATGAAGATCAAGTCATGAGATGGTGGATGTTGCATGGCAATGTATCTCGGAAAGGCTATGGAAATGCCTTAATAGGTAGGTATGGTGGCTGTTTTGAGGAAGGATATAATGAGGCTTATGATGATAGAGGGTATCATGCCAAGGGTTTGGATGCACCGACGAAGTTTGCACTAACTCTCAAGATGAGAAAGGGCAATGCACGGTACCGAAGATATGGATGGTGGAAGTGCCAACAATCGAATAGTCGGATTAGTCCGAAGAACTCATGCACTTATTATCGGTAACTCTCTATCTAGTCAGGAGATTCAAAGGAGACAAGCACCCCGGGGATGTGTGTTCTGGGGTTTGGTTATCCTTGCGCATCCTCGACCCATGGTAACGCGAGGGTACTCTATATATTCCAACCCCTCCTGAGGTTAGCGATCCGTCTAGTATCTAGAGTTCTCAACTAATTTTTTTAGTTTTTGAAAATATACACAATTTCCCAAAATACGACACCTATCACTTATAGGCTCAAGCTCTTGACAACAATAGTCCAAACATTACTCAAATCAATACCTCAAAACTATTGCAAGTTACTACTGTACTTAAATAGCAACCTCAATTACCTACTCATGCAAGACACACAACTCAGTGCAACAAGCCAACTCTTTAAACAAGATACACATGATAACTCAAGATAGTTCCAAAAGCAACCTAAATAAAAGCTCTTAAAAAGACAAATCATGAAAACTAAGAGCTAAGTATGACAGCAGCTATGAAAAGATAAAGAACACACAAAAAAGATAAGCATGAAAACCTATGTTGTGTTCTAGGGTGGAGTGGAGAGTGTTTCTCTCCCAAACAAAGAAGGCTAGGTTCCAACTTGTTATTAACATCAAGAAAAACTAAAACAAACTAAAAAGTAAAGAGCGGGACGCTCCAAGCATAGCACATAAGATATGAACTGATAAAAATATAGCATGGAGAAGGACGAACTGATGATTGTTGATGGAGAAGGGGATGCATGGAGGCATCCCCAAGATTAGACGCTTGAGTCTCCTTGAATATTTCTTGGGGTGCATGGGGGCATCCCCAAGCTTGAGCGCTTGACACTTCTGGATCTTGTTTCATCATCTTTGATCGCATACTTGAAAACTCACTTCATACGAAACTCATCATAAGCTGATTAGAGTGGTTAGTGCCCATTATACAATAATTTATTCTCTACTGGAAATAAAGATTTTCACGAAGAGATACTGTTTCTCGAGATTGCCAAAATATTTTTGCAAAAGAAAAGCAAGCTAAGATTTGGAAAACAATGAAAAAGCAAAACAGGGCAGAATCTGGGAAAAACAGACCAACAGGTCGTAAATAATTTTTTCGGGGCTCTTCTGCAACTCAAATGAAATAACTCATAACATACGCCATAAATACAATTATATAGAGCATACTTTCAAACAAATTCAGATCAAAAATATGATTTGGTGATTTTTGGCGAATTGTTCCGTCAAGCAGACAAAATCTGTTTCCGGAGAGCATGTCACAACTTCTGTACTTTCTTGCAATCGGAGGCTAAAACTTGGCACAAAGCTTGAAAATCAAGATAGAATGATGTTTCTACAGTAGTAACAAGCATCAAGACCACTAAAATGAAAGTAAAAAAAAATTGGGTTGCCTCCCAACAAGCATTTTCTTTTATGCCTTTGCGCTAGGCATGAAGCAAAATGATCAAGTATTATCAACTCGAAATGAATAACTTGCCTGAGTAACGGACGCATAAGGTAACTTAATATTATTTGGAGGGAAGTGTTCCATTCCCTTTTTAAGGAGAAATTGGAATCTAACGGTCCCTTCTTTCATGTCAATGATAGCACCAACGGTGCAGAGAAAAGAGCGTCCCAAAATAATTGGACATGAGGGATCACACTCAATGTCCATAATAAGAAAATCAATGGGAACATAATTATCATTGGCAACAATAAGAACATCATCAATCCTCCCTAAAGGTTTATTTATGGAAGAATCAACAAGACGAACACCAAAAGAACATTGATCAAAAGGTTTCAAATCAAGCATATCATACATTCTTTAGGGCATAAGAGAGGCACTAGCTCCAACATCACATAAAGCAAAGCAAGAGAAATTATTCAATTTAATCTTGACCATAGGATCCCAACCATCTTCTATTTTTCTAGGAATAGAAGTATCTAGCTTGAGTTTATCCTCCCTAGCTTTGATAAGAGCATTGGTAATATGCTCGGTGAAGACAATATTGAGTGTACTAGTGTGGGGGTCTTTAGCCATTCTTTGGAAAAAAGTGATAACTTTGAAAAAACTACAATTATCAAAATCAAGATTATTACCATTAATTAAGGTGGTGACAATGTCATCTAATATCATTCTTTTGGTAGTCTCTAACTTTAAAGTACCTTCTTGTCCTAAAGTTGAGGTATTAGCATCACCATTAATAGGTCCATTGGGACTAGGGATGTGATGGGTGCTAAATTTTTTGAGATCCTCAACAACTTTTATAGTAGCAAGGATAGTGTGTGTAGGAAAGCTCTTAATCCTATCTTCCTCTTCTTTTTCGCTAGCCCATATATCCTTAAGTTTGTCTAGCATTCTTATGTTCTCATTAATTTGGACTTGAATAACATTCATGTGTGTCGTTTTCCTTTCCTCAAGGGGGATGTTCTAATTTTAAGCATCTCTACATCATGAGCTATGTTGTCTAACTTCAAAGAGAGACTATCTAATTTTTCTAATTTCTCTTGTACACTCTTGTTGAAGGCTTTTTGAGAAGTGCTAAAGTCTTTAAGCATGCTCTCTAATTTAGAAGTGGATTTTTTGGTGCTAGGATAAGTGTTGTTGTTCCCATAGTTGTTGGATGGAAATGGTCTAGGATTCCTACCAAAATTACACCTATAAGCATTATTATTAAATTGTTCCTAGAGATAAAATTAACATTAACTTTCTCTCTTTCTTGAGCAACCAAACAATTTAAAGGAACATCATGAGGATCAATAGGAGCTCGCTTATTAAGTAAAGACATGATCATGTCAACCTTATCCTTAAGGGAGGAGATCTTCTCAACATAGTTTATCTTCCTACCTATTGGAGCTCTCTCGGTGTGCCACTGAGAATAATTTATCATCATCTCGTCCAATAGCTTCGTGGCAACACCAAGTGTAGTTCACATAAAGGTTCCTCCTGTGGCCGAGTCCAACAACATTCCGTGAGGTAAAGTTCAATCCTGCATAGAAAGTTTGGATAACCATCCAAGTAGTCAAACCATGTGTAGGGAAATTCTTAACAAGAGATTTCATACGTTCCCGAGCTTGGGCAACGTGTTCACTATCTAGTTGCCCAAAATTCATAATGTTACTTCTTAACTGGATATTCTTAGCAGGCGGGTAATACTTCCCAATGAAAGCATATTTGCACTCATCCCAAGAATCTATTCTATTCCTAGGCAAAGATTGAAGCCACACTTTAGCTCCTCCTCTCAAGGAGAAAGGAAAAAAGCTTAAGTTTAACAATATCACCATCCACTTCTTTGTATTTTTGCATATCCCAAAGCTCAACAAAATTATTCAAGTGCAAAGCAGCAACATCTCTAGCACCGGAGAATTGATCTTTCATAACAAGGTTCAGTAAAGCAGATTTAATCTCATAGGAGGTCGCCTTAGTGGTGGGAGCAACAATAGCACTGCAGATAAAGTCATTGTTGTTGTGACTAGTGAAGTCACACAACTTGGTGTTCTTAGTAGAACCCATGGTAGCAGCAACACACAAGAAGAAAGCAACTATTTTTTGTTGTGGTTTTTGATATAAGACTCTAAAGCAAAAACTAGAAAGCAAACTAACAAGACTAAAAGCAAAGGTAAAAGATAGTGTGCAAGTCCCCTATCTTGAAGATTGGAGTCCCTCGCAGCGGCGCCAGAAATTTGCTTGATGATGAGTTGATGGATATATTTCTTGCCCCTTGTTGGTTACCCCAAGTGGAAGGTGGAGATGTAGTGAGCAGCAAATTTCCCTTACATGGGGACTTTAAGGTTTATCGAACCAGGAGGACTCCGAGGATCAACAAGTAAGTGTCCGCTGCTCTGGCGCTAGCAGAAGACGTGGGTCTGCACACACAATAAATAACTTTGCTCCCAACGAGTTCACAGAGGTTGTCAATCTCTCTGGCCTTGTAGTTTGCAAAGGATCAAAACACGAGCGGAAATAGCGATAGTGATTGCAACGGAAAAGTAAATAAAAACACTAAATGGTGGAGGTGTAAACAATGGTGGAAATATGGACCAGAGTCACATGATGTTCACTAATGATGTCTCTCTCCCAAAAGATGATGAACAAGTATGCTGGGTAAACAAATTGCAGCTGGGAAATTGACAAAATTATAAACGCACCGCAATGCTAATCATGCTACTAGAAAGTTAGAGGCTCAAAAGTAATGGATAGTACGCCAAGACAAGTAGACAGTTTATCCATCAGCATCTAGTCTCTAATCATCCACCTAGAGATACTTATCCAGAACATCTCATTGGTATTAAGTTGCGAGCCCCACCCAAAGTGTAAACTCAAAGCAACGGACAACTGCATTAACGAACTTTGTGTAACATAAACAATCATTGCAACCATGGTCACAAGCACCGTTGTTTTCTCCCTGTTGGCAACAGCACAACCCCTAGTCTCATGTTTCTATCACTCAAACTATACATCTAGGGGTATGAACCTACAGTCATGCATAATGCTCCCTATTGGAGTTACAATCTACTACTCGGCCAAAGCAATAAAAAGCAACAGAGAACATGCATGAATTACTCAAGAACATAATATCGAAGGAGAACCAAATATATAACTCATCACAATCTGAACATAATCTCATAATCCATCAGATCCTAGCAAACTCGGCATAGCAACAGCAGGTAAATTACATAGATGCCTTGATCATGTTGGGAAGCTCACAAGGGCTAAGCATTGAAGCACAAGATTGGAGAGAAGACATCACATAGCTACTGGTCATGGACTCATGGTCCAAGGGGGACTACTCACGACACGTCTGGGAAGCGTCCATGGTGGTGGAGAATCTTCCGGAGGTCAATCCTCCCTCCGGCAGGGTGCCGCTAAGAGGTCTTCTCGCGCTCCCGACCTCGGAACCGCTGCGGTGGCGGAACGGTGGAGAAATTCGTGATACTGGATCTGTCTCTAGGGTTTTCTGTATGAGGGGTAAATATAGGCCAAAGGAGGGCGCCAGGGGGTGGACCGTCCACCCAGGCGGCCTAGTGGCGCGACCAGGAGGGGGGCCGCGCAGGGTGGCCGCCTGGGCAGGTCCTGGCTCCCCTCTGGCCCACATTTGGTGCTCGTCAAGCTTCCGTCACGCTGATTTTTAAATTTTTTTCTCGGGATTTTTGGGGCTCTGAAAATTGAGGTAAAGTCCCTCCAATTAAAAGACATCAGCAGACAGAAACTGGCACTGGGTGCACTGAGTTAGTAGGTTAGTCCAAATATGTGTAAAAAGGTATAAAAGTGTAGCAAAACATATAACAATGTCACCCAAAAGAGCATGAAACAAACAGAAATTATAGATACGTTTGGGACGTATCACCCGCATGAACCAAACTGATCCTACGGGGCACCTTTGCCACCTCCTTGGTGACCTTGGGACGCGTGAAGGCGAAACTCCTGCATCACAAAGCAATTTCCCAAGAATGAGTAGAAGGGACACATATGGTACTATTCTTGGGGCAAGGTCCCTTGAGCATCTCCTCATAATTACGTGGCTTCTTACCAGTGAAACCTCGGTCTTGGAAACCGCCCTGATTCGTGTTCCGACGTTGATTTCGCGGTGCAGTATTGGTATTGGCAACAAAAACAGAGGCGTCATCCTGGTGCCTCCTCTTTCCATGACCTCCATGGTTATTATTGCGCCTAGAGTGTTGGTGGTGACCCTTGCCTCCTTCACCTCTTCTGGTCCCATCGGCATTCTCGTCATCGGAACCTGCGTCCTTCGTCCCATCCGACTCAACATACTTGGTGAGGGTGTCCATCAATTCGCCCATATCCTGCACCTTTTGCTTGAGGCAGCCAAGCTTCAACACCAGAGGTTCAAAATGACAATTCTTTTCCAGAATCAACACGGCCTGAGCTGCCAAAATATCGTCCGAGGAGTGGATGATTTCCGTGACCCGTCGGGTCCAATGATGGGCGGATTCATCTACCTGCTGAACGCAATGCTGGAGATCCAAATGGCCATCGGACGCTTGCAAGTCCCGTGGAAATTCTTGACAAAACGCTCCTTGAGTTCTTCCCAAGTGTTGATGGAGTTTGGCGGTAGGTTTTTCAACCACGTGCGAGCCGGCCCTTCCAACATCATGGTGAAGTATTTGGCGCAGACCCCATCACTGGCATCGAGCATGTCCATGGCCAGCTCATAACTTTCTACCCACGCTCCCCTCTCAAGAACAAGAGTGTAATTGGGACCTTGCAGGGACCTTTGAAGTCTTTGGGCATGCATTCACTCCATAGGGCAGGTGATAAGCAAGGGACTCCAACGTTCCTACCGCGGCCACCATGTGCCGAGGCTGGTTGAACATGAGCCGGGATTCCTTGACCCACCAGGGCTGCCATCGCTTCTGCATCGGCCTGCCGGGCGGCTCTTGCAGCGTTGTAAAACGCCAGAGCATTGGATATTGGCGGCTCTGGTGGATTGGCTTGAGGCTGATGTCGACGGGCGTCACTAGAAATTGCCGCAGAGTCATCTGGGCGGGTGTTTGTACGGCTTTCCTGCGGCGTGGAATGTAGACGATCGCGACTGTACATGAATTGGGCCTGCTGTACGACCGCAGTTTTCAAAATCTCGATGGCGTTTCGTGCCTCCACCTCTAGGGCAGGGTTCCCAAGGATGGGGAGAGACTCTAGATGGTGCGTCGCAGCCAGCACGTTATCCACCGGATTGGAGTAGTGACCCTGAGGTGTTTGGAAGTGCTGACTCACCTGCGGGTTCAACGGGGGTTGCATTGGCTGTTGGACGAGCTCCCCTTGTGGGTTACCTTGTCCTCGCGGGTTGCAATCTGCCCCACCCGTTTGCGGGCTGTTGAACAAGCGGGTTGGATTAAGGTTGGGTGGGTTGCGACCCTGGCGCCTCCACTCGTATATGGCTTCCGACGCAACTTGTTGGCGCTCAAGTCGCCATGCCTCCAGCTTTAGACGTTCCTCCTCCTTGTCCATCTGGGCTCGTTGATCCATCATCCGGGTCTTCTCCGCATCGATCTCGCACTGAATATGGGCCATCTCTTCACGAAGTTCAGCCAATTCGGCATTAACCTGTACCTGATTGTCAACCGTCACGATCACCTCCATGAGTTTTCCCATATCAACCATCAGATCCAACATAGCCTGAGCAGGGGTTTTGCCTGATCCGCTGGCTCCATTGGCGTTTGCGGTGTTTGGCTGATCCTGAGCTGTCGTAGCCCCTGCCATATAGATAGCGATCTGATGGGGGTGTCCTTGTGGTTGTTTGGAAATTGCCACCTCAGGGAAACCGCCCAACCTCCCCTCATGGAGAGGACAGAATTAATCGGTGTCTCCAATCGATGACTCACCATCAGAGTTGACAGGAGTGTCTCTGCCGGCTTCCGCCTCTTCTGGGAGGGCGACCCCTTGTGTGAAGCCGACGAAGGCGCGACACCGTCTGATCAGACGCGCGGCGGGTTGGGAGAGCCAAGCCAGCTCGACGATGTCGGTGGAGATGTTCGGCTCGGGAACCAGCGTTCCAACCTTGCCTATGAAGACGTGGATCTTGCCGAAGGGGACCCGGTACCCGGATTCAATCGATCCGGCCTCGGGGCCCGAGCTTGAGTTGTCGATGTAGTACTTGTCGCGACGACTCTTCTTCATAAGTCCAACCGCATAGCTCCCGAACCCAGGAAGGGCTCCCTTTGAGAACTCAACTCCACTGTGTGCATGCCCCACGATGGGTGCCAACTGTCGTGGTTTTGTCACGGCAGATGTCCTCGCGAAAGGACTTAGTGATGAGGCCATCGCAGCTACATGGCGTCTCAAAGGGGTTGATCGGGAAACGAGAGGCGAGTTTACCTAGGTTCGGCCCCTCAGATTGAGGTAAAAGCCTACGTCATGCTTGTGTATATTGATGTGTGAATCAATTACAAGGTTGCGGATTCACCTGACCTAGCTCTCAATTGATGTTAACTTAACCCTATCTACCCTAGAGACTTGCCTTTATATACAGGTCGAGTCCCTAGGGTTTTACAAGATCCCAACTCTTATTACAATTTGTGAGCCGATTTATCTCTAACTCGCCTTGTCTCCCACACAAGGAAACTCCTGTCGTTTCTTTCCTTACATGGACTGCAAGCCGCCTTTGTTGAGTCTTGGGCCAACCGTCCCATCTGGCGCCTTCCGCTTCTTTAATAACGTCCCATCTTATCCGTAGGAATAGAGCCACCATTATCCTGACCCGGCCCACATGGCGGGTCTTACCACGGGATAATATCCCCAACAGATGCCGACTTCGAGGGGAGTAGTTCTATTTAAGGCTTGACTTACTCTACATAAACACATACTTAGTGATTGCGTATTTTCTGTTGTAAATCAATGACACCACCTGCTCAAAACTTTGCATTGAAATCAATTTTGGAAAATGATAAACTGAATGGAACAAACTTTACCACCTGGTAGAGAAATCTGAGAATTGTTCTCAAACACATTAAAAAGGAACATGTTCTAGAGGATCCACTTCGAGAGGTACCTGCCGATAATGCTAATGCCACAACCAAGAATGCCTACCATAAACTTGTTGATGAATCGAACGAGATCAGTGCCTCATGCTCGCTTGTATGGAGCCTAGTTTGCAACCGCATACGAAGACATTGCGGTTTTGATCTGATCGAGATTCTCAAGAGAATGTTTCACGTGTAGGCTAGGACCGAAAGCTTGAACATCTAGCGATCCTTGGTGGATTGTAAGCTGAAGGAAGGTGATCCAATAAACCTGCATGTGATCAAGATGAGTGGATACGTGCAAGCTTTGGATCATTTGGGCTTCCCGCTCTCGGATGAGCTGACTAGTGATGCAGTTCTGGGTTCTCTTCCAGTTTGCTATGGGACGTTCATCTCGAACTATCATATGCATGGCATGGATAAGAAGCTCACTAAATTGCATTGGATGCTCAAGGTGGCAGAGCAAGATATTAAAAAAAGGCAAGCACCAAGTGTTGATGGTACCGAACTCGACAAAGTTCAAGAAGAGTTGGTCCAAGAAAAAGGGTAAGACAAAGGGCACCGAGAAGGATGTCTCGGCCGCTGAGCCAAAGTACGGACCGAACTCAAAGACCATTTGCTTTCATTGCAAGGAAGCTGGTCATTGGAAGGGAAACTGTAGCAAGTGGCTTGCTGAGCATGGCAAGACAGACATAGATGCTTCTTCAGACAAAGGTACACTTGTTACATATGTTATAGACATTTACCTTACTAACATACCTAGTAGCTCTTGGGTATTTGATACCAGATCGGTTGTTCATACTTGCAACTCGATGCACGTGTTGGTAAAAACTACGCGTGTGGCACAAGGGGAGATTGACATCAAGGTCGGCAACAAAGCAAGAGTTGTTGTGTTGGAGGTCGGCATGATGTGGCTCCAGCTTCCTTCTGGATTTATTTAGGAATTGAATAATTGTGATTACATTCCCGCACTTATTCGCAACATTATTTCTGCCTCATATTTGATGAGTCAAGGTTATGAATATAATTTAAAGGACAATGGTTGTTCATTTTATTTGAATGGAATGTTCCATGGCTATGCACCCATTGTAGATGGGCTATTTTGAACCTAGAAACGGAACCTGTCTATAACGTGAATGTCAAGAGGCATAAGCCTAATGAGATAAATCTGACATACTACTCGCATTGCCGCCTTGGACACATTAGTCTGAAATGCATGAAGAAGCTCCATGATGATGGACTCCTAACTTCGTCCGGCTTCAGGTCGTTCGAGACATGCGAATCATGCTTTCTAGGCAAGATGACTAAGTCTCCTTTTGCAAAGAGTTGCGAGAGGGCGTCCGAGCTATCGGAGCTTATACACAGTGATGTGTATGGTCCAATGAGCACAACGGCTAGAGATGGCTATCAGTACTTCGTGACTTTTACCGATGACTTGAGTAGATTTGGATATATCTATTTGATGAGGCACAAGTCAGAGATTTTTGAAAAGTTCAAAGAGTTTCAGAATGAGGTTGAAAATAATCTCGGCAAGATGATAAAGCTCCTACGATCAGATCATGGAGGTGAGGACATGAGCCATGAGTTTGATGATCATCTGAAAAGTTGAGGTATATTACCTCAGGTCACGCCTCCAGGTACACCGCAGAGAAACATCGTGCTAGAACGGAGAAATCGAACCTTTTTAGACATGGTCTGATTGATGATGAGCAAATTGGAATTACCCTTGTCATTCTGGGGATACGCTCTAGAACTGTAGCTTTCACACTTCACAAGGTACCATCAAAATACGTAGGCAAGACACCACAGGAGATGTGGACTGGGAAGAGTCCTAGTTTGTCTTTTCTAAAGATTTGGGGTTGTGAAGCATTTATCAAGCGACTTTTACACGTAAGTCGGATAAATGCATATTCGTGGGATATCCGAGGGAAACCTTGGGATACAGCTTCTACAACCGAGAAGAGAACAAAGTGTTTGTTGCTCGAAATGGGGTTTTCCTAGAGAAAGAGTTTCTTAGTCCGGAGGCCATTTGGAGAACGGTGCGACTCGAAGAAATCCGAGAGCCACTGTGGGACGACTCGGCTCGTGATGAGATCATACCAGGGTCAGTCAAGGAACCCGTAGTGGAGTCGGCAACGGAGCCACGGAGGTCGGATAGATTGCGCAAAGTGCGCGATGTGTTGTTTCTATAAAGCAATGAGCCAGCCACATATGTGGAAGAGATGGTAAGCCAAGGTTCCGAGGCATGTCTTGAGGCCATGAGATTCGAGTTGAAGTCCTTGGATGATAATGAAGTCTACTAGGACTTGGTTGATCTGCCACCTCGCGTAGTAGCCATTGGTTGCAAATGGGTCTTTAAGAAGGAAACTAATGTAGATGGAAATGTTCAGATCCAAAAAGCTCGGCTTGTCGCTAAAGGTTATGGACAAGTTCAAGGAATTGACTACGATGAGACCTACTCGCCGGTAGTGATGCTGAAGTCGGTGAGGATCATACTAGATATAGTTGCTTATTTCAATTAAGAGATATGGCAGATGGATGTCAAAACGACTTTCCTTCATGGAAATTTAAAAGAGGATGTATACATGATACAACCCGAAGGTTTTGTCGATCCAACTAGCGTTGGTAAAATATGCAATTCAAGAGATCCATTTATGGATTGAGGCAAGCAGCTCGGAGTTGGAATATTCAATTTGATGAAGTCATTGTTGACCTTGGTTTCATCAAGAATGAACAGGACTGTTGTTTATACAAGAAGTCTAATGCGAGCTCGATACTATTTTTGATCTTGTATGTGGATGACATACTAGTGATCGAAAATGATGTTTCGATGATGAACTCAGTCAAGGAATCATTGAATGGAAAGTTCTCAATGAAGGACCTTGGAGAGGTAGTGTACATTTTAGGCGTCAAGATCTATAGAGATAGATCACAGAGGCTGCTTGGCTTAAACCAGAGCAAGTACATAGACAAAGTGTTGAAGCGATTCAACATGAGTGAGGCCAAGAAAGGGTTCTTGCCCGTCTCACATGGTATAAGGCTAAGCAAGGCTTAGTGTCCTAAGACTTCTGATGAGATAAAAAAGATGAGTAGGATTCCATATGCTTCGGCAATCAGATCCATCATGTATGCCATGCTATGTACATTTCCTGATGTTGTCTATGCAATAATCTCAACAAGAAGATACCAAGGCTGACCCAGGTGAGAGTCACTGGGCAGCAATGAAATCTATCTTGAAGTACCTGAAAAGGACTAAAGAGATGTTCCTAGTTTATGAAGGTGAGGAGGAGCTCAATGTAAAGGGTTACGTTGATGCTAGTTTCCAAACCGACATGGATGATTGTGGATCGCAAACTAGATTCGTGTATGTCATGAATGGAGGAGCACTGAGCTGGACGAGTTCCAAGGAAGATACGGTGGTCGACTCCACAACAGAAGCCGAATACATTGTGGCTTGTGAAGTTGCAAAGGAAGGTGTTTGGATTCGGAAGTTCCTGGAAGATCTTGTTGTATTCCCGGGCTGATCAATACCGTTGGAACTTTATTGTGATAATTCAGGTGCCATCACACATGCCAAGGAGCCGAGCCAACACCACAAGACCAAGCACATAGACAAAAAGTATCACCTGATACGAAAGCTTGTATAGAATGGTGATACTAATTTATGCAAGATTCACACAGATACAAATGTCGCAGATCAGTTGACTAAGCCGCTTCCACAACCCAAGCATTAGGGGCACATTAGAACTATGGGCATTCAATGTGTATTTAATTGACTCTGGTGCAAGTGGGAGACTGTTGGAGATATGCCCTAGAGGCAATCATGTATGATGATATTTTCTATGTGTTTATAAATAATGATAGTCCTTGAACATTATCAATGATGTGTATTAATAAGTATGTGACTTGTTTGTGAGACTATACATTGTATGATGACTGTCCTAAATGGTCCCTAGTCGAAAGAGTTATGTGGACGCGCAACCAACTAGACTAGCATATGATACGATGGATGGTCCGGTCTCACTGACCATGTAGCATTGGATGCTAGCCGGATAATATGGACTCAGAAAGTTCTGGTCGGATTCGACATAGTCGGGTCCGGTTAGAGATAAGGTCTGAGTTGGATAGAACCAACTATGAGACACAATGATAGGTCATCTATGAGTCTCTAGTACAACATACGTTCTATGTCCTAAGACCTGAGCTCACGCATGTACACGGGATGGTGACAGACTTGCTTTGGGCCGACCAAATGCTACTCCATGACTGGGTAGTTACAAAGGTATGTTTTAGGCTTGTCCAGACCCATGAAGTGAGACATGGTCGAGCAAGATGGGATTTGCCCCTCTGACTAGGAGAGATATATTCTCGGCCCCTCAGGTGATCTGACATGGATAAGCATGGCCATGCGAAGAGGATTATGAGATAATCCGAGTGTTGGTCAGATTCACCGGAACGAGAAAGAGGTCGTGCGGTAACAAGGATGACCATGTCGCCTCGAGGACGAAACATATATCATGTGGCAAGGGAACATAAGGATGAAGTACATGTTCGCCTAGCCAGCTTCATCGGACACTTGGAGTCGACACGCTTTGCTAGAGGCCGCTACCGACTAGCTTAGTCCGACGTGGTTTGACTCGCGACCAAGTGAACGAGAACCTAAAGGTTCGTGCGCTTAAGGGAAGGAACACGTGGGCTTTAGGGTCCGTGCGAGGCCCAAGAGTTGAGCCTGCATCAGACGATTATATGTAGTGGATGTGCGGCACACTTATTTGATTGATCGCTTCGGCACCGACATTGGGCCATTGCATGTATTGCAACTAGCCATCTCCACTCGCCGCTGCCAACCGTGTGATCCGGACCTAGCAGTCCGCCGCACGGTGTTCCTCCTGCACGCGCGGATACCGTTACAGGCGGTGCACCTGCACCGCTCCGGCGAACCTATACGTGGGATCCGACGCCGGATGTTCGAGGGAGACAACCCGACGACCGACTGATCAAGGGAGATCCAACGCGGAGGAGACGGACCAAGCGAACGCACTGGCCCAACTCTACTTCCGTTGCACGACAGTACACTTCTAGTGGTAACGATATGTGATCCATCTCGGTAGCATGTTCCTGGTTGTTCTGCGCGTAGGAAATTTTTTAATTTGCATGCGATGCACCTACGGTAGAACCCAATAGTAGTTCCACTCTCACTGACCACTCCCCTCATAATAGACGCACTCGGTCTCGGGTTTGGGTTCAACCTTGGGTTTCTTCATTGGAGCGACAACTGGCTTGTCATCCTCGAAGTTTCCCTTCTTTCCCTTACCCTTGTTGAAACTAGTGGTGTTACTAACCATCAACACTTGATGCTCCTTCTTGATTTCTACCTTCAAGGTGTCAAACATCACGAATAGCTCAGGGATCATCTTCTCCATCCCTGATATGCTATAGTTCATCACGAAGCTACAGTAGCTTGGTGGAAGTTACTTTGGAGAACTATGTCAATCACTATCTTATTTGGAAGATCAACTCCCACTTGATTCAAGCAATTGTAGTACCTAGACAATCTGAGCACATGCTAACCGATTGAGCTATTCTTCTTCATCTTTCAGGAAAAGATTCTTGTCGGTGGTCTCGTACCTCACAACACGGGCATGAGCCTGAAATCCTAATTTCAGCTCTTAGAACACCTCATATGTTCCATGACATTCAAAACGTTTTTGGAGCCTCAACTCTAAGCCGCAAAGCGATGCACTGAACTATCATGTAGTCATCCAAACATGTCTGTGAGATGTTCACAACATCCACAAACGACACTCCGGGGGTAGCACACCGAGCGGTGCATTAAGGACATAAGCCTTCTATGCAGGAATGAGGTCAACCCTCAGTTTACGGACCTAGTCCGCATAATTTCTACTATCATCTTTCAAGTGAGTTTTCTCTAGTAATGCATCAAAAATATAGGGGAGCTACAGTGCGAGCTATTGTTCTACAACATGCTTTGTAAAGACAACTTAGACTATGTTCATGATAACGAGTTCAATTAATCATATTACTTAAGACCTCTCACTCAACTCAACATCCGTCAGGTTGTTCGGGTGTGGCATGATCCAAATCCACCAACCCAAGTTCGGTCATCACGTGAGATAACATGGTTTCAATGGTGAACATCTCCTTGTTGATCATATCTACTATATGACTCATGTTCGACCTTTTGATCTCCTATGTTCCGATGCCATGTTTGTACATGCTAGGCTCCTTAGGTTTAACCCGAGTGTTCTGCATGTGCAAAACTGGTTTGCACTCGTTGTATGCGAACGTAGAGTCTATCACACCCGATCATCACGTGGTGCTTCAAAACGACGAACTTTTTCAACGGTGCACACTCGGGGAGAACACAATTTTATCTTGAAATTTTAGTGAGGGATCATCTTATAATGCTACCGTCGTCGTAAGCAAAATAAGATGCATAAAAGGATTAACATCACATGCAAATCATAAGTGACATGATATGGCCATGAACTTGTGCTTTCGATCTCCATCTCCAAAGCACCGACATGATCTCCGTCATCACCGACATAACACCATGATCTCCATCATCGTATTGCCTTTAGGGTTGTTGCGCCAACCATGCTTGTACCACTATTGCTACCGTTTAGCGATAAAGTAAAACATTACATAGCGCTTAATGATTGAAACGTAGGTCATACAATAATTAAAGACAACCATATGGCTCCTGCCGGTTGTCGTATGCATCGAAATACAAGTCGATAATAACTATTACAAAACATGATCGTCTCATACATCAAATATATTTCATCATGTCTTCGGCCATATCATATCACAACATACCCCGCAAAAACAAGTTAAACGTCCTCTAATTTGATGTCGCATGTTTTATGTGGCTGCAATGGGTATCTAGCAAGAACGATTCTTACATACGCAAAACCACAATGGTGATATGCAAGTTTCTATTTAACCTACGCAAAATCATCGCCCCGATCACGATCATTGCCACAAGTAGTGGACAAAGCAAAACTAGCATCCCCAAGCTTAGGGTTTTGCATATTTTTAGCATGATTGTCATTAATAGAATTTATAATGAAACCATTGCAATCATGCTTTCAAGGAGCCCTCGTGAATCACTTCATAAATTTCTTCATCACGATTTTCAGATTCACGCATCTCAAGCAAAACTCCATAGAGAAAGTCAAGTGCACTCAATTCACTAGAAATTGGTTCAACATAATTGGATCTCTTAAAGAGATTAACACGTGGATGAGGATCCATATCAATAGATTTTTGGCAAGCGAAGATGCAAGCATATTGAAGGCACATAGCACACAAGCAAATAGAAAGCAAACGAGAGAAAAGGACGAACGAAAAAGGCAAATATTTTTGTAAATTTTGTTTTTTCAGAAGTGGGGGAGAGGAAAATGAGAGGCAAAAGGAAAAAAAAAGCAAATGCAAGAGATGAGTGTATGAAAGTTACTTGGATGAGCTTCACTTAGAATAGTCCCCAGTGCCAAAAATTGACACGTTGAAGGGAGACTATTCTTGACTTGATACTCCCCGGCAACGGTGCCAGAAATTCTTCTTGCTACCTCTTGAGCATGCATTGGTTTTTCCCTTGAAGAGGAAAGGGTGATGCAGCACAGCAGCAGTAATTATTTCCCTCAGTTTGAGAACCAAGTTATCAATCCAGTAGGAGTATCAAGACAAGTCACCAATCTACCTGCGCAAAAACAAACAAACTTGCACCCAACACTATAAAGGGGTTGTCAATCCCTTCACGATTAATTGCAAGGTGAGATCTGAAGCTGGAAAGTGCAACAAAGTAAACGTGTAGAGCTGTGAAAATGATGTGAAGTTGACCTGGGGGCCATAGTGTTCACTAGAGGCTTCTCTCATGATAGCAAATATTATGGTGGGTGAACGAATTATTGTCGAGCAATTGATAGAACCGCGCAAAGTCATGATGATATCTAAGGCAATGATCATACATATAGGCATCACGTCCGAGACAAGTAGACCGATACTGTCTGCATCTACCACTATTACTCCACACATCGACCGCTATCCATCATGCATCTAGTGTATTGAGTTCATAACAAACAGAGTAATGCCTTAAGCAAGATGACATGATGTAGAGGGATAAATTCATGCAATAGATATAACCCCACCTTTTTACCCTTGATGGAAACAACACGATGCGTGCCTCGCTACCCCTTCTGTCACTGGGTGAGGACACCGCACGGTATGAACCCAAAACCAACCACTTCTCCCATTGCAAGAATTATAGATCAAGTTGGCCAAAAGAAAGCCACAACTCGAAGAGAATTACAAGGATACGAAATCATGCATATAAGAGATCAGAGGAAACTCAAATAATATTCATAGATAATCTGATCATAAATCCATAATTCATCGGATCTCGACAAACACACCACAAAAGAAGATTCCATCAGATAGATCTCCATGAAGATCATGGAGAACTTTGTATTTAAGATCCAAGAGAGAGAAGAAGCCATCTAGCTACTAGCTATGGACCCGAAGGTCTATGGTGAACTACTCACGCATCATTGGAGAGGCAATGGTGTTGATGGAGAACCCCTCCGTGTCCGAATCCCCCCTCCAGCAGGGCACCAAAACGGTCCCTAGATGGGATCTTGCGGAGACAGAAGCTTGCGGCGGCGGAAAAGTATTTTCGTGGCTCTCTCTGGCAGTTTGGGATTTTTCGGGGATTTATAAGCGGAAGAAGTAGGGCAAAGGAGCCACGGGTGGCCCACAAGCCTGCTAGGCGCACCCCCAAGCCGCGGCTAGGGGGCTTGTGGCCTCCCCTGGGGTCCTTTGCCTTGGTTCTCAAGTCCCCTGTGTATCTTCTGTTATGAAAAAAAAATCTTTCCGAAGGTTTTATTCCGTTTGGACTCCGTTTAATATTCTTCTCTGAAAAGGGTCAAAAACACGGGAAAAACAAGAACTAGCACTTGGCACTGAGTTAATAGGTTAGTCCCAAAAAAGATATAAAATAGCATATTCATGCATACAAAACATCCAAAGTTGATAAGATAATAGCATGGAACCATAAAAAATTATAGATACGTTGGAGACGTATCAACTAACATCTATGAGAGGGGCAGTGCATCTACATACACCCGTAGATTACTAAGCGGAAGCATATATAACATGGTTGATGTAGTCATATGTCTCCATGATCTAATCGCGATCCATCTCGATCTAGCGCTGAATGGACGACACCTCCACTTCAGCACACGTACGGCTCGGTGACATCTCCTCCTTCTTGATCTAGCAAGAGAGTAAGGATAAGTAGATGGGATCTTAACCAACATGACTGCATGGTGGAGATGATGGTGGAGAAGTGCTAGCAGGGCTTCGCCACATGCTGTCGTTACCGATCTGAGGAGAAAACGTAGTTATGGGAGAGGAAGGGCTGCCACCGGGGCGTGAGAATTGGTGTGTTCAGCCCCTCCATCTCCCCCACTATATATAGCAGGCAATGGGGAGGGTTGGGTCGCAGCCCTATCCCCTCCTCCAAGGAGGGGGCATGGGCCTAGGGAGGTTTCCTCCCTCTGCAAGGAAACTAGGAGGTGCCTTCCCCTTTAGGGACTCTTCCCTCCCAACCACATGGGCCCTTGTGAGCTCGGCCAACAAGGGTCGGTCACCCCCTTACAGCCCGTGCAAGTCCTAGGGGCTGGAGGGACACTTCCGGACTCCTCCGGAACCCTCTAGAACCTTTATTGGTCGAACCATGATGTCAAGGATTCAATCAATCCCGTACGCAGTTCCCTTTGTCCATCGGGATGTTACTTGCCCGAGATTCGATCGTCGATATCTCCATACCTAGTTCAATCTTGTTACTGGAAAGTCTTTTTACTCATTCCGTAATACAAGATCCCATGGTTAACTCTTTAGTCACATTGCTTGCAAGCTTCTTGTGATGTTGTATTACCGAGTGGGCCCTGAGATACCTATCCGTCATATGGAGTAGCAAATCCCAGTCTTGACCCATGCCAACTCAACAGATACCCTCGGAGTTACCAGTAGAGCATATTTATAGTGACCCAGTTACATTGCGATGTTTGATACACAGAAGGTACTCCTCCGGTGTTAGTGAGTTGCATGATCTCATGGTCATAGGAACACATACTTGACCTGCAGAAAACAAGAGCAATAAATCGACACGATCATATGATATGTTCATAGTTTGGTTCTTGTCCATCACATCATTCTCCTAATGATGTGATCCCGTTATCAAATGACAACTCATGTCTATTGCTAGAAACCTTAGCCATCTTTGATCAATGAGCTAGTCTAGCAGAGTCTCACTAGGGACACGGTGTTGTCTATGTATCCTCACATGTATTTTAGTTTCCAATCAATACAATTATAGCTTGGATAATAAACGATTATAATGAACAAGGAAATATGATAATAACTAATTTATTATTGCATCGGGGGCATGTTTCCAACACGAGGAGCTCCTCTCCTTAGGCGAGCTGACAATGAAAGCTGGTCAAGGATGCACGACAAGGAGAGGTGGAATGGCACGGAGAGAGAGGGAGCTCCACCAGGTTTGGGGTGTGGTGCAGCTCATGCACATGTGTGTGCTAGCAATGAGGTGAGGAAGAGTTGGTCTGCAATCGAGACGGACAAAGCTAGGTGGTACATGGCGATGCACAAGAGGAAGTGGTGCACGGGGACGACGACATCAACAAGGAAGCGAGCAGGAGGCATGGTCACCAGGTAGCAGCGAGATCACTGGATGTGGTACCCTCGCTCATGTGTGGTGCATGTGTGTACGAGCATGTGGCGGTGATTGGGAGAAGGGAGAGGGGATCGAGGGAGAGAGGGTTGGTGACCGTGCTAGAGTTACCGAGGGGGGCGACTGGTCCTTGCGCCAACCTTGCTACAGGTTGGGATCCCTCTATCTCACCACTTTCCATTAGCAGGGAAAAAATTGGAAAGAATAAAAGAGAGAGAAAATGTTAGAGAAGAAATTTGTGTATGGGGTTAATTTTCCCAGGACTTATAAATATGAGGTTGACCCAAGAAAAAAATAGAAGTACCATGAGTGAGAAGTTTGAATTCAAAATCATTTGAATTAAATTCAAATGGGTTTCAATAGCAGGTGGGTGCTAGGAAGGTCCAAAAATGTTTAGAATTTAGGAGAAGCCCTCGTCAAATGGAGAAACAAATATTAACAAGGTTTGGACATCCAACTAGAAGTAGGAGAGGCATATGATTTGAACTACAAGTGTGTTGGGGGTGATTCCAATTAATGGAATACTTATTGTAGCTTCCTAAAATATTGGGAGGATATTTTATAAGATATAAAGAGAAATCACCATTTGAATGTCCCTCGATTTAAATGGATCAAAGATCCATACAATTTATTTATTGAGCTGCAAAAAATTAATGACATGATGATATGATGAATGCGATAAACAAATAAATCACACAGTGACAACGGAATAAAACGGGAATGCTTTGGAGCATTGGTTATGGGATATTACAAAGATCCCAAAATCCATCCTCCCCCAATCTCCTCAAACCTTCACCCAATTTTTCCATGGCCGATGCGGGCTCTGAGGGCAAGTGGGAGGCCTCATGTGTCACTAACAATGACATTTTGGAGTTGAAGCACGCTGATTATTTGTCAGCAAACATTGTTCATCGCGCTCCGGAGAAGGGCCAGGTCATCCCCACACCTAAAGAAGGTGAGAGGGTGGTGTTCATCCCTCATTTTCTTTGGGGCCTCGGCTTCCCCCTCCACCCCGAGAGGGGTTTGATGTTTTACTATGGGTTGGATTTCCATGACCTCCCCCCAAATTCCATCATGCATGTTTGTGCTTTCATTATAATCTGTTAGGATGTTCTACAGATCCAACCCCACTTCGGCTTGTAGTGGAAAGTGTTCAACATCAAGCCGAAGGTAGCTAGTGGCGAGCACGTAGACTGCAGGGGAGTGCTGGTCACCAAGCTTCCCCTCATTCAATGTCCAGACAGTTCGTTCATAGACACCATCAAGGTATGGCAGCAGGAGTGGTTCTATATCACCGAACCGCGTGACGCGGTGTGGGTAGCACCACCGATTTAGATCCGGACCTCCCACGAGACTAGTGTCATGGATGAATAAGGGGTTCGATTGAGGGGAAGGTGCGGAGGTGAAAACACTGCAAAGGTATGTCTCAATCCTGGTGAAGAAGAAGATCGAGCTGACCAACATGGTTCAGGTCATGCTACACCGCCACCTCCTCCCCTGTCAACATCGAGCTGCCCCTATGTGGTCCTATAGTTCGGATAACCCGATCACTATACAACACTTCTATCACATCACCCACGACAAACTGTGGAAGGTGTTGTTCAAGCCACGGAAGACTTGGTCAGCCGAGGAGGAGGACATTCGCATTGACGCCACGAACCCTCCCGGAGAGGTAAAATTTCCTTATTTGTGTTCGGATTTTCCCCTTTCAACAATGTTCTCACTCCCTTTTTCTTCCGTATTTGCAGATCTGGCTGGAGAAATCCAAGTGGATCAACTGCCCGGTAACGCTACCCGTAGCCCTAGGACGACCTTGATAACGGTCATGTTGGTCAAAAAGCCGTACACCGTGTCGAAGAAGAGGGAAGAGAAAAAGGAGGCTCGAGGGGACCTCCGTTCAAAAGGAACTCCGGTCTCTATATCCAAAGATACACGTGCTCCCTCTACTCTTGAAGGTGAGAATGAGGAGGATGAGGAGGAGAGTGGTTCCTCCCACACAAACAAGAGGGCGGCGTCCAAAGATGTCGAGGGAGATCTAGCTCCCAGCCCCGAAAAGACAATGTAGGGCCAAAGTGGCCCTATTTGATGATGTTACAGACTCCTCTAAGGAGTCTGGGAACTTCGAAAGGGTTCCCTGAAGAACCCTTAGGGTCAAGCACCGGACGCAAAGGTATGAATCTGAAGGTCATATCATCTTTCTGCTTTGAAGGTTTTGTCATCGACTGTATATGTGTTTTTCCTATTGCAGTCTGGTGCACTATTTCCCCATCGACCAAGCCTCGGAAGGGGACTCTCTGCCAGATAAACTAGTAGAGAGTGGGATTGCATCCCATAACTCCCTTCCCCGGCCATCGAGGAAGTAGGGGAAATGGAGCCTTGGAAGACATCCCTTGGGCCGGACACGAGGGGTGGGGATGATGATATCATGGCCGAGGCTAACAGCTCGGTCACCAAAGAGCAGGATGGTGAATCCCTCCTGGCAAGCAAACAGGGAGAGCCCAGTCAACCCGAGCTCTCTCCGAAGTCAGTTCTAGAGGCCTCCAATCCTCCGGAGTCATCTACTTTGGTTTCCCCGAGAGGAGAAACCGCAATGCCACACCCGAAGCCGCTTGTAACAGGACACACTCAGATCACGTGGACGGCCAAATGACTCCTCCATCGCAGAAGAGCACCGCACTCTTCTGGGAGCGGTTTTACAAATCATTCAATCCGACGACAGTGGATTGAAGGAAGGTTTTGGCAGCCTACTAACGGGCTTCAAGGTAAATTGCACAATATTCTTTTTTGCAAAGTAATTTCAATTCATGGGTTTATATGCAATCCCGTATTTAGTATCCAACGAGCCCTGTTTGAGTTTGAAATACTCATGTGGGGGTCGAATAGTGCGAAAAACATGTATACTATTTAAAAATCAGCCATAGCCCGCATGACTGTGGCAGGATGGAAGAAAAACTTGGCAAAGGGTTTAAAATTTGCTAACTTAGGAGTCTGACGTATATGAATTGCTTATGCAGGCCTCGTCTTTGATAGCAGCCCCCAGCGCCGTGGAATTGGCGGAGCTGAATCGGAAGCTTAAGAGCTCCGTGGACGAGACCGACCTTCTCAACAAGTGGTTTGATGATGCACATGGTACTTCCGAACTGGACTACTATCATTATTTTCCTCATTTAAGCGATGTATTGTTGTTTTTATCCTGAAGTGCGGATTGTTTTTATGACCACTGTAGTTGTCGCCCCGGAGGTCGAGAACCTCAAGGACGAGCTGAACAAGACGAGGCAGGAATCTGCTGGACAAAAAGCGGTGGCTGAACAAGCAGCTCCCGATCTATTGTTGGCAAAGTCTGTCGGTGACAAGCATGAGGCTAGGGTAGCTGAAGTGCAGCAAGAGCTCAAGGATGCCATCACTAAATGTGAGGTCCTTGAGCACAAGAATAAGGACCACGCCTTCGAGTTGTCCTTGTTTACCTCAAGGATTCAGGAGGCACGAATGGAGGCTCAGGGGCACGAGAAGGAGTTCCACCAAATCAAGCGAATTGTAGATGGTAAGCAATACTTACTGCAATGTCACTTTGGTGGAAAAACGTTCATGCTGCTCACTAAGATTTGGTATTCACAAGGCGAGTTTGTGGATCTCCCGAAGATTGCGACGGATATTGCAAGGCACTATGCATCCCAGGAGGGGGTTGGTCAGTTGAGACTGTTTTGGGCACAATTTCAAGCCATTGAGAAACCTCTCCTCATCCCTAATCAACTGAAACATCTGATGGAATTGCATCGGATGGCGGAGCGAGCCATGAAGGACCTCTGCATTAATTTATGGCCTATAGAGCCGCTGCCAAGCAGCTACTTTGGCTAGTTGTAGAGGTTGATCGGCACCACGCCTCGAATTGACACCCTGAGGCGCTCCACATGCATTGAGGGAGCTCATATGACTTTCGCGAATACTAAGGTGCACTGGCCGAAGTTAAAGCTGACCGAGATGGCCGTCAGTCCTCCGCCGCCCGGGAAGGAGCATAGGCGCCCCGAGCTGTATTTTCCTGTCATTATGGATGGTGCTCGGGCGATAGAGACCTTGTTCCTGTAAGATGTAAGTCTTGAGTGAAAGTACGATCTTGTATCGTAATGCCGTTACTTTGCATGGTATACATCATGCTTTGTTTTCTTTAATTTTAACGCATCTGTGACCGTTTTAATATGAAAGTTACCAGTGTTTGGTTTTAGCCCCCTTGTAGATACTAGAAGGGGTGTTTTCAATGTCCGCATTGTTACCCTTAGCCAATGTCTTCGTGCCCAGAGGCGGTAGTGTAGAAGAAAACAAGTCAATGAGACTATGCGGCTTTAATGCTTTCACTTAACTATATGAGCTTGACTACGGGGACTAAGTAATAGCCCCTGTATTTTGTGATGTTGGATTATGCGGAAGTTAAAAACCATTATCACCTAGTTTTTATAAATTCAAACACTTCGTTTAATATGGTGAACCTCCAACGTTTTGTTGTTTAACACTTGTCATTGGATCGTAGATCCGTTCGTGCTTATTATGTGAGTCAGTTTTCGGCTTTCTCCATTAAGGTACTTAACCAGGCGAACGAGAAGTACAATCGCGGTGGTTCTCCCTTGACCCTTTTAACCGAACAAGTGGAATGTAAAAGGGTAAACACAGGATCCAGGCAACCAAACTTTTAGAACATTGCATATAAGCAATATCCAAGATGGCGAACACGTGGGAAAAAGGTGGTGTCAAAGTGATACTTGGGGCGAGCTTAATGGTTGAGCCCCCGTTCGAATAGCCGACTACATCTAATATATATCAAACTGGCTTGTTTTGTTTTGGAGAGAGAAAGAAGAAAAAGGAATTAAGCTTGGGGATGCTAATGCGTCTCCAACGTATCTAAAATTTACGAAGTATTCATGCCATGTTTACAACAATTTTATATGGTTTTGGTATGATTTGCATGGAATTAACTTGGAGCGGCGTTGTTTTTAGCACAACTACCGTGGTGTTGTTTTTCGTTCACAAATAAAAGTTCTCAGAATTGGACGAAACTTTTTGATAGTTTTTTGGAATAAAAGAGAAATACTGGGAAAAGAACCACCAGAGGGGGGCTGGTGCCTGATACGTATCCAACGTATCTACTTTTCCAAACTCTTTTGCCCTTATTTTGGATTCTAATTTGCATGATTTGAATGGTCCTAACTAGGACTAACGTTGTTTTGAGCAGAATTGCCTTGGTGTTATTTTTGTGTAGAAATAAAAGTTCTCGGATTGACCTGAAAATTTACGGAGGTCGTTTTTGGATTAATAAAAAATACCAGCGAAGGAATCTACCGGAGGGGGGCCACCCCCAGGCCACAAGCGTGCACAACGCCCCCCTAGGCCGCGCCCCCTGGCTTGTGGGGTCCCTAAGGCTCCACCGACCTTGTTTCCACTCCTATATATTCCAATCCGAAGAGAAAAAGTTCAGAGAGAAGAGTTCATCGCGATTCACGATACGAAGCCGCCTCCACCTCATGTTCTTCCTCGGGAGGGCAGATCTGGAGTCTGATTTGGCCTCCAGAGAGGGGAAATCAACGCGGTCGTCATCACCAACCATCCTTCATCACCAATGTCATGATGCTCTCCATCATTCATGGGTAATTCCATCATAGGCTTGCTGGACGGTGATGGGTTGGATGAGATCTATCATGTAATCTAGTTAGTTTTGTTAGGGTTTGCTCCCTAGTATCCATTATGTTTTGAGATTGATGTTGCTATGACTTTGCTATGCTTAATGCTTGTCACTAGGGACCGAGTGCCATGATTTCAGATCTGAACCTATTATGTTTTCATGAATATATGTGTGTTCTTGATCCTATCGTGCAAGTTATAGACACCTATTACGAGTTATGATCTGCATCCCCGAGGGTGACAATAATTGGGATTCTTTCCGGTGATTACCGTAGTTTGAGGAGTTCATGTATTCACTAAGTGCTAATGCTTTAGTCGAGTTCTCTATTAAAAAAAGGCCTTAATATCCCTTAGTTTCCATTAGGACCACGCGGCCACGGGAGGGTAGGACAAAAGATGTCATTCAAGTTCTTTTCCATAAGCACGTATGACTATATATGGAATACATGCCTATATTACATTGATGAATTAGAGCTAGTTCTGTATCACCCTATGTTATGACTGTTGTATGATGAATGTCATCCAACATAATAATCCATCACTGATCCATTGCCTACGAGCTTTCCACATATTGGTCTTTGCTAAGTTACTTTTACGTTGCTATTGTTACGATCACTACAAAACTGTTACTGTTACGTTTGTCACCGTTACCGTTACTTCCATACTACTTTGCTACTAAATACTTTGTTGTAGATAGTAATTTTTTCAAGTGTGGTTGAATTGACAACTCAGCTGCTAATAATCGAGAATATTCTTTGGCTCCCCTTGTGTGGAATCAATAAATTTGGGTTGAATACTCTACCCTCGAAAATTGTTGCAATCCCCTATACTTGTGGGTTATCAAGACCTTTTTTGGCACCGTTGCCGGGTAGCATAGCTTTATTCTCTGGGTCACTTGGAATTTATATCTGTTGATCACTATGAAGAATCTAAAAGACGTTGAAACCAAGATCTACCCCTCAACTACGAGGGAATGTAAGGAACTCCCATCTATCTCTGCACTTGATTCACCGTCTATTATGAGTAAATTTGCGACACCACCACCTACTACTGAATCTGATATGTCACAAGTAATTGATGATGCTACTTCTACTATGCATGATGCTTATGATGATACTTTGCTTGATACTACTATGCCACTTGGTGAATTTCTTGATGAACAAATTGCTACAGTGAATGCTGAAACTGATAATATTGCTGAATCTGATGAAACTGAACACTATGATTCACCTACTAGACCTAGATCTCCTAGATATGAATTGCCTAATATACCTGAGGGTTATGTTATGGAAGGAGAAGTAGCTAGGGACTTTCTTTCTTGTAAGGATAAAGATGATCTTACGAAATTGCTATGCAAGTGGAAGGAAAAAAAATCTTTGAATGCTAGAATGCAATATGATCCCAAGTTTGCTACTTCACATATCTGTGCTACTATCTTACTGATAAGGATTATGAATTCTATATCGATCCTGAGTTAATTACTTTGGTAGAATCTGATCCTCTTTATGATTATGAATCTGAAACAGTTGTGGAACACCTTACTAAATTGAATGATATAGCCACCCTATTTACTCATGAGGAAAAAATTCATTATTACTATATTCTTAAGTTGTTTCCGTTCTCATTAAAGGGTGATGCTAAGATATGGTTTAATTCTCTTGCTCCTGGTTGTGTGTGCAATCCCCATGATATGATTTACTACTTCTGTAAAAATATTTTCCTGCCCATAAGAAAAAATCTGCCTTGCAGGAAATATTTAACTTTGTGCAAATTGTAGAAGAGAGTCTCCCACAAGCTTGGGGGAGGCTTCTCCAGATACTTAACGCTTTGCCTGATCACCCTCTCAAGAAAAACGAAATACTTGATATCTTTTATAATGGACTAACTCATGCTTCTAGGGACCACCTAGATAGTTGTGCTGGTTGTGTTTTCAGGAAATGAACTATTGAACAAGTTGAACTATTATTGAATAATATTTGAGCAATGTATATTATTGGACTATTCCCAAACCACCTCCAAAACCAACTCCAAAGAAGAGATGTATTCTATTCCTCAGTCCTGAAGATATACAAGAAGCAAAGAAATCTATGAAAGAAAAAGGTATTAAAGCTGAAGATGTTAAGAATCTACCACCTATTGAAGAAATACATGGTCTTGATAACCCAACAGAGGTAATAGAGGTAAATTCTCTTCGTAGGTTTGATGAAGGTGACATTCCTTATAATAATTCTGCTAGCCAATACTTGGATGAATTTGATAACTCTGTTGTTAAACAAGAAAATTTCAATGCTTATATTAGTAGACAATTGAAGCATAATGCTTACATGCTTGATCGCTTGGGTGATTATATGAGTAGAACTATCAATGACCTTAGGCTTATTAGTAAACATGCTTCCATGGTAACTACTCAAGTAGAACATGTACTTAAGGCACAAAATGATTTGCTCCATGAGATGACTAGAAGAACAATGATCATTTTGTTAGAGTTGTGACTAGAGGTGCTAGAATGACTCAGGAACCTTTGTATCCTCAGGGTCATCCTAAGAGAGTTGAGCAAGATTTTCAGAGAAATAATACTAATGTACCTAGTCCTTCTAATAAAAACAAAAAAAATGATGATAGGACTTTGCATGCTGCTAGTGAACCTGTTATAGAGTCACATGAAAACCCAAATGATATCTCTATTTCTGATGCTAAGACACAATCTGGTAATGAACATGAACCTAGCGATAATATTAATGATGATGTTCATGTTGATTCTCAACCTAGTAATGAAAATGATGTGGAGACTGAACCTCCTATTGATCTTGATAACCCACAACCAAAGAATAAGAGATATGATAAAAGAAATTTTGTTGCTAGGAAGCATGGTAGAGAAAGAGAACCTTGGGTTAACAAACCCATGCCCTTTCCTCCTAAACCATCCAATAAGAAGCATGATGAGGATTTTGAGCGCTTTGCTGAAATGCTGAGACCTGTCTTTTTACGTATGCGCTTAACCGATATTCTAAAAATGTCTCCTTATCCTAACTACATGAAATATATTGTTACAAATAAAAGGAAGATACCGGAAGCTGAGATTTCCACCATGCTTGCTAATTATACTTTTAAGGGTGGAATACCAAAGAAACTGGGAGATCCTGGAGTACCTACTATACCATGCTCTATTAAAGGAAATTATGTTAAAACTGCTTTATGTGACCTTGGAGATGGTGTCAGTGTAATGCCATTCCATTTATATCATAGACTTGACTTGAATAAGTTGACACCTACTGAAATTTCTCTTGAAATGGCTGATAAATCAACTACTTTACCTATCGATATTTGTGAGGATGTGCTTGTTGCGGTTCAAAATGTTACTATCTTAACGGACTTTGTTATTCAATCATCCTTGGTAGACCCTTTCTGAATACCCCAGGGGCTGTTATTTATTGCAACAAAGGAAATGTCATTTTTCATGTCAATGGTAATGAGCATACAATACACTTTCCAAAGAAACAATCTCAAGTTCATAAGATCAACTCCATTTAAAAAATCCCAACATTCACTATTGGAGACCTTGAATTCCCTCTTCCTACTGCCAAGAAGATATACGATATACTTATTGTTGGGGACATGCATATCGCCATTGAGGTAACCTAGTGTTATTCGAAAGTTCTCCGGTTCCATGTCGTTCGAAAAAAGTTTGTCAATAAGACTTGATCAACCTTATTGATGGATTCTTTTTGACGGGCATGAGATGGATGAATTAAGAAAGCACAACCTTCTGTACCCAACTTCTATTTTTTGTTCCTTAGTTTCAATTTAGTAAAAAATGCTATTATTTCTCTATTTTCCATTTTATCCATCAATAGAAAAATGACCTAAAAATAAAAGTTCTCAGAACACCCTGGAAATTTATTATGGTTTTTTCTAGAAAATTTAAGAATTGTTGGCACTAAGAATACATCAGGGGACTGCACTAGTGGGCCACAAGCCTGCAGGGTGCAGCCACACCCCCTAGACGCGCCCCTGGCTTATGGGTCCCACGTGGGGCCCCTTCACTTATTCCAGTACCCATCCACTCCTTCTTCCTCCAGAAAAAATCCCACCATTGCTCAAACCTGTGTTTTAGCTCCTCTTGCTGCCATATTCGATCTCCTTGCTCAAAGCTTCATTTGCAAAACTATTTTAGGGGATTGTTCATTGGTATGTGACTCCTCCAATGGTCCAATTAGTTTTTGTTCTAGTGCTTTATATTTTTGCAAAATCTTGCTGCTGCGGTGACCTTGTTCTTGATCTTGAATGTCAAATTTGTAGGTTTCCAAGTAGTTTTGATGCATCATATAGCTTCTAGGTACTTGTGGGAGTAGTTGCTATAAGCTTTGATTGAGTTTTGTTCATTTCTTTTTGGAGTCACTAAAAATTTTAGATTTATTTTTTAGAGAAAGAAAAATGTTAAGGAAAATATACCAAGGTGGTTCCTCGAGCAAGAAGATCCCGAGACTCGCGATACGTGAGCCCGACCTTGAACACCCAAGGGAAGCTCAAGTGCGGCCTTGTGAATGGCCATCGGAATCATTAATGGTCCACGCTGGATTCAAGGAAGAACTTTACGCGTACATACAAAATCCTGGCCTTGAAGATTTTTTTTCACACCAATGCAAGCAATATTATCAACTCACTGATTCCTTCGTGCGGAGGTTTGAATTTTCATCCAGGCGTAATACACATTCTGTTCTATTTAATCTTTATGATGAATCTTATACTATGGACCTAGAAGATTTTAACCATGCATTCAAAATTCCTCACAAAGCTGAATATAATGATTTTCTTGCTAGCATCACCGTGGGAGAAACTAGAAATATTACACAAGCTACCTTGGGGAGCATTCACTTTCCTGCCATACATTATCTTGCTCTCTTCGTAGGTAGATGTATTAACGGTAAGCATGAGCATAGCCACCTTTGTGTACCTGACCTTAGTATTCTTAAGAACGCGGTCATGGGTGATAGACGATATAACTTAGGAGCTATTATTGCTAGGAGGATACACAAAAATGCTAAGGATGGAGATTTCTTTGGTGGCATTTATGCCACCCGTGTAGCCAATTATCTTAGGATACCTATAAAGGAGAATGATATTGAGCTACCACTTGCTTTTCTTGATTATGAGGCTATGGTGCGCTACCAGTTCCTCAAGAGAAATGAACAACATCTTCTATATCGACTATTTTTTGATAGATAGCATTATGTCCATATTACCCTTCCTACTCCTGCCTTCTTTAACTTTCGGGAAAAACAAAGGTACTTCATAACTAGAGAGGAGGTAGATGAGTACGAGAGAGAGGCGAAAGCCGTTTGCCTCCACACGAAAGTCGTTCAAGCGGCAGCTTCTGCAGCCTTGTACAACCCCAACTACGACTTTGGATATTACCCGGGCCAACCATGGCCTTAGACATACTTAGGCCGAAATAATAAGCTAGGGGGGAGTACGTATTTCTCACCGACATTACATTCATGTTCACACACTCATTCCAGTTGTCGGTGTTCATACTTTTTCCTTGTATCATCCATGGCATTTTAGTTCCTCCTTTTATTTTCTTCTTGTGTGTTTCATTAACCTTGAGAAAATCCAAAAAAATTGTTCTAGCTTTACCTTCTAGTTTGTTTAGTTGTAGTGTTAAAAGAAAAACAAAAAATATTTTTCGTTCTTATTTTGCTTGTTGCGAGCTTTCCCTTGTAAATAGTTTTTCTTTCTTCTTTCGGTTGTAAGGAGAAGACCATGATGACATGCTGAGTGGCTCTTATATTCCTTATCTTTTATCTATCAGATAGTCCATACTACCTTGTCTTCTCCTTTGAGTTATTGCTTGCAGATTCCAGCTTAGTCCAATGCACGTGCACTCTTATTATTATTTTTCACACTGTTCGGTCGTGCAAGTGAAAGGCAGTAATGATGATATATGATGAAGTGATGGAGATGGAGAAAAGTTGGTATGAACTCAACCTATTTTGTTTTTGTATATATGATTAGGTCATTGTTCTGGATTCAGCTCGTTATAGATTGAACATGTTTTCAATGAAAACTAGAGATTGTAGTTACTTATGCCATGCTTAATTAGCTAGGAGTGAATAATGGTTTGTCTTGAGTGGCAACATGCATATTAAAATGGTTTTGATGTAGTATGATAGAATGGTATCCTCCTCCAAATAATTCAAGTGGCTTGACTTGGCACATGTTCCCGCATGTAGTTGAAGAAAACCAACATAGCCTCCACGATGTTTATCTTCATGGTGATTTATATCCTACTCATGCTTGCATTCAATGTTGGTTAATCTCAAAGCATGTTTATGACTGTTGTCACTCTCTAGTTGGTCACCTCCCAGTCTTTTGCTAGCCTCCCCTTGTACTAAGCGGGAATACTGCTTGTGCATCCATTTCCATAAACCCAAAGTAGTTCCATATGAGTCCACCATACCTACCTATATGTGGTATTTACCTACCGTCCCAAGTAAATTTGCATGTGCCATACTCTAAACCTTCAAATAAATATTTGGTTTTGTATGCCCAAATCGCTCATGTGGTGACTAGGGGCTATCAGTATCTTCCATGCTAGGTGGGTTATCCTCAAGATATGTGTTGATTCACTATCATTCACGAGAAAGTGGCTGGTAAACGGGATGCCCAGTTCCATGCTCAAAAGTCAAATCAAACTTAATGAAACAAAACTCCCCCAGGATTGTTGTTTGTATGGACGGTGCCCATGGATTCGGCCCGCCGTGGAGTGTGATTCATTGGTGGAGGGGGGTAAAAACTTTACTATGCTGTTTGGGAACCGCCTATAATGTACTCCCTCTGTCCCAAAATAACTGTCTCAACTTTGTACTAGCTCTAGTAAAAAGTTGTACTAAGCTTAAGACACTTACTTTGGGACGGAGGGGGTATTTAGCATGAAGATATTGAGATCTCTTAGTTGTTATGTTGACAATGAAAGCATACCACCGAAAATTTTGATTCATCCCAGTTTTAAAAGCTCGAGTTGTGTCACCTGTGCAAATCAATACTTCCATCTGCAAAGGGCCTATCTATTTTACTTTACTATTGAGTCATCCTCTTCTTATAAAAACGCACTAGTTAGAGAGCACCCCCATCATTTGTATGCTTTGCTATTAATTGATATTGAGTATGAGTATGAATGGATCTATTTTACAATGTATTACAATGTCTACTCAGTCCTTGTTCTTTGTAGGTGCTCTGCTTTTATGTTTTGCGGTTTCACAAAGGGCTAGCGAGATACCAATTTATCATATTGTATTATGATTGTTTTGATTATATTATTGTCATCCAAGAGTTATTATTATTGCTCGCTAGTCGATTATGCCATTGATATAAGTAAACACGAGACCTAAATATTATTGTGGATGTGGTTAGTCTATAACCTAAGCTGAAAATCTGAACATAAGTTAGACATATTTACAACAACAAGATCAAACAAAGTTTGTAAAAGTTTTTCTTCATCAATTTCAGTTTATCAACTGAACTGCTTGAGGACAAGCAAAGGTTTAAGCTAGGGGAGTTGAAACGTCTCCAAAGTATCTACTTTTCCAAACTCTTTTGCCCTTGTTTTGGAATCTAATTTGCATGATTTGAATGGAACTAACCCGGACTGACGCTGTTTTCAGCAGAATTGCCTTGGTGCTATTTTTGTGCAGAAATAAAAGTTCTCGGATTGACCTGAAAATTTACGGACATCGTTTTTGGATTTAATAAAAAATATTGGCAAAAGAATCTACCGGAGAGGGGCCACCCGCAGGACAAAGCCTGCAAGGCGCCCACCCAAGGTCGCGCCCCCTCGCTTGTGGGGTCCCTGAGGCTCCATCGACCTTGTTTTCACTCCTACATATTCCCATTCGCGGATTAAAAATTAGAGAGAAGAGTTCATGGCGTTTTACGATATAGAGCCACCGCCACCTCCTGTTTTTCCTCAGGAGGGAAGATCTAGAGTCTGATTTAGGCTCCGGAGAGGGGAAATTGATGTCGTCATCATCACCAATGATCCTTCATCACCAATTTCATGATGCTCTCCATGGTACGTGAGTAATTCCATCATAGGCTTGCTGGACGGTGATGGGTTGGATGAGATCTATCATGTAATCGAGTTGGTTTTGTTAGGGTTTGATCCCTAGTACCCATTATGTTCTGAGATTGATGCTGCTATGGCTTTGCTATGCTTAATGCTTGTCACTAGGGCCCGAGTGCCATGATTTAAGATCTGAGCCTATTATGTTTGCTTGAATATATAAGTGTTCTCGATCCTATCTTGCAAGTTATAAACACCTATTACGAGTTATGATCCACATCCCCCAGGGTGACAATATCTGGGATTATTTCCAGTACTTACCGTAGTTTGAGGAGTTCATGTATTCACTAAGTGCTAATGTTTTGGTCTGATTCTCTATTAAAAGGAGGCCTTAATATCCCTTTGTTTCCATTAGGACCCCGCTGGCATGGGAGGGTAGGAGAAAAGATGTCATGCAAGTTTTTTCCATAAGCACTTATGACTATATATGGAATACATGCCTACATTACATTGATGAATTGGAGCAAGTTCTGTATCACCCTATGTTATGACTGTTGCATGATGAATGCCATCCGACATAATTATCCATTACTGATCCATTTCCTACAAGCTTTCCACATATTGGTCTTTGCTAAGTTACTTTTCCATTTCTACTGTTACGATCACTACAAAACTGCTACTGTTACGTTTGTCACCGTTACGGTTACTTCCATACTACTCTGCTACAAAATACTTTGTTGCAGTTATTAAGTCTTTCAGCTGTGGTTGAATTGACAACTCAGCTGCTAATATTCGAGAATATTCTTTGGCTCCCCTTGTGTCGAATCAATAAATTTGGGTTGAATACTCTACCCTCGAAAACTGTTGCGATCCCCTATACTTGTGGGTTATAAGTGCCCACTAGGTACGAGGGTGCGCCAGCCCCCCGAGGCATGCCCTGGTACCTAGTGGGCCCCTCGAGGCCCATCTTCAAGTGATATCGACGCCAAAAATACCTATAAATACAGAAACCCCCAGAAATAACCCTAGATCAAAAGTTCCACCGCCGCAAGCCTCTGTAGGCACGAAAAACCAATCAGGGGCCCGTTCCGGCACCCTGCCGGAGGGGGAGATCATCACCGGGAGGACATCTTCATCATCCCTGTGGCCACCCTGATGAGGTGGCAGTAGTCCTCCCTCGGGGCTGAGGGTTTGTACCAATAGCTCTCTCTCTCTCTCTCTCTCTCATGTTCTTGACATGGCACGATCTTGATGTATCGCGATCTTTATTAATATAGTTGGATCATATGGTGTTTTCCCCTCTCTATCTTGTTGTGATGAATTGAGTTCTCCTTTGAGATTTTGTACCAATAGCTCTATCAACTTGCGGATTCCCGAGGTGACATTGGGGTAATCTATGCATAGGGGTTGATGCACATTCTCGTTATTGTTTATGAATCTTGGGGCACTATTTGATGTTCTTTGTGTTGGATTGAGTACTATGAATATGAATTTGTTATTGTGTTACTTTAGTACGTACTCTTGGGTAGGTCGATCGGAAATGATAACTTGTTATTTTAGTACGAATTCTAGGAAAGATTGATCGGTAAGAATAACTTTGAGGTGGTTTCGTACCCTACAAACAATTACTTCTTATGTTCTCCGCTAGATAGTAACTTTGGAGTGGTTCTTTAACGCATTTTGAGGGATTGTCATGTGATCCAATTATATTAGCATTGTTGGGAGATTGCACTGCCGAAAGTACGGACCCTAGGCCTCATTTTCAAGCATTGGGATACCGTTTGTGCTCACTTTTGTTACTTGCTACCTTGCTTTTTTTTATTGTTACTATTACGAAAATCAATATCTACTATCATTACTACACTTGTATCACCATCTCTTCGACGAACTAGTGCACCTATACAAATTACCATTGTATTTGGTGTGTTAGGGACACAAGAGACTTTTTATTGTTTGGTTGCGGGGTTGTTGGAGAGAGACCATCTTCATCCTATGCCTCCCATGGATTGATAAACATTAGGTCATACACTTGAGGGAAAATTGCTACTATCCTAAAATACTTTGCGCTTGGAGGCCCAACACGAGTGTATATGAATAAAGTTGCATAGTAGAAATCACCCGCCATGTCGAATACTAGTCGGGTGGTCTTTGCGGTCGAAGCTGATCGGGCATGCCGACCATGGGTTGAATTACGGACTACGGGCTCTATGGAGTAGACATCCTAAAGTGAGCGCTTCCTCTCCCTCTTTGGTATGTGTGTGACATAAATCATGTTCGTAGTCTTTACCTCGGGGGGATTGCTTTTGGCCTCCATTGTTCGGCCCTCGAGGTTCTTCATCGTCCTTGTTTCTTGGGCCCTTACCGTGATCCTTGGATGTGATTTTGCATGCATGTGTTAAACACCCGACATTTACGGTTGGTGTGGGTGGTGTGCTTATCTTGGGTGTCGTGGATCTGGCAGGGCCTATACATGATTTTGTCGAGCTGAGTAGGTCCATTTTATTCCCTTGAGAGGGTTTCTTCTGCTGTGGTGACTTTGAATTGCTGAATCCGGCGTTGACTGATGTGCCTTTGGACTCACCGCCATAATATCCATGCTTGTTCTTGTTGCGCCATGGGTTCCCATTGCCATCCCGAACTTCAAAAGTGTCGGGGTTCCAGAGAGGGTTGTTCCAGCGGACTAGCCACCTGTCCTTGCCTGCGTAAAAGTGGGTGATAAACGAGGTAAGGGATGATGTTATTCTTGGATTATCTTGCCCAAGCTCGCTGGCGATATGGCTCAAGTCATCGGCTTCCGTGGGCAAGACATAGGTGATGGAAATATACCCTAGAGGCAATGATAAAATAGTTATTACTATATTTCCTTGTTCAAGATAATCTTTGTATTATCCATGCTAGAATACTATTCATTGGAAACTCAAATACATGTGTGGATACATAGAAAACACAGTGTCCCTATTAAACCTCTAATGGACTAGCTTGTTGATCAAAGATGGTCAAGGTTTCCTAACCATAGACAAGAGTTGTCACTTGATAATGGGATCAAGTCATTAGGAGAATGATGTGATGGACACGACCCAAACTATGAACGTAGCATGTGATCATGTCAGTTTATTGCTACTGTTTTCTGCATGTCAAGTATATGTTCCTATGACCATAAGATTGTGAAACTGACATACATCAGAGGAATAACTTGTGTGTACCAAACGTCACAACGTAACTAGGTGACTATAAAGTTGCTCTACAGGTATCTCCAAGGGTGTTTGTTGAGTTGGCATGAATCAAGAATGGGATTTTCCACTCTGTATGACAGATAGGTATCTCAGGGCCCACACAATAATACAAAATCACAACAAGCCTTGCAAGTAATGTGACTAAGGAGTTAGTCATGGGATTATGTATTACGGAAATAATAAAGAGACTTCCCGGTAACAAGATTGAACTAGGTATGGAGATGACGATGATATAATCTCGGGCAAGTAACATACCGATGGACAAAGGGAATATCATACGAGATTAACTGAATCCTTGACATAAAGGTTCAACTCATAAAGATCTTCGTAGAATATGTAGGAGCTAATAAGGGCATCCAGGTCCCGCTATTAGTTATTTATCAAAGAGTGTCTCGTTCATGTCTACATACTTCTCGAACCCGCAGGGTCTTTGCACTTATGGTTCGGTGATGTTTCGGTATAGTTGAGTTATTTATGTTGGTGACCGGATGTTGTTCGGAGTCTCGCATGAGATCGCGGACATCACGAGGAGTTTCGGAATGGTCCGGAGACGAAGATTGATATATTGGAAATCTGTATTCGGGTTCCGGAAAGATTTCGGGCATTACTGGTAAAGTACCGGGAGTGTCGAATGGGTTCCGGGGGTTCATCGGGAGGGGCCATCCACCCAGAGGGGAACCACATAGGCCTAGAGGTGGCGCACCAGCCCCTGGTGGGCCGGGTGGCCAGCTTCATGGGCCTATTCAACCAAATAGGAGAGGTGGGGAGGAAACCCACTAGGAGGAGGACTCCTCCGACACTAAACCGAATTGGAGGAGGACTCCTCCCCTTTGGGTGTCGTTGGCCAAACCCTAGGGTTTTTCCCTAGGGCTCCACCCCTCCCTCCCTCCTATATATAGTGGAGAGGAGAGAGGCTAGTCGCATCACAAGCCACGATGCAGCCCCTCTCCATCCACTAATTCGTCACACCCCGTACGCTAATTCGGGAGCGCACGGCGTAGCCCTACTAGATCAGCTCCTCCAACATCGCCACCATGCTGTCTTTCTGTCGGAGAACTCATCTACCTCTCTGCCCCTCTTTCTGGATCAAGAAGGCGGAGATCTTCATCGGGTTGTGCGTGTGCTGAACGCGGAGGTGTCGTTTGTTTGGCACTAGATCGTAATTGGATCGGGGGACGGCTCGCAATTTGGATCGCGAAGACGTTCGCCTATATCAACCATGTTTCTTAACGCTTCCTGCTTAGCGATCTACAAGGGTATGTTGATCCGATATCTCCTCTCATAGATGCTCATCACCATGTATAGATCTTGTGTGTGTGTAGGAATTTTTTTTATTTCCCATGCAACGCTCCCTGTGAGTGGCATCATGAGCTAGGTCTATACATAGATGGCATCTCGAGTAGAACACAAAGGAGTTTGTGGGCGTTGATATTCACATTTCTTCTCTCCTTAGTGTTTTCTTGATTCGGCGAAATTGTTGGATGAAGCACCACGGACCAACCTTACTCGCCCGCGTACGAGAGACCGGTTCCATCGACTGACATGCAACTTGTTGCATAAAGATGGTTGGTGGGTGTTTGTTTCTCCTACTTTAGTTGAATCAGATTCGACAAAGGCGCTCCTTGGAGAAGATTAAATAGCAACTTGTGTATCACCGTTGTTGTTTTGCGTAGGTAAGAATCGTTCTTGCTAGATACCCATAGCAGCCACGTAAAACTTGCAATAAGAAATTAGAGGATGTCTAACTTGTTTATGCAGGGTATGTTGTGATATGATATGGCCGAGGACATGATGTTATATATTTGATGTATGAGATGATCATGTTGTAATAGTTAAATATCGACTTGCATGTCAATGCTTCGACAACCGAAAGGAACCATAGGGTCGTCTTTAATTTTTGGCGCTTGGTGATGCTTTACTTTATCAGTAGATTAGTAGTAATAGTAGTACAAGCATAGTTGGCGCGGCAACCTTGATGGCAGCACAATGATGGAGAGCATGGTGTTGTGCCAGTGACTATGAAGATCATGCAGGTGCTTTGAATATGGAGATCAAAAGCACGAGATCATGGCCATATCATGTCACTTATGATTTGCATGTGATGTTAATCCTTTTTGTGCACCTTATTTTGCTTAGGACGATCGTAGCATTATAAGGTGATCCCTCACTAAAACTTCAAGATAAAATTGTGTTCTCCCCGAGTGTGCGCCATTGCGAAAGTTTGTCGTTTCGAGACACCACGTGATGATCGGGTGTGATAGACTCTATGTTCACATACAACGGGTGCAAGACAGTTTTGCACACGCGGAACACTCGGGTTAAGCTTGACTACCCTAGCGTGTACATACATGACCTCGGAACACAAGAGATTGAAAGGTCTAACATGAGTCATAGAGTAGATATGATCAAGATGGAGATGTTCACCATTGAAGCCAACTCATCTCACGTGATGATCAGATTTGGGTTGGTGAATTTGGATCATGTGTCACTCGAATGACTAGAGGGATGTCTACTTGAGTGGGAGTTTTTAGTAATATGATTAACTAAACTCATTATCTTGCACAATAGTCTAAGTAATGTTTGCAAATTTATGTTGTAGATCAATGGCTTGCGCAATAGCACCCTTGAATTTTAATGCGTTCCTAGAGAAATAAAGATGACGGAAGTAACTTTGTAGACTGGGCCCGAAAATCTGAGGATTGTCCTTATGGTTTCCCAAAAGTATTATGTCCTTGATACTCCGCTTGGTGATGCGCCCCCAACTGGCGACTCAAGATGTTGTGAACATCTGGTAATCGCGGCTTGATGACTACTCAGTAGTTCAATGTGCAATTTTGTATGGCTTAGATCCGGGACTCCAAAGACGTTTTGAATGTCATGGAGCATATGAGATGTTCCAGGAGTTAAAGTTCATTTTTGAAAAGAATCCCCGGATCGAGAGGTATGAGACCTCCGATAAGTTCTATGCTTGCAAGATGGAGCAGAATGGGTTTGTTAGTGAACACATACTCAGAATGTCTGGGTATTCCAACCGTCTGGCTGAATTGGGAATTGTTCTCTCGAGAGGTATGAGACCTCCGATAAGTTCTATGCTTGCAAGATGGAGGAGAATGGGTCTCTCAGTGAACACATACTCATAATGTCTGGGTATTCCAACCGTCTGGCTGAATTGGGAATTGTTCTCCCGCCAGAGGCCATCACTGACAGAGTTCTTCAATCACTAACACCTAGCTATAAATGCTTTGTGCTGAAGTATAACATGCAAGGGGTGAATAAATCAGTCGTCGAGCTGTTTGCGATGCTGATAGTCACTGAGTCAGAAATCCAGAAAGAACATCAAGTGTTGATGGTCAATAAAACCACTAGTTTCAAGAAAATGGCAAGGGAAAGAAGCGTAACTCCAAGAAGAGTGGCAAAACAGTTTCCCCTCCCATGAAGAAACCTAAGGCGGCACCCAAACCAAAAACTGAGTGCTTTCATTGCAAGGGGACTGGTCAATGGAAGCGGAACTGTGCCAAGTATCTGGCCGACCAGAGGGCCGCCAACACCAAACAAGGTATATTTGAAATACATGTTATTGATGTCTACCTCACCAACTCTCGTTGTAATTCCTAGGTATTTGATACCAGTTCGGTTGGTCACATTTGCAACTCAAAGCAGGAACTACAGAATAGATGGAGGTTGGCGAAGGACGAAGTGACGATGCACGTGGGAAATGGTTCCAAGGTTGATACGATCGCCATCAGCACTCTCTCACTTCTGTTACCATCGGGATTACTCATGAACCCGAATAATTGTTATTTTGTGCATGCATTAGGCATGAACATTATATTTGGATCTTGTTTATTGCGAGATGGTTACTCATTTAAATTGGAGAATAATGGTTGTTCTATTTACATGAGTAATATATTTTATGGTCATGCACCCAATGTGAGGGGTTTGTTCTTATTGAATCTCGATTGTGATGACACACATGTTCATAACATTGATGCTAAAAGATGTAGAGTTGGTAATGATAGTACCACTTTCTTGTGGCACTGCTGCTTAGGTAATATTTGTGTAAAACGCATGAATAAACTCCATGTTGATGGACTTTTGGAGTCAGTTGATTTTGAATCACTTGACACATGTGAACCATGCCTCATGGGAAACATGACTAAAACTCTCTCCGGAACAATGGAGCATGCAAGTGACTTATTGGAAATCATACATACTGATGTGTGCGGACCGATGAGCATTGAGGCACGCGGTGGATATCGTTATTTTATCACCTTCACTAATGATTTAAGTAGATATGTGTATATTTACTTAATGAAACACAAAACTAAAACGTTTGAAAAGTTCAAGCAATTTCAGAGTGAAGTTGAGAATCATCGTAACAAGAAGATTAAATTCCTACGATCTGATCGAGGAGGAAAATATCTGAGTTATGAGTTTGGCACTCACTTAAGACAAGGTGGAATTGTTTCACAGTTGACACCTCCTGGAACACCACACCGTAATGGTGTGTACGAACGTCATAATCGTACTTTATTGGATATGGTGCGTTCTATGATGTCTCTTGCCGATTTGTCGTTATCATTTTGGGGTTCTGCATTAGATGCAGTTGTATTCACTTTAAATAGGGCACCTTAAAAATCCATTGAGACGACGCCATATGAATTGTGGTTTGGCAAGAAACAAAAGTTGTCATTTCTTAAAGTTTGGGATGCGATGCTTATGTCAAAAAGCTTCAGCTTGAAAAGCTGGAATCCAAAGCAGAGAAATGCGCCTTCATAGGATACCCAAAAGAAACACTTGGGTATACCTTCTATCTCAGATCCTAAGGCAAAGTGTTTGTCGCTAAAAACAAAACTTTTCTTGAGAAAGAGTTTCTCTCGAAATAATTTAGTGTGAGGAAGATAGAAATTGATGATGTTATAGAACCTCTACTTCAACCAAAGACTAGCGCAACGCAAAAAGATATTTCTGTGGAGCCTACATCAGTTGAAGAGGAAGCTGATGATGATCGTGTAGCTTCAGCTCAAGTTGCTACTGAATCTCGTAGGTCGACAAGGGCATGAACTGCTCCTAGGTGGTATGTAACCCAGTCTTATGAGTCATGTTGTTAGACAACGATGAGCCTGCGAACTATGGAGAAGCGATGGTGGGCCTGGATTCCAACAAATGGTTAGAGACCATGGAATCCGAGATATGATCCATGTATGAAAAACAAGTGTGGACTTTGGAAGTATTACCTGAAGGGGGAAAGGCCATTCAGAATAAATGGATCTTTAAGAAGAAGATGGACGCGGACGGTAATATCACCGTCTATAAAGCTTGACTTGTGGCAAAGGGTTTTTCACAAGTTCAAGGAGTTGACTATGATGAGACTTTCTCACCAGTGGCGATGCTTAAGCCCGTTAGAATCATGTTAGCAATAGCTGCATTTTTTGATTACTGAAATTTGGCAGATGGATCTCAAAACAGCGTTCATTAATGGTTTCCTTAAGGAAGAGTTGTATATGATGCAATCAGAAGGTTTTGTCAATCCAGAGAATGCTGACAAAGTATGCAAACTCCAGCAATCTGTTTATGTGCTGGTGCAAGCATCTGGGAGCTGGAATTAGTATTTTTATATGTTGATCAAGGCATTTGGGTTTATACAAGTTTATGGAGAAGCTTGTATTTACAAGAAAGTGAGTGGGAGCTCTATAGCATTTCTAATATTATATGTGGATGACATATTGCTAATTGGAAATGTTATATAACTTTTGGGAAGCGTAAAGGATTATTTGAATAAGACTTTTCCAATGAAGGACCTAGGAGAAGCTGCTTACATATTAGGCATCAAGATCTATAGAGATAGATCAAGACGCTTAATAAGACTTTCACACAGCAAATACCTTGACAAAGTTTTGAAGAAGTTCAAAATGGAACAATACAAGAAAAGGTTCTTGCCTGTGTTGCAAGGTGTGAAGTTGAGTAAGACTCAATGCCCAATGACTACAGAAGATAGAAAAAATATGAGTGTCCTCCCCTATGCTTCAGCCATAGGCTCTATCATGTATGCAATGTTGTGCACAAGACCTGATGTGAGCGTTGCCATAAGTATGGCGGGAAGGTTTCAAAGTGATCTAGGAATGGAACACTGGACAGCGCTCAAGAATATTCTGAAGTGCCTCAAAAGGACTAAAGAAATGTTTCTTGTGTATGGAGGACATAAAGAGCTCGCCATAAAGATTTACATTGATGCAAGCTTTGACACTTATCCGGATGACTCTAAGAATCAAACCGGATACGTATTTATTTGTTGGAAATATGCCCTAGAGGCAATGATAAAATAGTTATTATTATATTTCCTGTTTCAAGATAATCGTTTATTATCCATGCTATAATTGTATTGAATGAAAACATAGATACATGTGTGGATACATAGACAAAAACAATGTCCCTAGCAAGCCTCTAGTTGGCTAGCCAGTTGATCAAGTATAGTCAAGCTTTTCTGACTATATGCAAGTATTGTCACTTGATAACTGGATCACATCATTAGGAGAATCATGTGATGGACTAGACCCAAACTATGAACGTAGCATGTGATCGTGTCATTTTGTTGCTATTGTTTTGTGCGTGTCAAGTATTACTTCCTACGACCATGAGATCATATAACTCATTGGCACCGGAGGAATACCTTCTGTGTATCAAACTTCACGACGTAACTGGGTGACTATAAAGGTGCTCTACAGGGATCTCCGAAGGTGTCCATTGAGTTAGTATGGATCAAGACTGGGATTTGTCACCCCTTGTGACGGAGAGGTATCTCGGGGCCCACTCGGTAATACAACATCACAAACAATCCTTGCAAGCAATTTGACTAAGTGTAAGTCATGGGATCTTGTATTATGGAACGAGTAAAGAGACTTGCCAGTAATGAGATTGAAATAGGTATGCGGATACCGACGATCGAATCTCGGGCAAGTAACATACCGAAGGACAAAGGGAATGACATACGTGATTATATGAATCCTTGGCACTGAGGTTCAACCGATAAGATCTTCAGAGAATATGTAGGATCCAATATGGGCATCCAAGTCCCGCTATTGGATATTGACCGAGGAGTGTCTCGGGTCATGTCTACATAGTTCTCAAACCCGTAGGGTCTGCACACTTGAGGTTCGATGATGTTTTAGTATAGTTGAGTTATATGTGTGGTTACCGAATGTTGTTCGGAGTCCCGGATGAGATCACGGACGTCACGAGGGTTTCCATAATGATCCGTAAACGAAGATTGACATATAGGATGGTTTCATTTCGTCACCGGAAAGTTTGGGGCATTTCCGGCAGTGTATCGGGAGTGACGAATGGGTTCCGGGTGTTTACCGGGAGGTGCCCACCCACCCGGGAGTGAGCCCAGTGACCCTAGGGTGGCGCACCAGCCCTTAGTGGGCTGGTGAGGCCATCCCAATAGGTCCATGGCGCCACAAGGGAAAAACACCAAAGGAAAGAAAAAAGGAAAGAGGGAGGTGGGAAGGAAGAGGAGGACTCATCCTTCCCAAACCGAATTGGAGAAGGAGTCCTCCTCTCCAATTCGGCCGGCACACCCTTGGGGCCCTTGTGCCCCAAGGCTCGCCCCTCCACTCCTCCTATATATACTGGTGGTTTTATGGTTTTTGAGACATAACTTTCCCACGTGCAACTCAAACCTATACCACGTAGTTCTTCCTCTAGATCGGATTTCTGCGGAGCTCGGGCAGAGCCCTGCAGGAGTAGATCATCACCACCACCGACGCGTTGTCACGCTGCCGGAGAACTCATCTACTTCTCCGTCTCTCTTGCTAGATCAAGAAGGCCGAGATCGTCATCGAGTTGTACGTATGCTGAACGCGGAGGTGCCGTCAATTTGGCGCTAGATCGGAACAGATCGTGGGACGACGGTGATTCGAATCACGAAGTTGTACCACTACATCAACCGCGTTTCTTAAAGCTTCCCGCTGAGCGATCTACAAGGGTATGTGGATCAAATCACCCTCTCGTAGATGAACATCACCATGATAGGTCTTCGTGTGCCTAGGAAATTTTTTGTTTCCCATGCAACGTTCCCCAACATTATTCTCAATGGGGGTGCGGTAAGCTGGTGCATTTCAAAGCAGATCATGGTAGGCAATTCTACATGCAAAGTGAAGTACATAGTTGCCTTCGAGGCAGTCAAAAAGGGTGTTTGGATGAAGGAGTTCATGACAGATCTTGGAGTTGTGCTTAGTGCACAAATCCGATGACTTTGTTCTGTGACAACACTGGTGCCATTGCTCTAGCCAAGGAACCTAGGTTTCACAAGAGGACCAGACACATAAAGCAACGCTTGAATTCCATTCGCGATTGCATCAAATAGGAGGACATAAGTATTTGCAAAGTACACACGGATCTGAGTGTTGTAGACCCGTCGACTAAATCTCTTCCAAAGCGTAACATGATCAACACCAGAACTGTATGGGTGTTAGATTCATTACAATGTAAATCACATAGTGATGTGAGCTAGATTATTGACTCTACTGGAAGTGGGGGACTGTTGGAAATATGCCCTAGAGGGAATGATAAAATAGTTATTATTATATTTCCTTGTTCAAGATAATTGTTTATTATCCCTGCTAAAATTGTATTGATTGGAAACTCAAACACATGTGTGGATACATAAACAACACATTGTCCCTAGTAAGCCTCTAATGGACTAGCTCGCTGATCAAAGATGGTCAAGGTTTCCTGACCATAGACAAGAGTTGTCACTTTATAACGGGATCACATCACTAGGAGAATGATGTGATGGACAAGACCCAAACTATGAACGTAGCATCTTATTGTGTCAGTTTATTGCTACTATTTTCTTCATGTCAAGTATATGTTCCTATGACCATAAGATCGTGTTACTCATAGACACCAGAGGAATACCTTGTGTGTATCAAACATCGCAATGTAACTGGGTGACTATAAATGTGCTCTACAAGTATCTCCGAGGGTGTCTGTTGAGTTGGCATGAATCAAGAATGGGATTTGTCACTCCGTTTGACGGAGAGGTATCTCAAGGACCACTCGGTAATACAACATTACAACAAGCCTTGCAACCAATGTGACTAAGGAGTTAGTCATGGGATTTTGTATTATGGAACGAGTAAAGAGACTTGCCGGTAACGAGATTGAACTAGGTATGGACATACTGATGATAGAATCTCGGCCAAGTAACATACAGATGGACAAAGGGAATATCATACGGGATTAACTGAATCCTTGACATAAACGTTCAACCGATAAAAACCTTCGTAGAATATGTAGGATCCAATTTGGGCATCCAGGTCCCGCTATTGGTTATTGATCGGAGAGTTTCTCTGTCATCTCTACATAGTTCTCGAACCCGCAGGGTCTGCACACTTAAGGTTCGATGAAGTTTCAGTATATTTGAGTAATGTATGTTGGTGACCGGATGTTGTTCAGAGTCCCGGATGAGATCCGCACATCACGAGGAGTTATGGAATGGTTCGGAGACGAAGATTGATATATAGGAAAGCTGTATTCGGGTTCCAGAAAGATTTCGGGAATTACCTGTAAAGTACCGGGAGTGATGAATGGGTTCCGGGGGTTCATCGGGAGGGGCCACCCACCCGGAGGGGAACCACATTGTCCAGAGGTGGTGCACCAGCCTCTGGTTGGTTGGGAGGCTAGCCTCATGGGCTTATTCGGCCGAATATGAGAGGTGGGGAGGAAACCCACTAGGAGGAGGAATCCTCCTCTACCAAACCAAATTGGAGGAGGACTCCTCCCCTTTGGGCGCCGATGGCCAAACCCTAGGAATTTTCCCTATGGCGCCACCCCTCCCTCCCTCCTATATATAGTGGAGAGGAGAGAGGCTAACCCACCACAAGCCACGGTGCAGCCCCTCTTCCTCCACTAATTCGTCACACTCCGTAGGTTAATTCGGCAGCGCAGAGCGTAGCCCGTTGGATTAGCTCCTCCAACATCGCCACCACGCTGGCGTGCTCTTAGAGAACTCATCTACCTATTCGCCCCTCTTGCTGGATCAAGAAGGCGGAGATCGTCATCGGCTGTACGTGTGTTGAACGGGAAGGTGTCGTCTGTTCGACAGTAGATAGTGATTGGATTGCGGGACGGCTTGCAATTTGGATCTCAAAGACGTTCGACTACATCAGTCGCGTTTCCTAATGCTTCCCGCTTAGCGATCTTACAAGGGTATGCGGATCTGATCTCTCCTCTGTAGATGCTCATCACCATGGATAGATCTTGTGTGTGCGTAGGAAAACTTTTGTTTCCCATGCAACGTTCCCCATCAATAGGTGCCTTGAAAGTTACCTTGGAAAGCATCCTCGAGCTCTTCCGAACTCCCAATGGAGTTTTCATGGAGGTTGTTCAGGCAATGCCGTGCTGGTCCCTTGAGCTTCAATCATAAGTATTTGATGGTGTGGAGGTCATCTCCTCAGGCGATATGAATGTGGATAAGGAAGCCTTCAATCCACATGGTCGGGTCTATTGTCCCGTCGTATTGTTCTATTTTTACGGGCTTAAACCCTTCAGGGAACTGATGGTTGATGACCCACAAGTGTAGGGGATCTATCGTAGTCCTTTCGATAAGTAAGTGTGTTAAACCCAACGAGGAGCAGAAGGAAATGACAAGCGGTTTTTAGTAAGGTATTCTTTTCAAGCACTGAAATTATCGGTAAGAGATAGTTTTGTGATAAGGTAATTCGTAACGGGTAGCAAGTAGAAAATGTAACAACGGTAAAGAAAAGTGGCCCAACCCTTTTTGTAGCAAAGTACAAGCCTGAGTTTACTCTTATATAAAGAAAAGCGCTCACGAGGACACATGGGAATTTATGTCAAGCTAGTTTTCATCATGCTCATATGATTCGTGTTCGTTACATTGATAATTTGATATGTGGGTGGACCGGTGCTTGGGTGCTGCCCTTACTTGGACGAACATCCCACTTATGATTAACCTCTCTCGCAAGTATCTGCAACTATGAAATAAGGATTAAAATAAATCTAACCATAGCATGAAACATATGGATCCAAATCAACCCCTTACGAAGCAACACATAAACTAGGGCTTAAGCTTCTGTCACTCTAGCAACCCATCATCTACTTATTACTTCCCAATGCCTTCCCCTAAGCCCAAATAATGGTCACGTGTCATGTAGATCGAACGAATACCAAATTCACATGATTACTTATAACAAGACTTATCCCATGTCCTCAGGAACAAATGTAACTATTCACAAAGCATATTCATGTTCATAATTAGAGGAGTATTAATAATCATTAAGGATTTGAACATATAATTTTCCACCAAATAAACCAACTAGCATCAACTACAAGGAGTAATCAACACTACTAGCAACCCACAGGTACCAATCTGAGGTTTTGAGAGAAAGATCGGATACAAGAGATGAACTAGGGTTTGGAGAGGAGATCGTGTTGATGAAGATATTGATGGAGATTGACCCCCTCTCATTGAGAGGATAGTTGGTGATGACGATGGCTTCAATTTCCCCCTCCAAGAGGGAAGTTTCCCCGGCGAAATAACTCCGCCGAAGCTCTAGATTGGTTATGTCGAAGTTCCGCCTCGAGACGGCGGCGCCTCATCCCGAAAGCTTTGAGATGATTTTTTTCCAGGTCAAAATCCTTCATATAGCAAAACATGCGCACCAGAGGCCTTCCAGGGGGGGCTCAAGCCTGCAGGGCGTGGCTAAGGGGGTAGGTCGTGCCCCCTAGCTTATGACCTCCTGGTGCGTCCCCTCTGGTATTTCTTTCGCCCAATATTTTTTATATATTCCAAAACAATTCTCCATAAATTTTCAGGACTTTTGGAGCTGTGCAAAATAGGTCTCTCGGATTTGCTCCTTTTCCGGTCCAGAATTCCAGTTGCCGCCATTCTCCCTCTTCATGTAAACCTTGTAAAATAAGAGAGAAAAGGCATAATTATTGTACCATAATATGTATTAATATCCCATAATGCAATAAATATCGATATAAAAGCATGATGCAAAATGGACGTATCAACACCCCCAGGCTTAGACCTCGCTTGTCCTCAAGTGAAAGACGAGATCGATAATATGCCCACATGTTTAGAGATAGAGGTGTCGATAGAATAAAGTACGGACATGAAGGCATCATGGTTATATTTAGAACAACAACACATATTGACATAGAATATATTATGCTAGAGTAACAATTCATTCATAAGGCAGAATATGAATCAAGAACTCTATTGAGAACTAACAAACTATGATTTCAGTCACTGAAGTAAATCCGATGTGTCGCAAAGTAGGAAAGAGTCAATATAAGAGATTGTAAAGCAAATCCACATGCTCAATCATCGTGTGGTCTTTCGTAATTGCTAACACTCACACGGTACCTATGAGGTCAAAGCTTCAATCGGACACAGAGAAAGATAAGGGCTTATAATTTTGCCTCCCAACTATTTACCTCAAGGGTAATGTCAACAATAATAACTCATGATCACCTACATCCTAGTGGATATATTTGTCTAGATCATTCCCAACACATGACGCTTGCCAAAAGATAAAGGCGAAATAAAGTAAATGGTGAAGATCACCACGACTCTTACGTAAAGGTAATTACTAGAAAGTAAAGGTACATATAGGCCCTTCGTAGAGGGAGGCACATGTTGTCATGCGCTTTTGTAGTTGGAGAACGTCAGTTTATATTGCCCCTTGTGATAAAGAACTTTATTATGCAGTCTGTCGCTTTTATTTCTTCTATATCACAAGTTCGTATAAAGTTTATTTTCCTCGCACTAATAAATCACACATATTTAAAGAGAATTTTTTATTGCTTGCACCGATGACAACTTACTTGAAGGATCTTACTCAATCCATAGGTAGGTATGGTGGAATCTCAAGACAAAATTGGGTTAAAGGGTTTTGGATGCACAAGTAGTATCTCTACTTGGTGCAGAAGAGCTTGGCTAATATGAGGTGGAAGCAAGTGACACATGTTGAAGGATCTATAACCATATAACTTCTATTCGGAAATAAGCAAACATAACTCATTATGTTGTTTTACTTGTCCAACATCAACTTTTTAACATATAATATTTTAATGAGTGCTCACAATCATAAAATATGTCCAAGATAATATATTTATATGTGAACCTATATTTCTTTATTACTTCCTTATAATTGCAAAAATAACCAATAGCTTTGTTTGTCAACTCACAACAAATTTCAATCGACATACTTTTTTTATGTGAACTCATCACTCCCCATAAGATCATTATGTATGCTCTTTTTATTTTATTCTATACTTCCTTCTATTTCCTTTTCTCAAGATCATAGCAAGCAAGCAAAGCCCTCGACTCAAAACTACACTTTATTATACAACTCTCACACATGCTTACATAGGGCGAACATAAAGAAAAACTCAAAACTAGATCACACTAAAACTTTATTCTACTAGATCAAGATATAACCAAAAGGACCGAACAAAAAAACAAAGAAAGTAAAAGGTGTGATGGTGATACGATACCGGGGCACCTCCCACAAGCTTGGCACAAGCCAAGGGGAGTGCCCATACGCATGTATTTAGTTGTCTTTCTTCGAAGGTGGTGATGTTGGAGTTGTTGGTGAGGTTGAAGGTTTGTCCTCCATCTTCCAAGGCATGGGATCACCATCATGAAAAGATAAACTAGTCTGTGGGATCCTCAAGCATGCAGCCAAACTCATTTTCTTAAATCTGTATTCATACTCAAAATTTTGGTATTGCAGGTCATAGATCTGGGCTTGGAGGTGCTCGATTTTCTCGTAAATCTTGAAGAAGTGATCCCAGAGGTCCTTGGCGTCTAGCTTGTGCTTATGTGTAAACTCCATGATCATCATGTGATTGGCATTAAGTCCTCATTCCACCATCCATTGGCACTTGAAGACTTGTTGGTCCAATGCTTCGAGCCTTGTCTCTATGCTTCTGGTCTTCTTTGGCCCCTCAACATCACGGATGTGCAGCACCCCCTCATGCATCTCAATGGTTTGAGGGTGTTGGAGCACCTCCGCAAGGTAGAGGTTGATGACCCTCTCAAAGAACTTGTCCTTTAGAGTACTTGAAGATGACATGTTGGTCTAAATCTGTTACAGAAACAGCTCAAAACGAAAACAGGAGATATGTTTGTGATACGATGCTCAAAACCTTCTGGAGATTATTTAATGAATTTTTGCCGATCTAAAAGAGTATACCACAAGAAAACGGAGTCCGGAGGGTACAAGGGGTGGCCACAAGCCTGCAGGGCACGCCCAGGGGGGTAGGCCGCCCCTCCTAGCTTGTCGCCTCCTTGTGCACTCTTCGGATTGCTTTAAATATTCCTAATTTGTTAAAGAATCCAAAACTGATAAAAATTCCCATTTGAAAAGTTTAGGAGTCAGTTTTATTACCCTAACACACACATGTTCCTTTCCGAAGTCTGAAACGTTATGATAGGTCTCCCTAATGTACTCTTCCGGAGTTATGGTATTGATAATATTAGTTTCAACATTTATGGGAGTACCTAAGATATAATGTTTGATTCTTTGTCAATTTACCACTTTCAGATATGTGCCTTCGGTGTTGTTGATCTTGATGGCATCGGAATGATATACTTCCTCGATAATGTAAGGCCCTTCCCATTTAGAGAGAAGTTTTCTTGCAAAAATATTAAACGGGAGTTGTATACCAAGACATGATCACCTACATTGAATTCACACTTTTGTATCCTTCTATCATGCCATCTCTTAACCTTTTCTTTAAACAACTTAGCATTCTCATAGGCCTAGGTTCTCCATTCATCAAGTGAGCTAATGTCAAATAACCTCTTCTCACCAGCAAGATTGAAATCATAGTTAAACTCTTTAATTGCCCAATAAGCTTTATGTTCTAGCTCTAGAGGTAAGTGACATGCTTTACCATAAACCATTTTATAAGGAGACATACCCATAGGGTTTTTTTAATCGGTTCTATAAGGCCGTAATGCATCGTCAATTTTCTTACACCAATTCTTTCTAGATCTATTAACGGTCTTTTGCGAGATCAATTTAATTTCTCAGTTGCTCAATTCTACTTCCCACTAGACTCAGGATGATAAGGGGATGCAATCCTATGATTAACATCATACCTAGCAAGCAATTTACGGAAAGCACCATGAATAAAGTGCGAACCACCATCAGTCATTAAATATCTAGGGACTCCAAATCTAGGGAAAATAACTTCTTTCAGCATTTTAATAGAAGTGTTATGATCAGGACTACTAGTTGGAATAGATTATACCCACTTAGTAACATAATCAACAGCAACTAGAATATGAGTATACCCATTGGACTTTGGAAAAGGTCCCATATAATCAAAACCCCAAACATCAAATGGTTCAATAACAAGAGAGTAATTCATAGGAATTTCTTGACATCTACTGATATTACCAATTCTTTGGCATTCATCACAAGACAAGACAAACTTATGAGCATCCTTGAAGAGAGTAGGCCAATAAACCTAGATCGTAATACCTTGTGTGTAGTTCTATCTCCAGCGTGATGTCCTCCGTAGGCCTCGGAGTGACACTTGTATAGGATCTATCCCTGCTCATGCTCAAGTACACAACGTCTAATAATACCATCTACTCCTTCTTTATAAAGGTGTGGGTCGTCCCAAAAGTAATATCTTAAATCATAGATTTTTTTTTCTTTTGTTGGTATGTGAAGCTAGGCGGTATAAATTTAGCAACGATGTAGTTAGCATAATAAGCATACCAAGGAGCCTTGCATGAAGCATTTATGACAGCTAATTGTTCATCAGGGAAGCTATCATCAATAGGTAGTGGGTCATCAAGAACATTCTCTAATCTAGACAAGTTATCTGGTTATCATCGCCGTTTCTATCAATAATATGCAAATCAAATTCTTGTAGCAGGAGAACCCATCTAATAAGTCTAGGTTTAGCATCTTTCTTTTCCATAAGGTACTTAATAGCAGCGTGATCAGTGTGAATAGTTAATTTGGAATCAACAATATAAGGTCTAAACTTATCACAAGCAAACACAACTGCTAAAAAATCATTTTCAGTGGTAGTGTAGCTTCTTTGAGCACTGTCTAGGGTTTTACTAGCGTAATGGATGACATTTAAATTCTTAAGAACTCTTTGTCCTAGAACAGCACCAACATCATAATCACTAGCATCAAACATAATTTCAAAGGGTAGGTTCCAATCAGGTGGTTGAACAACAGGTGAAGTGATCAAGACTCTCTTAAGAATTTCAAATGCTTCTACACAATCATCATCAAAAACGAATGGAACATCCTTTTGCAAAACGATTAATCAGAGGCTTAGAATTCTTAGATAAGTCTTTATTAAATCTCCTATAGCAACCAGCATGACCAAGGAAGCTTCTTATACCTTTCATATCTGTTGGACACTACATTTTTTCAATAGCATCAACTTTAGATTTATCAACTTCAATACCTCTTTTGGAGATTTTGTGTCCCAACACAATGCCTTCATTAACCATAAAGTGGCACTTCTCCCAATTGAAGACAAGATTAGTTTCTTCACATCTCTGCAAAACTTAATCAAGGTGGCTCATGCAATCATAAAAATAAGTTCCGTAAACGGAAAAATCATCGATGAAAACCTCAACAATCTTTTCATAAAATTCAGAGAATATAGCCATCATACATCTTTGAAAGGTAGCAAGTGCATTGCATAAACCGAAAGGCATAAGTCTATAAGCAAAGGTACCGAAAGGGCAAGTAAAAGTGGTCTTCTCTTGATTCTCTTTTGATGTAGGTATTTGAGAGAAACTAGAATAACCATCTAGAAAGCAAAAATGTATATGTTTGGATAGTCTTTCTAGCATTTGATCAATAAAAGGTAGCGGGTAATGATCTTTCCTAGTAGCCTTATTTGATTTCTTGAGATCAATTACCATTCTATATCCTGTAACAATTCTTTGCAGGATCAATTCAGCTTTATCATTAGGAACAACGGCAATACCTCACTTTTTAGGAACACAATGAACAGGACTAACCCATCTACTATCAGCAATAGGATAAATTATACCTGCCTCCAGAAGCTTTAGTATTTCATTTCTTACGACTTGCTTCATTTTAGGATTTAATCGTCTTTAGTGATCCATGACTAGTTTAGCATCAGGCTCCATATTGATTTTGTGCTGACATAGAGTGGAACTAATGCCCTTAAGACTATCAAGAGTATAACCAATAGCGACACGGTGCTTCCTTGGAGTTTTCAATAATCACTTTTCTTCATGCTCTGAATAGTTAGCACTAATAATAACACGATATATCTCCTTTTCATCAAGATAAGCATACTTCAGAGTACCAGGTAATTGTTTAAGCTCAAACACGGGATCACCCTTAGGTGGAGGACGATCCCCAAGTATTTCAACAAGCAGGTTTTGTTTCAAAATAGGCTGCTGATCAAAGAAAATCTTATCTATTTCATTCCTTTCATTCATATCCATATCATTTTTATGGTCTAGCAAATATTGTTCCAAGGGATAGGTACGAGGCACAACGATAGAAGCGAAACTAATAATTTCATCTTTACTAGGAAATTATTTGTCATGGGGTTGTCTACAAAATTTAGAGAAATTGAACTCATGAGATGCATCCCCAAAACTTACAGTAACTGTTTCTTTTTCAGAATCAATCTTATCATTAACAGTATTCAAGAAGGGTCTACCGAATATAATGGGACAAAAATCATCTTGTGGGGAACCAAGAACAAGAAAATCAGTAGGATGCTTTATTTTCCCACACAAGACTTCAACATCTCTAACAATCCCAATTGGTGCAACAGTATCTCTATTAGTAAGCTTGATGGTAACATCAATTTCTTCTAATTCAACTGGTCCAATATCATTCATAATTTCTTGGTATAAGGTAATGGGAATTGAAATCACACTAGCACCACATCACATGCGCCATGATAACAATAATATCCTATTTTAACAGAAACAACAGGCACGCCAACAATAGGTCTACGTTTACCTTTAGTGCCAGGTCTAGCAATTCTAGCAGCTTCATCACAGAAACGAATGACATGCCCATCAATATTATCAACTAAGAGCAATTTAACCATAACAATATTAGGTTCAACTTTAATTTGTTCAGGAGGTATAGGTGTTCTATTAGAACTCTTACAAACCATAGTTGAAGCTTTAGCATTTTCCTTTATCCTAACAGGAAAGGGTGGGTTCTCAATATAAGCAGTAGGAATAACAGGATCCGCATTATAAATAATAGTTTCCTCTTCAACTTTAATAGGTTCAACCACTTTAACTTCAATGGGAGGATGATATTTAAACCACTTCTCCTTGGGGAGATCAACATGAGTAGAAAAAGATTCAAAGAATGAAGCTACTACCTCAGAGTCAAGTCCATATTTAGTGCTAAAATAACGAAAAGCATCGGTGTCTATAAGGGATTTGACACACTCAAACTTAAGGCTTATACCTGATTCATTACCTTCGTAGAGTTACCAATCTTCATAGTTGCGTTTAATTATTTCTAATAAGTCCCATTTGAATCCAATATCTTTCTTCGTAAAGGAACCAGAACAAGAAGTGTCGAGCATGGATTGATCATTACGAGAGAGCCGAGCATAAAAATTATGAATAATATTTTTTCTCGGGAGCTCAAGATTGGGGCATGAATATAACATTCACTTAAGCCTCACCCAAGCTTGAGTGATTCTTTCTCCTTCATGAGTCCAAAAAATATAAATATAATTCCGATCACGATGAACCATATGCATAGGATAAAACTTCTGATGAAATTGCAATTTCAATCGGTTGTAATTCCATGACCCAATATCATCACATAGCCTATACCAGGTCAACACATTTTCCTTCAAAGATAAAGGAAAGACCTTCTTCTTGAAATCATCCTCGGGTAGACCTGCAAGCTTAAATAATCCACAAACATCATCCACATAGATTAGATGCAAATCACGATATAGTGTTCCATCTCCTGCATAAGGATTAGCTTGCATTTTTTCTATCATACCCGAAGGAATTTCATAATAAATAGTTTCAGTAGGTGTAGCAGGTTGAGGATCATCTCTTTGTGCTTCCGGTCGGGGTGAAGATACCCCGAACAAGCCCCTCAAAGGGTTACTTTCCATAGTGACAAGTGAGAGTGAATTTCAGCACAGTATATAAATTTTTCCTTACCAAGTTCCAATCACCAAAGGTGCTTCACTCCCCGGCAACAGAGTCAGGAAAGAGTCTTGATGACCCATAAGTGTAGGGTATCGACCGTAGTACTTTCAATGAGTAAGAGTGTCGAACCCAACGAGGAGCAGAAGGAAATGACAAGCGGTTTTCAGTAAGGTATTCTCTGAAAGCACTAAAATTATCGGTAACAGATAGTTTTGTGATAAGCTAATTCGTAACGGGTAGCAAGTAACAAATGTAACAATAGTGCAGCAAAGTGTCCCAATCCTTTTTGTAGCAAAGGACAAGCCTGAACAAACTCTTATACAAAGAAAAGCGCTTCCGAGGACACATGGGAATTTATGTCAAGCTAGTTTTCATCATGCTCATATGATTCGCGTTCGTTACTTTGATAATTTGATATGTGGGTGGACCGGTGCTTGGATGCTGCCCTTACTTGGACGAACATCCCACTTATGATTAACCTCTCTCGCAAGCATCCGTAACTACGAAAGAAGAATTTAGATAAATCTAACCATATCATGAAACATATGGATCCAAATCAGCCCCTTACGAAGCAACTCATAAACTAGGGTTTAAGCTTCTATCACTCTAGCAACCCATCATCTACTTATTACTTCCCAATGCCTTCCCCTAGGCCCAAATAATGGTGAAGTGTCATGTAGTCGATGTTCACGTGACACCACTAGAGGAGAGACAACATACATCTTATCAAAAGATCGAACGGATACCAAATTACAATGACTACTTATAACAAGACTTATCCCATGTCGTCAGGAACAAACGTAACTACTCACAAAGCATATTCACGTTCATAATAAGAGGAGTATTAATAATCATTAAGGATCTGAACATATAATCTTCCACCAAATAAACCAACTAGGATCAACTATAAGGAGTAATCAACACTACTAGCAACCCACACGTACCAATCTGAGGTTTTGAGACAAAGATCAGATACAAGAGATGAACTAGGGTTTGGAGAGGAGATGGTGCTGATGAAGATGTTGATGGAGATTGACCCCTCTCGATGAGAGGACCGTTGGTGATGACGATGGCTTCGATTTCCCCCTCCGGCTGGGAAGTTTCCCCGACGGAATAGCTTCGTCGGAGCTCTAGATTGGTTCTGTCAAAGTTCCACCTCGATACGGAAGCGCCTCGTCCCGAAAGCTCTGATATGATTTTTCCATGCCAAACCCCTTCATATAGCAGAAGATGGGAACCGGAGGACTGCCAGGGGCCCCACAAGCCTGCAGGGCTCAACCAGGTGGGGTAGGCCGCGCCCCCGGGCTTGTGACCTCCTGGTGGGTCCCCTCTGGTATTTCTTTCGCCCAATATTTTTTACATATTCCAAACCAATTCTCCATAAATTTTTAGGAATTTTGGAGCTGTCTAGAATTCCACGTGCCAGCATTCTCCCTCTTCTTGTAAACCTTGTAAAATAAGAGAGAAAAGGCATAAGTATTGTACCATAACATGTATTAAGATCCCATAATGAAATAAATATTGATATAAAAGCATGATGCAAAATGGACGTATCAATGCTGCATCACCTCGTTTGTAAATCAATTGGGTGAGCGGTGCCCCTGACCCTGGATACATCATGTTGGAGGTCGGATGGAATCCTGACCCGGTGTTGTCCCCGAACTTTATTGTTCTGGTCAAGCCAAGCTTGGTACCCATCCTGTCTAGAGGAGGTGCGCCCTCTGGATCCGTAAATGGATCTTGTCTTGCATGCTTTAGCATTCCAGTTGTGTCACAAACCGAATGGGTATTCAGGCTGCGCTGGCTCTTTTCTTCTTCCGTAGTGGTTTTTGGGTCATTCTCAAGCTACGCCAGCTGTCCTATCCTGTCCTCAAGGGGGATGGTACGGCTGGTCCCCGAAGCCCGTCTCAGGGGGTGTGGGTCAAAGGCCTCATCATCAAATTTTAGCAATAGACGGCATCACGGGTAGCTTCTGTTTTGCTCCTGCCGTTCATAGTCGTACCCTCCTTCGGCAGCTAGGACTTTCGTCCATCTGTTGTTAAAGGTGTCATGTTCAGCTTTAATTTGCTTCTATTCATCTTGAGGCTTCAAGCCGTGGCTATGAGTTGCTGCTTGAATCATTCTTGATCCAGTGGTCTTCAGGGACGATGAAATCCTCGTCTCCAAGACTAACCTCTTCTTCAGAAAGAGCGAGGTAGTTGCTATATTCGGAATCATCGAGGTCATTGGGTTTTTCCAGATCCGTAAGCCCCACCGAATCGACGTGCTATTGCTCGGGAGCAGCTGGTTCAATGGGGTCTTCTCGGGTGTCCAATATAGTGTTTTCGGTGCCCGTATTTCTTTCCCTGCCATGACACCCCTTGGAATTTTTGCACTGACGGTGGCGCTTGGGTGGTTCATCACCTTAGTTTTTGATCGGGGTGTCGTCACCGCTCTTCCGTGGTGTGTCGCCATCCTTATCACCAGGGGTGTCCACCATATACACATCATATGTGGAGGTGGTTGTCCATCGTCCAGTTGTGGGAGGAGCAGTTGCGTCGACATCCTCATATGTATCTTCGGCCTCATTCGAGGAGAAGTCGAACGCATTGGTTAAATCTTCTATGGTGGCATTAAGTGGGTCGTGGGGGGTAAAAAAAATCCCATGTGACCGGCCTCGAGACCGATCTGAACATAGGTCGAGGTCGAGTCATCCGTTATTTCCAAAGTTTGGGTCCGGGCCAGCGTCTCGTTGGATAGCGAGGAGTCGACCGGACTAGTCTTTGATGTTTTGGCGGAGATGATATCTAGCATGTCGGCACAGGGAGTGTGCTTGGCCAGGGTTGACCCCTGGTCTTTGAACGCCATGGTCGGATTCATTCTTGAGGCTGGATCTAAGGTGGGTGCTCATACTTGTGATCTGTTTTGCGTTTTCCTTGAAGTGGAACGGGCTATCGCAACAGAATGTGGGTAAGTATTTCCCTTAGTTATGAAACCAAAGTTTATCAAACCAATAGGAATATTAACCACAACCGTCTTCAGTGGCTGCACAAAAAGGAACAAACAACTTGCACCAAATGTGGGCAAGAGGGTTGTCAATCCCCTTGATCTTGTTATTTGCAAGCGAGCGGGGTGTGTAAATAATTTTGAATGGAAAAATAAAGTAAAATAATGTAAATGGTAGCAAGGTATTGAAGGTTTTGTAAATATATGGTGAATAGACCCGGGGGCATAGTTTTCCCTAATGGCATCTCTCATGAAAAATAGAATACGGTGGGTAAACAAATTACTATTGGGAAATTGACAGAAAAGCGGATAGTTATGCAATATTCACGGGAATAATCATGTGTATAGAGGCATCACGTCCATAAACAAATAGGACGATTCCTGCCTGCACCTATTACTATTATTCCACTCTTCGACCACTATCTAGCATGCATCTAGAGTATTAAGTAAAACTGAGTAATGCATGGAGAACGATGACATGATGTAGACAAACTAAACTCAAGCAATATGTTATCCTTAGTAGAAGCAACACAAAGACGCATCGTGTCCCCTTATGTCACTGGGATATAGAAATTCACTAGGTTGAACCTACTACAACACACCTCTCTCATCGAAGAAATATCAATCGAGTTGGCCAAACTATCTCAATAGATCGGAGAGAATTAAGAAGCTATCATAATCATGCACAGAAGAATCATATTAGTATCCGTAGAAGATTCAAATATCTATCATCAATAATCTGAACATAAACCCAGAATTCATCGGATCCCAACAAACGCACCGCACAAAAGGTATTACATCATGTGGATCAAAGCGAAGATGTGATGATCATTGTATTGAAGATCAAGAGAGAGAGAGATATTTCCATCTATGTACTAGCTATCGACCTGTAAGCCTCTGGTGAACTACTCGCACATCATCATGAGGACAGCAAGGTTGATGAAGAGGTCGTGTGTGAACGATCACCCCTCCGGCAGTGTGCGGGAATGGAGCTATAGATGGCCTCCCATCGAAACAAAGACTTGCGGTGGAGTAAAAAGTGTTTCGGGATAGCCTCCGAGGTTTTTAGGTTACTTGACAAATTATAAGGCAAAGAACAGAGTCGGGACGGCCTCGAGGGGCCCACAAGCCATTAGGATGCACCCCCAGGTTGTGATGTGTTGGCTTGTGGGGCCCTCGGGTGGCCTCCAGCCTTCTTTCGATGCTCATTGGTCTTCTTTTGCTCCAAAAAAATCACTAAAAAGTTTCAGGTCAATTGTACTTCGCTTGTTATGGAAAACCTGAAAAGTGGAGAACATGCAAAAACAACAACTGGCACTAGGTACTAGGTCAATACTTTAGTGCTAAAAAATAATATAAATTGGTAAATAAATACCCAAAAAGTATTCTAGAATGATAATATATCAGAATGGAACAATAAAAAATTATAGATACGTTGCAGACATATCAAGCATCCCCAAGCTTAATTCATGCTTGCCCTCTAGTAGGTAAATGATAAAAACATATTTTTTTATGTGACATGCTATCCATTATGTAACCTTATGCATGTATGCTCACTAAGAAACGATGAATTAACAAACATTAACATAGTAATACTTATAAGTATAATTAGAAAAAATATTAATATTTCAAAGTATACGATCCTCAAAGATTGTTTTACCCCCATTCATCTTATTATATTAGCAAGGCATGGCTTCATATTCATCACATTAATACAAATGTCAAGCACCACAGTGTCCAAGTCAGGCAATTGGATCATACTTTTCAATATGCATCAACTTTTTTATTCTTCACGCTATACATGATAATGAACCATTGGAGATAGCATATAGGTGGAATAGAATATGGTGGTTGGTTTCAAAGGGGTAAAAAGTGGAGAAGATAGTCCCACGTCAACTAGGAGTACCAACGGGCTATGGAGATGTACGTCGATAGATAGTGATGCAAGGAGTAGGGATTGCCGTGCAAATGATGCACTAGAGGAATAAATGTATGAAATCTCAACTGAACCTAAGTGGGGTGTGCATCCAACTTGCTTTCTCATGAAGACATCAGGCATTTGAGGAAGCCCTTCATCGTAATATACAAGCCAAGTTTATGAAAATGTGATTCCCGTTAGCATATGAATGAATAACATGAGACTATCTATATTAAGAACAAGGTTGGCAAAGGATAGTAGCAAAGTCCCTTATCCCTTTTTTATCTCATTCATTTTTTATGGTGGGCTCATTTGGCCTCCCCGATTTTTTATTTCCTCCCTAGAACAATGCTCTAATAATGATGATCATCACACTTTTATTTACTTATAAATCAATACGAAAACTGATAGGACGATATGACTCTGTATGAATGCCTCTGGTAGTGTACCAGGATGTGCAAAGATCTAGCGTGACATGTATCAAAAATATGCTGAATGGCAGCTTTGCCACAAATACTATGCCATCTCTATATGATCATGCAAAACATTATGATGATGAACGAACTAGTCATGTGAAGTGACGATGGAATTTGCATGACAATATATCTCGAAATGGCTATGGAAATGCCATGATAGGTAGGTATTGTGGATGTTTTGACGAAGATAAAATAAGGCTTCATGTCACGGGGTTTGGATGCACCGGTAAAAGTTGCACCAATCCTCGAGGAGAAAACGGGAAATGCACTGTACCGAAGAGGCTACCAATTATGAGGAGGTGATATTGAGTATGTCCATGGTGTCACATTAGTCATAAAGAACTCATATACTTATTGCAAATTTTTATTAGTTTTATCACAAATCAACGTACTACTTGCATGCCCTGAGGGAGAGGGTTGGGAGGAATTAACCATCGCGCGACTCCGACTCAAAACAACACTAGGATTTCAACAAGGAATAGAAATGCTCACACATCATGACCATGCTTATTTAATTTCTAGATGAACAAGAAGTCTAAAATCTCTTAATATAGACACCTCTGTGAATTCATAATAATGCACTCACACCTTTTTCATATCACCACATCAATATCATTAACCCATAATTTCTCTATATGTGCTACATGATGGTTTTAATTATCATTTATTGAACACCTATTATTTTTGGTCTTGTCTTATGACCCATGCAAATTACCATCACTAGTTATTTAACTCTCAAACATATATAAGTTAAGAGAACGAGAGTATGATAATTTCTATAAAATCTACACGCCATCGTGCTCAAAAAGATATAAGTGAAGTACTAGAGCAATTGCTAACCTTAAAAGATATAAGTGAAACACATAGAGTATTGTAACAAATTATGATGATGTTGTATATATCTCAAATAGGTGTGTCCAACAAACTACAATTGTGGAAAACTGAAAGTAAAAGTAAACAAAAGCAAATGACACTCCAATCAAAACTCATATCATGTGAAGAACAAAAATGTACCTCCAAGTGACATACTGATGGGTTGAGACGAAAGAAGAGATGCCTTCCGAGGCATCCACAAACTTAGACGCTTGAGTATTCCTAGAATATTACCTTGGGGTGTACTGGTCATCCCCAAGCTTAGGCTTTTGGTGCTCCTCGTTCCTTTGTCCATCAGGATAATACCCAAAACTTGAAAACTTTTATCACATGAAACTCAACAAAACTTCAAGAGATCTGTTAGTATAAGAAACATATCAAATACTTTCAAGTAATGATATAAGTTGATTCTTATTTTATTTTGGCATAAGGTATTGTATTCTAACTTCTCCATGGCTTATACGCCCCCTGATACAATCCATAGCATCATCAAAATAAGCATACTATGCAAGCAAAAACAAAATCTGGCTAAAACAGAACAATCTGTAGTAATCTGTAATGAACCTATACTTATGTATCTCCAAAAAATTCAACAATTAGAACGTCATGAGGAATTTGTATAGAAATATTGTGTAAAAATTCACCTTACAAATACGTTCGAGTAAAATCAGAGAAATTCTGCATTGGGCTTGAGAGTTTCTGTTTTTGCACCATACAAATTATACTCATCATACAAATCATCACAAAGGTTGTACTTGGCCCAAACACTAACTAAAACAAAAAAACACAATCATTAGAGAGAAAATAATGATGTTATAACAAACAAACAAAAAGTAAAAGATAAGAATATATATAACTACTGGGTTGCCACACAACAAGCGTTATTGTTTTACACCCCTAGCTAGGTGTATTGCATAGTTTCAAGTGTTGTCATCTTTGAAACTCTCTTCGGAAGAAGGTTTTTCAAAGACAATAGGAAATCTTGGCATATTTAATGGTGCTCTCCTTAAACCCTTCCATATTCGTTCTTACTATCCATGAGTATTGTTTGTTAATGGTATTGAGAAATTGTTGGATAGTATGGATACGAGGAAACTCTTTAGATGTGTTTTCATCATAAGTATGGTTATCCTTAAATATGTATCTCATCATATAGTCCTTCTTGTATAAAACTTCATCTATCAAGGGATGTTCACAACTCATACCATAGTGCTCAAAGATCTCATGTGCTTCCCGTACTATATAGTCAAATTCATGCATGAGGATAAGTGTGGCTATTTTCGTAAATCTAGGTTCTTTTATGACCGGCAACTCATATAAAATCCTTTGCAAAGTAGGGTGAGTATGCATAAATCTTCTTTCAAGCTTTAAAACAAGATCGAAGATAACATCGGTGTAACTCTTTTTTCTTGTAAGGATTGGAGTATCCTTGCAAGTTAAAGCACCCATAGAATTGAAAAATTCTTGGATAATGCTTAACCCCATGATATTCCCATGAACTACAATGAGAACCTTCATGCCTCATTGTGGGAGAGTTTCCTCAATGGGGGACCTACTCCTATCATCCTATTCAATGATAAAGTTAGACATGGCAGCAACTTTCAAGCAAACTAGAGAGTGATACGCTCATTTTGCATCATGAATTATTATTGATATTTGTGTTGATCCTGTCCATTATCCATTATTATCATACAATTCTTATGCCCTTTCTCTGAGAATATGCAAGGTACATCACTCATAGGGAAATATCTGGAAACTGGAATTCTGGACCGGGAAACCAAGAAAAGGCAGAAAAATCGACTTTTGCTCCAAATGACCTGAAACTTTACACAAAAAATTTCTGGAATATTTCAGATATTTTTGGGCCAAAAATATGCCGGAGAGGGGCCACCAGGTGGGCACAAGGCATTAGGGTGTGGCTCCCCTGGCCGCGCCCTGATACCTTGTGGGCCCCCAGCTCGTCCTCTAGAGACCATCTTCTCCTATAGGGTGTGTTTTACCCTAGAAAAAATCATAAGTTATCTTTTGGGACAAATCGCCGCCGTATCGAGGCGAAAACCTGGGCAGAGGCCCTTTTGCTCTCCGGTAGAAAGACTCTGTCGGGGGAATACCCCTCCGGGAGGTGGGAAATCGAAGCCATCGTCATCACCAACGCTTCCTCCTTCGTGCGAGGACCAATCTTCATCAACAACTTCACCAACACCATCTCATGTCCAACCCTAGTTCGTCACGTGTATTCAATCTTTGTATCAAAACCTCATATTGGTACCTATGCATTGCTAGTAGTGTTGAATATATCTTGTATTTGATGCTTGTTGGATTACTTGGTGGAAAATATTATGTTTAGATCCTTAATCAGTATTATTACACCTCTCGTCTTGAACATGTTTGATGATGTGTGAGTAGTAATTAATGTTCCCAATGAAATGGGAGAAGTCTTGTTATAAGTAATCGTGCAAAGTTGGCATTTGTTCGATATTTTGATGATATGGATGTTGTTACTTCTCTTAGTGGTGTCATGTGAACATCGACTACATGACACTACACCATGTTAGTGGCCTAAGTGAAGTCATTGCGGAGTAACAAATAGATGATGGGTTGTGAGAGTGACAGAAGCTTAAACCCCAGTTTATGTGTTGCTTCATAAGGGGCTGATTTGGATCCACATGTTTCATGTTATGGTTGGATTATTCTTAATTCTTCTTTTGTAGTTGCGGATGCTTGCCAGAGGGGGTAATCATAAGTAGGTTGTTCGTTCAAGTAACAACACCTTAGCACTGGTCCACCCATATATCAAATCATCAAAGTATCAAACGTGAATCAACTTAATATGATGAAGATGACTAGATCGAAATTCCCATGTGTCCTCGAGAGAGATTGCTTAATATAATAGAACTTTCAGGCATGTCATTTTCTATAAAAAGGATTCGGCTACCTTGTTGCACCTTTGCTACTATTGTTACATGTAAATTGTTACAAATTATCTTGCTACAAAACTATCTATCACTATTACTTACACCACTTGCAGAAAATTCCTTGCTGAAAACTACTTATCATTTCCTTCTGCTCCCGTTGGATTCGACAGTCTTAATCATTGAAAGGACTACGATTGATCCCCCATACTTGTGGGTCGTGAGAGAGCGAAGATGCAAACTAGTGACAAGCTAAGCAAGCAAAGGTAAATATTTTTGTATTTTTATTATTTATGAGACAAAATAAATATACTAGCAAATAAAAAGAAGAACAAGTGACCGAAAATTTGTGTGAAATTACTTGGTAGTTGGTGACGATATCCCCCCCCCCCAATGGCACCAGAAAAACTTCCTGACACTTCTGATGTGCATTGGGTTTTCCATCAAGAGGAGCGGGTTCTCACAAGACAATCTGGGTAAGTATTTCCCTCAGTTATGAAACCAAGGTTTATCGAACCAATAGTAATATCAACCACAACAGTCTTAAGTGGCTGCACACAAAAGAACAAACAACTTGCGCCCAAGACGGGGTAGAGGGTTGTCAATTCCCGTGATCTTGTTATTTGCAAGCGAGTGAGGTGTTTAGATAACAAAATAAAATAAAAACAAGTAAACGACAACAAGGTATTGAAGGTTTTTCAAATATATGGTGAATAGACCCGGGGGGGTAGTTTTCCTAATGGCATCTCTCATGAAAAATAGCATACGGTGCGTAAACAAATTATTGTTGGGCAATTGACATAAAAGCGGATAGTTATGCGATATTCATGGCAATGATCATGTGTATATAGGCATCACGTCCATAAACAAATAGCCCACTCCTGCCTACACCTATTACTATTACTCCACTCATCGACCCTATGTCGCATGCATCTAGAGTATTAAGTAAAACAGGGTAATTCATGAAGAACGATGACATGATGTAGACAAAGTAAACTCAAGCAATATGAATAAACCCCATCGTGTTATCCTTAGTAGGAGCAACACAAAGACGCGTCTTGTCCACTTTTGTCACTGGAATATAGAAATTCGCCAAGTTGACCCCACTACAACACACCTCTCTCACTAAAGAAATATCAATCTAGTTGGTCAAACTATTTCAATAGATCGGAGAGAATATGAAGCTATCATAATGATGCACATAAGAATCATATTAGTATTCAGAGAACACTCAAATATATATCATCAATAGTCTGAAAATAAACCCACAATTCATCGGATCCCAACAAACACACCACACAAAAGGAATTACATCATGTGGATCAAAGCGAAGATGCGATTATCATTGTATTGAAGATTAAGCAAGAGAGATTGCCATCTTGGTACTAGTTGTGGACCCGTAGGACTGTGGTGAATTACTCACAAATCATCATGAGGGCAGCAAGATTTATGAAGAGGCCCTCTACGATCGATCCCCCTCTGGTAGGGTGCTGGAACGGAGCTCCAGATGGCATCCCGTCGGAACAGAGACTTTCCATGGCGTAAAAAGTGTTTTGGGATTGCCTCCGGGGTTTTAAGTTTATTTTAGACTTTATAAGCAAGAGACCAGAGTCGGGAGGGCCTCGAGGGGCCCACAAGCCATCACGGTGCCCCCCAGGATGCATCGTGTTGGCTTGTGGGGCCCTCAGGTGGCCTCCAACCTTCTTACGATGCTCATTGGTCTTCTTTTCGTCCAGAAAAATCACCAAAAAGTTTGCAAGTCAATTGTACTTTGTTTGGTATGGAAAACCTGAAAGGTGAAAACATGTAGAAAACAACAATATGCACTACGCACTAGTTCAATAGGTTAGGAGATCTCATAGGTTAGTGCTCGAAAATAATAGAAATTGGTAAATAAATACCCAAAAAGTATTCTAGAATGATAATATATCAGCATGGAACAATCAAAAATTATAGATATGTTGAAGACGTATCAGGTGCCCCACACACGAGGTCGGTGATGAGACCCAAAGTCAAGGCTTCGAGATTTCCATGCTCATTAGATAAAGTTGAGAGCCTAGTGAGGACCAGATCGCCTTGGGCATCGGAAACATAATCTAGGTCGCCGAACTGGATTCCCTCACCCAGGGAGAACCCGATGATCTAGCAAAAGTGGTCAGCCGCCCCAGCATGTGGAGCGATGCTGTCGAATATGGAGGGATGGCAGGATACAAGGACATCCCTGGAGCTGAATCCATCGCTCTTGACCAAGTGAGCTATCGATCCTCCTCACAATCCCACACTAGAACTCTCAATGAAAGCACCAATGTCGGTGTCAAAACCAGAAGATCTTGGGTATGGGGTCCCGAATTGTGGATCTTGGATTGATGGGTAGCAGGAGACAAGGGAGACGATGTTTTACCCATGTTCAGACCCTCTTGATGGAGGTAATACCCTACATCCTGCTTTGTTTGTATTGATGCTGAAGTATCGAGTACAAAGTTCATCTATCTCGAGATCGTATGATGTGGTCTAAAACCCTAGAAGTAATGATCTTAATATTGATCTTCGCTATGGACTAAAACCCTCTGGTTTATATAGACACCACGGGTACCTAGGGTTACACAAGGTCGGCTACATCAGAGAATAAATATGGCAAAACCTTCATCGTGTTCTTGGAGTGCACGTCACGGCTTGGGAGGTTTCCACCTTGGATACGGAGTCATCATAGTCTTCAGTCCTTCCAACAGAGCGGCCCACTATTTGGCTCATAGAAATAGGCGGATGGCCCGAGGACCCCTTAATCCAAGACTCCCTCACACCCCAAGGTAATATTCCAGGAATACTCAAGCGTCTAAGCTTGGGGATGCCCCGAAAGGCATCCCCTCTTTCGTTTCAATCCATTGGTATGTCACTTGGAGCTATATTTTATTAATCACATGATATGAGTTTTGCTTGGAGCGTCGTTTGCTTCAGTGTGCTTTTTATTTTTGGTTTCCACAACCATTGTTTGCTGGACATACATATTCGAGAGAGAGACACTATCACCATGATTTGTTAGAATACTCTATGTATTTCACTTATATCTTTTGAGCTTAGCAGTTGCTCTAGTACTTTACTTATATCTTTGAGAGCACGGTGGCATATAGATTTTATAGAAATAATTGCACTCTCATTCTTCACTTATATTTGTTTGAGTAAATAGCAACGGTAATATTCATGGGTTATAAGGCTAGGCCAATAATAATAGGTATTCAATGAGTGCATAATCAAAATCACATGTAGCACATAAAAGAGAAACCATGGTTAATGATATTAATGTGGTAATGTGAAAGAGCATGAGTGCATGATAATTGGTTAACAAGAGTATCATGAATTAGAGATTGTTAACTTGCTGCTCATCCAATTTTTTTATGGCATGGTAATGATCTATGAGCATACTTATTCCTTGTTGAAATCCTAGTGCTATTTAAGTCGGGCGCGCGCGATGGTTAACTCCTACCAACCTCCCCCCTAGGGGCATGTAAGTAGTTCTTTACTTCGAGAGAGATAATAAAATCTTGCAATAAGTAAGTGAGTTCTTTATGACTAATGTAAATCCATGGATATACGAACTCTCACCTCCACATATTTTCTAGCCTCTCCAATACCGTGCATTGCCCATTCTCATCTCGAGGATCAGTGCAACTTTCGCCGGTGCATCCAAACCCCATGAAATGATACGCTCTGTCACACATAAGCCTCATTATATATTCCTCAAAACAGCCACCATATACCTACCTATCATGGCATTTCCATAGCCATTCCGAGATATATTGCCATGCAACTTGCACCGTCACATCATATGACTTATACTTCCATTGTCATATTGATTTGCATGATCATATAAGCTGACATTGTATTTTTGGCAAAGCCACCGTTCATCATTTTTTCTACATGTTACGCTTGATCATTGCACATCCTGGTACGCTGCTAGAGGTATTCATATAGAGTCATATCATCATATCAGTTTTTCATATTGAGTTGTAAGTAAATAAAAGTGTGTTGAATAACATTATTTAGGGCAGTGTCTCAATGAGGAAAGGATGATGGAGTCAATGATTCCCACACAAGTCGGGAAAAGGCTCGGGCAGAAAATAAAAGAAAAAAGAAAAAGAAAATAAAATAAAATAAATGAGAGAAAAGAGAGAAGGGATAGTGCTACTACCTCTTATTCTTCACTTGTGCCTCAAAGTGGCACCATGCTCTTCATATAGAGAGTCTCTTATTTTGTCACTTCCATATGCTAGTGGGAATTTTTCATTATGGAACTTGGCTTGTATATTCCTTTGACGGGCTTCCACAAATGTCGAGGTTTTCATGAGGAAGCAAGTTAGATGCACACCCACTTAGATTGAGTTGAGCTTTCACACACTTATAGCTCTAGTGCATCTCTTGCATGGCAATCCCTACTCCTCGCATTGATATCAATTGATGGATATCTCCATAGCCTGTTGATACGCCTAGTTCATGCAAGACTTTCTTCTCCACTTTCACCCCTTTGAAACCTACCACCATATTCTATTCCACCATTATGCTATACTCTTGCATGATTCACGCTCATATATTGCGCAAGTAATAAAAAACTGAAGCGCGTTAAAAAGTACGGTCCAATTACTTTACTTCACACCATGGTGCTTAACATTTGTATTTCTGTGGTGAGGACGGAGCCATGCTATACTTATATGATAAAATGAATAAGGGGTGAACATTCTGTATGGATCGTATGCTTTGAAACTTAATGATTATGTTGCTTATGTTTATAAGCATTACTATGTTGATGTTTATTAATTCATCATTTCTCAGTGATCGAACCTGCAAAAGATTATGTGACACCCTCGATTTGATCGTACGCTAATCATACACGCAAATGCGTACGACCAAGCTCAAGGACTCACTGGAAGATATCACAACACAACTCTAGACACAAATGAAAACATACAAGCTTCATATTACAAGTCAGGGCCTCGAGGGATAGAATACAGAAGCTTGATAAACACACGAGTCAGCGAAAGCAACAAAAACCTTAGTACAAACATGAAACATGACAATGCCTTAGAGAAGGCTAACACAAAAGATACAACGATCGAACGAGGCGAGGCCTCCTGCCTGGGAACCTCCTAAACTACTCCTGGTCATCAGCGGCCTCCACGTAGTAGTAGGCACCGTCGGGGTAGCATACGCCGTCGGCGGGATACGCCATCTCCTAGACTCCACCATCTGGTCGCAACAATCGAATCAAGGGGAAAAAGCGGAGCAAAGCAGCGGTGAGTACTAATCCAAAGTACTGGCAAGACTCACAACAGAACTATACTAAGTTATGCATCAGTATCAAAGGAAGGGGGTTATATGTGTACTGACTGCATCAATGCAAGAATAGAGAGAGAAGGCCTAGTCCTATCGAAGACTAGCATCTTCAGGAGTCTTGCAGCAATAGACGAAAGTAGAGCAAGAACACAATAATAATCATATTATTGCAACAATTTTAATATGAGGTCACGCCCAAAGAATCTTCCTTGACTCCCTGCGAGGAAACAATCTCGGAGCAAACATTTCAGTTAAGTAACAATTCTAGTTGTATAAGATTGGGGCACAACTACAAGTCGTCCTGTAACTGTGGACATGGCTATTCGAATAGTTAATTTCTTCCCTGAAAGGATGCACCAAAGTACCTAGCACGCTTGAGAAACTCTGACCGGACACACTTTCCTGGGTCATGCCCAGCATCGGAACATCAAACATGTCGTATCCCTACCTAGGCTCAACAGAGAGGCTAGCCCGCTGGTCTAAATCCTAAGTGCGTGGGGGTCATGGGCCCATCACCCTTTGCGCTCCTCGATGATGTGTGGGCAGCTGATGTCAGTCCTGGTACCTCTTATACAAGAACGATGCTTATCCGGACCACGTGGGCGCACACCGCTCCATTGCTGACATCTAAAGAGCTTCGGCTGATACCACGATGTTGAGTACCCATTATTTCTCCCGCGTGAAGGTTAACGCGAAAAGGTCTCCGACCTACCCAGGTCAAATACCCAAATGCATTAGCATTTTAATTAATCTCGAGGATGTGTGGCGAGGACCAGAATACCCAGCCACGCCTCGTCACATTCACGCGGGAATCCACCCACAACACACCATTCATGTTCCAGGTAGCACGGTTAAGTAATTGTGTGGTTGCAACATCTGAGGGATCTGAGGTATCACCCTCGATGAATTCCGAACGATGTAATCGCCAAGGTGGCCAGGGAGGAATAACCCTCGATGTACCACGCTTGATGGATTGCACGACAGGGTCATTATTGGAGGTGGTGAAGGAGGAATCACTCTCCATAAACCACTGCCGGTTAACTACACTATAGAGCGAACATCGGAGTACGCAACAAGGTGTCATCCTCGGTACTCGATAGTAGCCCCGCAGCGTCGTACAACAAGGGGGTGTGAAGTGAAGTGTCGGGTCTTGGCTCGTCGATCACATGATCGAGACTTTGATGAAAAAGCAGGGGCAACTAGACTAAGGGTCAAAGGGGGTGACTGTTTGACCTATACTAAACAGTTTTAAGGTGTAGTAGAATAAAGCAGCAGTTCATCTGCATGAGAATATGAGTTATCTACAACAGTAGAAAAATTCTAATGCAAGCATGAGGAAGAAAGAATAGACGATATAGGAATGATCAAGGGGGGTTTGCTTGCCTTGTTCCTCTGCGGTAAAGGGCTGGTCGTCAGGTGGATAGTCGTACCCGACAGCAGTGTCAGGCTCGGGGTCCACCATAGAGAAAAGAGGAAAGAAACAATAAATATAAAGCACAGATGCAACACAATGCATTGCATAACAATATGCACGACTAGGCATGCACTAACGCAGTACAAGTCGCTATAGACAGGAAAATATGTGACTATATTTTTCGGGTCTCTAGCTATTACCGGACACGCGAAACGGACGAAAAAGTTTAATGTTCGCTATGATAGAAACGCGTGACAGACAAACGGATATCGTATCCGGGTTCGTCTCGTTTTTCTAATCGACTTTCATGTATAAAAAAAATTCATCCGGATTACACATTATTTTATATTAGTTTTTAAGGTTTTAATAATTTTTTAGAATTATTTTAATTCAAATTGACCAAGTCAACTTGACTAGTCAAATGGGGACTCTATAGCCCACATGTCATAGAAAGCAACTAAACTATGCTAGTTAATTAGATTAGTTAGTGTGGGATCCACTTGACATTGACTAGTAGTTATATTATAACTAGAGTAATTAGCACAAACTAACCTACAGGCCGGCAACACTAGGCAGTGGCCAAACCGGCCACTCACACTCACATCCGCACACACACACGCTGTACGCACACATCCGACCATGGGATGTGGTTATCTTGACGTTTCCTCGCAAGAAATGCACACTGGTAAATACTAACTCCGTGACTAAATATAAGAAGCTTTGCAGTTTAAGGTAGTAGCTTCAGCTATGTATTTGCATTGTTTCACAAGTCACAACCCTAGCCGTCAGTGGATGACCCGACCGTGTCAAGGTGTGTATGAGCCCAAGAGTCAGAGATTCCAACATGAACTTTCCCCATGCATATGCATGTCCATTGCTAGAAGTGGCTAGCATATGCAGCAGTACAGCAGCGGCAACGGCATCGGGAGGCAGTAACGTGAGCAGCAGCAGCGCTAGCAAGAGCAGCGGCGGCCGCGGCTCGGCAAGCAGCAGCTTAGCAAGCACAGGAGCAACGACAAAGCAGCAGTAGCAGCGCAGCGGTAGTGTAGAGAAAGGTTTGTGCATCGATAATTCTATTGATCATGCACATGGCATATATATAGGTACAGGGGGACACTCAAGTCTTGTCTCCCAAGTTACAAATACGTTACAAAGGGGAGGGAGACGTGACGGGTGCACACACACAACATGGACCTATACAATATGTTGAACCCTCCCCCCCCCCCCCCCCCCGCCCCGCCCCCGGCAGTCGGCAGTCGAAGCGGCGCCGGTGACGCAAAGACTGGACTGAAAGCCCTCAAAGGTCGAAGTAGGTAGTCCCTTCGTCATAACGTCGGCGAACTGCTGATCGGTGGGCACGTGCATCCCGCGAACACGGCCAAGGGGACCATGCTCCCGAACGAAGTGAATGTCGAGCTCAATATGCTTCGTCCGACAATGATGAATAGGGTTGGCCGTGAGGTAGACCGCTGAGACGTTGTCACAGTAGACAAGTGTGGCCTTGGGAACCGCACAGCAACTCCTGAAGGAGCTGTCGCAGTCCCCGGTGTAACTGCTGGCGCCCCCTTGGCACCCGTGGAGGCCGGCTCGACGTCCCCCTCGCCGGTTCAACCGGCTGCAACCGCGCCCCTTCACGGCATATGGTTACCCGGGCTCGGACTGGGCCGCTTCGTCCCAGCACGCGATACAGTGCTGATGAGTACGCGTACGCCGCCTCTACCTCGGCCTCAGCTTCGCTCCCCACTTCCGCACGCGCAGCCCTTCGGGATCCGAACTGGCTCGCTGCAATGCGTGAGGAGTTCGACGCTCTACGGCGCAACCGCACGTGGTAGCTTGTGTCGCGGGCTCCTCGTGCCAATGTCATCACCGGAAAGTGGGTCTTCCGCATCAAGACTCGCCCCGACGGTTCCCTCGAACGCTACAAAGCACGGTGGGTCGTGCACGGTTTTCACCAGCACGCCGGCATGGACTTCACCGACACCTTCGCCCCGGTTGTCAAACCGGGCACGATACGAGCCGTACTCCATCTTGCCGCTTCTCGTACCTGGCTAGTTCACCAGCTCGATGTGTCCAATGCCTTCCTGCATGGCCATCTCAACGAGCAGGTGTTCTGTCAACAGCCCTCTGGTTTCGTCGACCCCGCTCATCTGGATCACGTATGCTTGCTTGCCCGTTCTCTTTACGGGCTGAAGCAGGCTCCCCGGGCGTGGTACCAACGGATTGCGGCCTTTCTCCAGCAGCAGGGGTTCCGGTCCACACGGTCCGATGCCTCCCTGTTCGTCTACCACTAGGGAGCCGCCACCGCGTATCTTCTCCTGTACGTCGACGACATCATCCTGACTGGGTCCTCGCCAGCACTACTTCAGCTAATTACCAGTCGCCTTGGCACTGAGTTTGCCCTCAAGGACTTGGGAGCTCTTCGCTACTTCCTTCGCATTGAGGTCACTCGCATGCTACTAGTTTTCACCTCCATCAGCAGAAGTATGCCTACGAGATCTTGGAGCGAGCTGGCATGCTTAACTGCAAGTCTGTTCCCACGCATGTCGACACGAAGGCCAAGGTGTCCGCCGTCGAGGGCTCTCCGGTGTCTGATGCTCCCTTCTACCGCTCCATCGTCGGTGCCCTCCAGTACCTAACCCTAACGCGTCCGGCCATTCAGTACGTTGTCCAGCAGGTATGCCTCCACATGCATGCTCCTCGTGGCACCCATTGGGCACTGGTATGACGCCTTCTTCGGTATCTACATGGTACCACAGCCCTGGGTCTCACCCTGACGGCGTCACATGACACCAGCCTCGTCGCCTACTCTGACACCGACTGGGCTGGGTGTCCCGACACGCGGCGCTCCACCTCCGGCTACTGCGTCTACCACGGGCCCTCTCTTATTTCGTGGTCGTCTAAACGGCAACCCACGTTCTCACGATCGAGCGCCGAGGCTAAGTATAGGCCAGTGGCCAACGCCGTTGCAGAGTGCACCTGGCTGCGACAGCTCCTTCAGGAGTTGCACTGTGCGGTTCCCAAGGCCACACTTGTCTACTGTGACAACGTCTTAGCGGTCTACCTCACGGCCAACCCTGTTCATCATCGTCGGACGAATCATATTGAGATCGACATTCACTACGTTCGGGAGCATGTTTCCCTTGGCTGTGTTTGCGTCATGCACGTGCCCACCGATCAGAAGTTCGCCGACGTTATGATGAAGGGACTACCTACTTTGACCTTTGAGGGCTTTCGGTCCAGTCTTTGCGTCACCGGCGCCGCTTCAACTGCGGGGGGGGGGGGGGGGGTGTTGAATGTATTGTATACGTCCACGTTGTGTGTGTGCACCCGTCATGTCTCCCTCCCCTTGTAACGTATTTGTAACTTGGGAGACAAGACTTGAGTGCCCCCCTGTACCTATATATATGCCATGTGCATGATCAATAGAATTATCGATGCACAAACCTTTCTCTACACTACCGCTGCGCTGCTACTGCTGCTTTGTCGTTGATGTAGAAGTGCATGCTCTAGCCAATGCAACCAAAAGACCGATCTGATGGAAGAGACTAGGCAGCACATTATACGTCAACACTCCCCCTCACGTGTGGCTCCCTCAGGCCTAAACGTGGACCGAAAGTGGGCTGCAATTTAATTGCGCCAGCCGGGTCTTGAATCGAGACCTCTTGGCTCTGATACCATGTAGAGAAAGGTTTGTGCATCGATAATTCTATTGATCATGCACATGGCATATATATAGGTACAGGGGGCCACTCAAGTCTTGTCTCCCAAATTACAAATACGTTACAAGGGGAGGGAGACGTGACGGATGCACACACACAACGTGGACCTATACAATATGTTCAACAGGTAGCACCGGGCGGCAAGCAGCAAGAGGCAACAGCAGTGCAGTAGGCAGCAGCAAGGCCACGGCTGGACACGCGTGCAGGGGCACGGGCTGGCTAGCAGGGGCGCACACGGACGCAAGACGGGTAGCGATGCAGTAGCGCAAAGCAAGCGACGCAGGCAGCCATCATGGTGCGATGAGCAGCGCACAACCGCGCGTGTCTATTCAGGCGTGGCCAGGGCGCGCAAGCAAGAGGACGCGGGCGACGCGGGTTTATGCCCGGTTCAGCCGCGCGCAAGAGGGACATGCGAGCGCGCGCGAACGTGAAGCTTCGGCCATGGCGGCATCGAGCGGGTGCGGGGCTACGACGATGGATAGAGAGCAGGGGAGGGGGAGACGGAGGAGGATCTAACCACGGTCCAAACAGAGGCGACGGGGAGGCTGGAGGTGGACCGGAATGGTGGGAATCGACACGGGTGGCCATGATGTACGCGACAAAAACGAGGTCCATGGCGCGTGTACGGGGAACCCCCGCTCGATTAGATGCCCGGGATGGACGAAGTCGATGATGGCGGTCCTCCTAGACGTGATGGTGCGACGAGGAACGGCCGGTGGCCACGGGATCGACGGTGGCATGCGCGGGCCATCTCACGTGGTGGCAGGCGGAAAGAGAAGCGGTGCGAGGTGGCGATGGGAAAGGAGCTCGGGCTCGCCATGGAGGTCGAGGACGACTTATAGGTGACGGGGAGGAGCTGGATGGCCGGCACGTGGTCATCCATGGCCATGAACGTGTCAGGGGCAGCCACCCAGCCTCCTGTGAGCTGTAGGTTGAAGATGAGAGGGCAGTTGGGCTGGGCCTTTACTGTAGACACAGAGCTGAGTCCAACAGTTAGGCTTTTACTGCTTTTCTTTTTCTATTTTTACTTAAAAGTTTCTGTTTTCATTTAGTTTTAGTCAGAAATTAATGTTGTAAAAATATTTCAATTGGCCTAACATTCAACTTGTAATTTTTTTACTACCATATAATGTTTGGGGATTTTTAGAATTTATTTGGAATTGATTTTTAATCAAAAAGGCAGTTAATAATTGGTTTGACCTCTGTTTTAAAAAGGTTAAGGGTACTTAAATATTTTATAAAAAGTTGATTTCTACCCCACCATTACTCAAGGAATATTTTTAACATTCTGGACATTTTTATTTTATGTTTGAAGAAAAATAATAATAATTGACTTCATTTTAAATTTGAATTTAGTTTTGGTCTTTTTTTATCAAGTGACAATTTGGCTTAGTTAATCTTGATGGCGTGGCACCATTAGTGTGTGATTACTGTAGCCTAACTACATTGGGTTTTGTAGTTTAATTTGGGGATGTCACATATTACATGTTGGGTAGCATGTCACATCAAAATTTCTGTTTTTATTATTTACCTCCTCGAGGACGAGCAGGAATTTAGCTTGGTGATGCTGACACGTCTCTAACATATCTATAATTTTTTATATTCCAAGATATTATGTTATCATTCTAGGATGCTTTTTGGGTGTTTATTTACCAATTAATGTTATTTTTTAGCACTAAGATATAAATGCAGTGCCAATTGATGTTTTTGCATGTTTTTGGATTCTCGGGTTTATAGTACCAAACGAAGTCCAATTGCCACGAAACTTTTTGGTGATTTGTTCTTGACCAAAAGAAGACCTCGAAGCTTCAAGAGGACACTAGAAGCCACATAAGGGAGGCACAAGCCAACCATGAGCGACCAGGGGGTAGGGCGCACCTTGTTGCCCTGTGCTCCCCTAGGCTTCTTCCCGACGCCCCTCTCTGGCCTATAAATTCACATATATTCGAAAAACCCTAGAGAGCATCCTGAAACACTTTTTCCGCCACTGCAAGTCTTTTTTCCATCGTGTGCCCATCTGGAGCCTTGTCCGGTGCCGTGTCAGAGGGGGGATCGATACTGGAGGGCCTCTAAATCATCCTTGCTGCTCCCATGGTGATGTGTGAGTAGTTCTGCACATACCTACATGTCCGTAGTTAGTACCTAGATGGCTACTCTCTCTTTGTGTAACGCCCAAGATGTGATCCTATCCTTATTTTGGCACGAGGGCCTTGATAGGGATAGAAGCGCATCTCATCATTTTGCAAGAATGGATATCGTTATAAGTACATGTACTGAAGAGAGGAATATATGCAATTGGCTTACACTCGCGACAGCTACATCAAGTTCACATCAGTACAAGAACATAATCAATCATCATGAAGAAGAGCAGGGTCCGACTACGGACGAAAAGAAACGATAAAAGAACGACGTCCATCTTGCTATCCCAGGCTGCTGTCTTGGAACCCATCCTAGATCGATGATGAAGAAGAAGAATATGAAACACCAAATAGAACAATCATCGCGCTCACGTCAGAGTATCGCTTTAACTGTACCTGCAACTGGTGTTGTAGTAATCTATCAGCCAAACGGACTCAACAATCTCATTCCAAAGGTATCAAGACTAGCAAAGCTTAACGGGTGAGGTGTGGTTAAGTGGTGAGGCTGCAGCAAGCGACTAAGCATTTATTTGAGTGGCTAACTTACGAGTACAAGAATAATAGGGGATGATCTATGCATAATCGGACGTGAACTAATAATGATCAAATGAATGATTCTGAACACCTACTTACATCACACATAACCCCACCGTGTCCTCAATTAGAGAAGGAGCTCTCGAAAGAGACAATCATGGTTACGCACACAGTTGGCATAATTTAATTAAGTTTACTTCAATTTATCTAGAACCCGATGTTAAACAAAGTTTCCAAGTTTTCCACAGAACCGCGGGCATGGCTTTCCGAAAGATTTAAGGTGCTCCAACTAGTCCATCACAATCCCGATGCACAAGATATTTCATAAAAGGTAAAACAAGTCCAGTAAGGCCGCCCAACGTATCGACGAACCCGATAGGAGTCGCGTATCGCGTTCTTAGGACACGACCAGATGGGACTAGCTACGAGTAAAACAAATCCTCGAGTTTCCTCGCGGTGGCCCCGCAGGAAACCCGTTTTGGACCAACACTCATGAGGAGTACTGGCCCGGGTTGTTGATTAATTATCCACGGGGGTCCGAAAAGTCCCTATGCAATTTTATTAGGTTATTAGGAAAATGTAGTACCAAAGTTGGGCCTTGCTAGACAAGCTTTAACTAAGACAAATTATCAAGGGGGTCCGCATAACAACCCCCATCGTGTTAGGAGCACTCAATTATGGAATATAACCCGCTAGCCAAAACTAAGGCGGCAAAGGTGGAACAAAACACGAAGCTATAAAGCCAAGCCTTCCACCTTTTACCAAGTATATAGGTCCATTAATTTAAGTAGAAATTATATGGTGATATAACATAGAACCCATGTTTTCACATGGAAGCAACTGCACCTGCAACTAGCAACACTATCAAAAGATTAAGAAAGTGGTAACATAGCCAAACAGTGGTTTGCTAGGTTGTGGAAAGGTTAAAGGTTTTAATGGCAATGTTGAGAGGTTGACATTTAAGTGGTAGGCAGCAAGACATAGCGAAAGAAACGAGACAACTAGCATGGAAATGATAGTAATGGTATCTAGGGAAATGATCATCTTGCATGTGATCCCGCTTGGAAGAAGAACGAATCAGTGAAGCAGACGAACCGCGTAGTCGAAGGAATCCTCACATTCCGACACGCTTGCAGAAATCTATAGAGAAGAAGCAAACCGTAAACAAGAATCGACATACGATATTCACCATGGCACATGCATGATATGATGCACAACACATATGATGCATGATCGGTTTCAATTATGCAAGGCATGGCATTGCAATTCACAACAATCAAACACTACACATTAAGTGAAGCTCAATATGCAACGAGTTGCATATTGACGAAACTCCACATATGAATTATTTAGTTCACTCCCGTTTAGGTACACAACAATATTAAAATGTTGTTAACATGTCAAGAGGTGAAGCATGTGATTCTACATGTCATTCTATTCGGTTTACACATGGAATATTTGAACGGAGCTACGGCTAAAAGATACGTGCAACACAAGATATTATGCCATGAATGCAACATGCATGCAATTTTATGAAAACATGTGAAGAAGGATGTGAAGCATGTGTCGCCATGGCAAACGAAAGGGAACCTTGGCGGCAAAACGGAAACGATATCACGACAACATTTCGGTCCCGATAACTCGATGAGGTATCGGTGCCAACGAATTGGGAGTGTGTGCGTGTCATGCCAAGAATGATGGGGTGATCCCGATTACCGGGTTCCCATGTGTCGGGGGCACGGAAAAAGAGGGACAACATGCAACTAGCATGCATCTACGAAACAAACAACATCGCCTCTCATACAACAATGCATTCATCCACGGGTATAGTCACGACGGTATACCTTGGAAGCGGGTCGAGTCGTAGCAGTGTAGTTGTACATGGGTCGTCGTGGAAGTAGTGGTCCCCGCGACGGTAGTACAAGTAGTTGTACACGGGTCTTCGGCGACGGTAGTTGTACACGGTTCGGCGAAGAACTTGATGAATCTGATGTCCTTTCGAGTCGTAGTGGAAGTAGTTGTACTCGCATTCGTAGTCGTACACCGGAAGTAGTCGTCCAAGGCGCTGGTCTTGGAGGGTCCGAGTGCAGTCGAACTCGAGGTGGTCTTGGACTTGATGGTCTTGGGTCTCCATGGTTTAGACGCATTCGGGGACATCATGGTCAACAAAGAGGCCAAACGAGGCAGGTGGCCCAGGGCGCATGACATGGCACCGGTCCATGGTAGCGAAGGATCGGGTCAACGTGGGGGCGCTCGTCTCCCTGGACCCGTTCGATGCAGATGAACAGGAACCATGGCACCAAAACTTCAAGCAGCACGGGATGCGCTCGCAGGGACGAGGATCGGAGCCAGGGTGGCTGGATCTAGCCGTTGGGGTCGTGTTCCCTGCAGGATCGGATCGGAGGATGCAGCGGCAACAAAATTCCTTCCCTGGCGCTTAGGAATTCTTTTTGTTACTTCTCTGGTTTGCGTCGGTTGTTCCCTTAAAGAGGAAAGGGTGATGTAGGATAGGAGCAGTAAGTATTTCCCTCAGTTTGAGAACCAAGGTATCGATCGAGAAGGAGGGCCTCGTCAAGTCCAAAGTACCTGCGCAAACACAAACAAGCTTGCACCCAATGCTTCAAAGGGGTTGTCAATCCCTTCAAGATTGTTTGCAAAGTGAGATCTGAAGGCGGAAAGTGCAACGAAGTAAAAAGTGTAAGGCTGAAAATACGGTGTGGAGTAGACCCTGGGGGCCATAGTGTTCACTAGAGGCTTCTCTCATAATAGCAAATATCACGGTGGGTGAACAAATTACTGTCGAGCAATTGATAGAACCGCGCAAAGTCATGATGATATCTAAGGCAATGATCTAGCATATAGGCATCACGTTCGAGACAAGTAGACCGATACTTTCTGCAGCTACTACTATTACTCCACACATCGATCGCTAAAAGATCTAAGTGAAGCACAAAGAGCAAAATTATCTAGATCAAAAGATATAAGTGAAGCACTATGAGCATTCTAGCAAAACCACGATGAGTGCATGTCTCTCTCTAAAGGTGTGCAGCAAGGATGATTGTGACACAACAAAAAGAAAAGACTCCTAAGATACAAGACGCTCCAAGCAAAACACATATCATGTGGTGAATAAAAATATAGCTCCAAGTAACGTTACCAATGGATTGAAGACGAAAGAGGGGATGCCTTACCGGGGCATCCCCAAGCTTAGGCTTTATGGTGTCCTTGAATTTGGCTTGGGATGCCTTGGGAATCCCCAAACTTGAGCTCTTTCCACTCTTTATCTCTTTGTCCATGAGAACATCACCCAAAACTTGAAAACTTCACAACACAAAACTTAAACAGAAACTCGCGACAACATTAGCACAAAAAAACAAACTACCACCACTTTAGGTACTGTAGCAATCTTGATTTCTATTTATATTGGTGTTGGGCTACTATATTCTCACTTTTCCATGGCTAGTACCCCCTGATACTAACCATAGTTTCATCAAAACAAGCAACCAACTCAACAAAAACAGAATCTGTCAAAAACAGACCTGTCTGTAGCAATCTGTATACTTCGTATACTTCTGGTACCTCAAACATTCTGAAAAATTATGATTGCCTGGGAAAAAGGCATATCAACCAGTAGCAAAAACAATCAACTCAAAATCTCTTTCTGAATAAAAATGAAAAATCATCTCGTGAGCGAAAAGTTTCTGTTTTTTTCCACCAGGATCAAACAACTATTACCAAGACTAGTCATAAAGGTTTTGCTTGGCTCAAAGACAAAAAGAACACAAAAAACACAATCATAACAGAATTATGATGGTGTGGATGCAACAAAACAGAAATAAAAAGAAATAAATTCATTGGATTGCCTCCCAACAAGTGCTATTGTTTAACACCCTTAGCTAGGCATAAGACAATAGAATCACGTATCGTCGTCTTTGGTGCTCAAACTATAAGTGGCCCTCATCATGGATTCATAAGGAAATCCTATTTTCTTTCTAGGAAAGTGCTCCATGCCCTTATTTAAAGGAAATTGAAATCTAATATTCCCTTCCTTCATATCGGTGATGGCACTGATAGTCCTTAGGAAAGGTCTACCAAGAATAATAGGGCATGTAGGATTGCAATCAATGTCAAGCACAATGAAATCCACGGGTACATAGTTCCTATTTGCAATAATAAGAACATCATTGATCCTTCCCATGGGTTTCTTGATAGTAGAATCCGCAAGATGCAAATTAAGAGAACACTCTTCAATCTCATTAAAACCCAGAACATCACATAAAGACTTTGGAATCGCAGAAACACTAGCACACAAAGCATTGCATTCATAGTTTTTTATTTTGATTTTGATAGTAGGTTCCCACTCATCATGAATATTTCTAGGGATAGAGATTTCCAATTCAAGTTTCTCTTCAAGATATTTTATCATGGCTTCGACGATATGATCGGTAAAGGCCTTGTTTTGGCTATAAGCGTGTGGAGAGTTTAGCATGGATTGCATCAAGGAAATGCATTCAATCAAGGATCAACTGTCATAATTGAATCCCTTGAAATCCAAGGGAGTAATTTCATTACTACTCAAAGTTTTAATATCTTCTACTCCACTTTCAATGCTTTTAGCATCAAGATAGATGGGCTCCGAATCATTGGGGCATTTTTCAACCAAAGTGGATTCATATCCAGCCCCATCATCATTGGGTTTGACATAAGAAAACAAAGATTCAATGGGAGTCACACCAAGCACTTTAAGATCTTCGTGATTCTTATCACGAGAACACGCCTTTTTAAGCCATTCATGTCTAGCACGAATTTGGGCGGTTCTTTATTTGCTCTCAGTCATGGAAACACGCATAGCTTTCAAAGTTTCATCCATATTGATCTTGGGAGGAGCACATCTAACTTTCAAAGCATCAATATCACTAGACATTCTATTAACGCTCTTAGCCAAATCGTCAATTTTGAGTAGTTTTTCCTCTATGGACGCATTGAAGATTTTTTGCGAGTTGATAAACTCTTTGATATTACTCTCTAGATCAGAGGGTAATCTATTGTAATTTCCATGAGTATTGTTGTAGGAGTTGCCAAAGTTATTAGAGGACTTACTAAGAAAAGGCCTAGGAACATAGTTTCCTCTAAAAGCATTGTTGTTGCCAAAATTATTCCTACCAACAAAATTAACATCCAAGCTAGCGTTGCTACTCTCAATCAAGGAAGACAAGGGCATATCATTAGGATCTAAAGGAGCACTTCTACTAGCAACCAAATTCATTAACTCATCCATCTTAGCACTCAACGAGTTAATTTCTTCTATGACGTGTACCTTCTTACTAGTAGGTGACCTTTCAGTGTGCCACTGAGAGTAGTTCATCATGATATTGTCTAGGAGTTTCGTGGCTTCTCCTAACGTGATTTCCATGAACGTTCCACCAGAGGCGGAGTCCAAGATGTTTCTAGAAGCGAAATTCAAGCCAGCGTAAAATATTTGAATAATCATCCAAAGGCTCAAGCCATGAGCGGGACAATTTCTAATCATTAATTTCATTCTCTCCCAAGCTTGTGCAACATGTTCATGATCAAGTTGCTTCAAATTCATGATATCATTACGGAGACAGATGATCTTAGCCGGAGGAAAATACTTGGATATATAAGCACCTTTGCACTTATCCCAAGAGTCGATACTATTTTTGGGCAAAGAGGAAAACCAAGTTTTTGCGCGATCTCGCAACGCGAAAGGAACAAGCTTCAATTTAATCACGTAATTATCCACATATTTTTTCTTTTGCATATCACAAAGCTCAATGAAGGTATTGAGATGGGACGCGGCATCTTCACTAGGAAGGCCAGAGAATTGCTCTTTCATAACAAGATTCAACAAAGCGGCATTGATTTCGTATGACTCTGCACTAGTGGCGCGAGCAATCGGAGTACTAATAAAATCATTATTATTAGTATTTGAGAAGTCACAAAGTTTGGTGTTTTCGTTCATGGTGACTTCAGCAAGCAAGCAAGCACACAAGTAAACAAAAAGCGGGCGAGAAAAAGGGTGAACGATAAGGCGAACGAAAAAGGCAAATTGGTGAAGTGGGGGAGAGGAAAACGAGAGGCAACTGGCAAACAAAGTAAATGCAAGAGATGAGTTTGCGACACCTACTTGGATGAGTTCTTGACTTGATCTTCCTCCCCGGCACCGGCGCCAGAAATTCTTCTGCTGCGGCGACAAAAGTCCTTCCGTGACGCTTAGGAATTCTTCTTGTTACTTCTCTGGTTTGCGTTAGTTGTTCCCTTGAAGAGGAAAGGGTGATGCAGCACAGGAGCAGTAAGTATTTCCCTCAGTTTGAGAACAAAGGTATCGATCCAGAAGGAGGGCCTCGTCAAGTCCAAAGTACCTGCGCAAACACAAACAAGCTTGCACCCAACACTTCAAAGGGGTTGTCTATCCCTTCAAGATTGTTTCCAAAGTGAGATCTGAAGGCGGAAAGTGCAACGAAGTAAAAAGTGTAAGGCTGAAAATATGTTGTGGAGTAGACCCTGGGGGCCATAGTGTTCACTAGAGGCTTCTCTCATAATAGCAAATATCATGGTGGGTGAACAAATTACTGTGGAGCAATTGATAGAACTGCGCAAAGTCATGACGATATCTAAGGCAATGATCTAGCATATAGGCATCACGTCCGAGACAAGTAGACCGATACTTTCTGCATCTACTGCTATTACTCCACACATCGACCGCTATCCAGCATGCATCTAGTGTATTGACTTCATGACGAACAGAGCAACGCTTTAAGCAAAATGACATGATGTAGAGGGATAATCTCAAACCAATGATTAAAACCCCATCTTTTTACCCTTGATGGCAACAACACTATGCGTGCCTCGCTACCCCTTCTGTCGCTGGGTGAGGTCACCACACGGTATGAACCCAAAACCAAGCACTTCTCCCATTGCAAGAATCATAGATCTAGTTGGCCAGACAAAACCCACAACTCGAAGAGAATTACAAGGATATGAAATCATGCATAAGAGAGATCAGAGGAAACTCAAATAAGATTCATAGATAATCTGATCATAAATCCACAATTCATCGGATCTCGACAAACACACCGCAAAAGAAGATTACATCAGATAGATCTCCATGAAGATCATGGAGAACTTTGTATTGAAGATCCAAGAGAGAGAAGAAGCCATCTAGTTACTAGCTATGGACCCGTAGGTCTATGGTGAACTACTCACGCATCATCGGAGAGGTCATGGTGTTGATGAAGAAGCCCTCCATATCCGAATCCCCCTCCGGCAAGGCACCAGGACATGCCCCAAATGGGATCTTGCGGAGACAGAAGCTTGCGGCGGCGGAAAAGTAATTGCGGTCGTCTCTTGATTTTTTTGGAATATTTGGGAATATATAGGCGCAAGATCTAGGTCAGCGGACCTCCAGGGGGCCCACAAGCTTGGATGGCGCCCCCTGGCCGCGGGGTGGGGGCTTCTGGGGCCCCTGGGGCTCTTTTGGCTTGGCTCCCAAGTTCTCCGATCTTCTTCCGTTCCAAAAAAATCTTTTCAAGGATTTTCTTCCGTTTGGAGTCCGTTTCAAAATCTCCTCTAAAAGAGGTCAAAAACATGGAAAAAACAAGAACTCGTAGTTGGCACTGAGTTAATAAGTTAGTCCCAATAAAAAGGCGTGCAAAACATCCAAAGTTTGACAAGATAATAGCATGAAACCATCAAAAATTATAGATACGTTGGAGACATATCAGAGGCGCGTTGGCGAACTTGGCGATGCAGGGGATCGGGAGATGGTTCAAACGATGAAGGGGTGATGTTAGGCATCCATGGTGAGGTCGTGGTGGTCCGGGGCATAGCGAAACAGATGGATCAGCCGGAATTGGTGGCGGATGGTGCGAGGACGACCTTGAACACCGATGAGCTCGGGACGACGCCATTTCCATGGCAGAGATAGAGAAGTTGTGAGCGAGAAGGGAGAGGAAACATGAGGCAGAGAGAGGAGGAGGGCAAGAAGCAGAGGAGCGCGGGGAGCGGGGACGACCTGTTGGGCTCACCGGCCGGAGTGACGCAACGGATCTGGCTGGCGGCGGCCGGAGGCACATGACAGCTATGGGGTGGCTTCACGAGGCACGCGAGTAGGAGGCAGGACGCGGAGGGATAAGGAGAGCGGGTGTGGCGCTGGGCTACATGCGACGGGGTTGGGCGATGTTGGCTCAAGGCGGAGTTGGGCTTGTACGAGACGAGAGGTGGCACTGGTGGAGGTTGACTCACGAGCGGGAGGAAGGAGGAGTCGGCTACGGGTTGGCTCGATGGTGAAAACGAGCTGGGGCGACAGTGCTGTCGGGAGGGGAATTGGTTAGCTAGGGTTAGGGTACGATTGGACTATATTTCGTATATAAATAGCAAGCGGATCTAAATGGGGTCTAACTGGACCTCTTGTCTAAATCGAATGATTGCTGTAAAAATAGGTTAGGGGGTCCTATTGAAAAACCGATGACGGTTTAGGGTATTACGGGGTTGATCCGGACCCAACGGTCATGACCACCTGGTTCGGGTCCGTGGGTAGGTTTCGGACTAGGTTGCAGGCCGGTCGGTGCACTGTGCACAGGGGCTAGGCGGGGATGAGAGGGAAAACGGGCAACCCGGCGACAGAGTTTAAAATACCGAAACGTCCGACAATTGACCGACCATAGTGCCTCTATACGTTTAACGGTTCTGGTATCAAACGAACTCCGATTGCGATGAAATTTTGCACGCGGCTGATAACCCACAAGTATAGGGGATCGTTTGTAGCCTTCTTCGATAAATAAGACTGTCGAACCCAACGAGGAGCTAAAGGCACAACAAATATTCCCTCAAGTTCTATCGACCGCCGATACAACTCTACGCACGCTTGACGTTTGCTTTACCTAAAACAAGTATGAAACTATTTTGCAAGAATGAAACTACGAGTACTTTGCGAGAATAAAACTACGAATAAATTGCACGGTAATAAAAGTGGATATCTTTTGTCAACAAGAAAGTAATTTGTCCCTAGGCATTCTATTAGTACAGGTAATCATTCTTGCAATTTTATATGAGGGAGAGGCATGAGCTAACATACTTTCTCTGCTTGGATCATATGCACTTATGATTGGAACTCTAGAAAGCATCAGCAACTACTAAATATCATTAAGGTCGTGAAACCCAACCATAGCATTAAGTATCAAGTCCTCTTTACTCCCATACACCATAATCCACTTATCCGCGTTTAGGCTGTTTTCACCCCCGCAACACCGACAATAAGCAAACCATGAACATATTGCAACACCCTACAGCGGGGGCCCCTCACATTTGCCCGACATGGAGGGCACCGTAGGACAGCACCATAAATCAAATATACAATCATACCAACCAAGATCATGATTAACCCATAGGACAAAACGGATCTACTCAAACATTATAGGATAGCCAAATATCATTGGGAAATAATATATGGAGTTGAGCACCATTTTCAAGTAGATATTACAGTGGGGAGAAGGGGTGTTACACCGTCGCATAGAGGGGGAAAGTTGGTGTTGACGGTAGCATGGTTGTTGATGTAAATAGTCGTCACGATCCTAGCCCCGACGGCACTCCGACGCCACCAGGAGAGAGGGGGAGAGAGCCCCCCTCCTTCTTATTATTCCTTGGCCTTCCCAATATATGGGAGGAGAGTTCCCCCTCTAGTCCATGGCCTCCATGGTGGCGGAGGGGCGGGAGCCCCTCCGAGATTGGATCTCCCTCTCTGTTCTCTTTTATTTCTCCGCTTCCCAGATTTGGCCCTTCACGGTTTCTTAAATTCCCGGAGATCCGTAACTCCAACTGCACTCAAGTTTTTACACAATTTTTTTCCATAAATTATCTTTCTTGCACCGGAAGAAAGGCTCCAACCGATGTTCGAGGAGGGCACAAGACACCAGGGCGCGTCTGGGGCCTGTGGTGCGCCCTGGTGGGTTGTGGGCTTTGTGGGCCCCCGTTTGCATTGATTCCACCTCCCAAAAATCACATAAATTCCAAAATAATTCTTCGTAAATTTTTATCACGTTTGGACTTTGTTTGATATAGATTTTCTGCGATACAAAAAACATGCAAAAAAACTGGGCACTAGATCAATAGGTTAGTTGCATAAATCATATAAAAAGTTGCCAAAACTATGTGAAAGTTGTATAATATTGTCATGAAACAATAAAATAATATAGATACGACAAACACATATCAGCATCCACAAGCTTAATTCCTGCTCGTCCTCAAGTAGGTAAATGATAAAAAATAATAATTTTGATGTGGAATGCTACCTAGCATAAACTTGATCATATATCTAATCATGGCATGAATATTAAGACATAAGTGATTCAAAGCAATAGTGTATAATTTGACATAAATATATCAATACTCAGGCATCCCAATAAACAATGATGTCTTTCAAAATATCAAGCTAAAGAAAGCTATCCCTACAAAGTCATATAATCTTGTCATGCTTTGTCTTCTTAACACAAAGTATAAATCATGTACTATCCTGGTGTCAGCCAAGCAATTGGTTCATACTTTTTAACGCGTTTCAGCTTTTACAACCCTCAAGCAATACATAAGCGCAAGCCATGGATATAGCACTATGGGTCGAATAGAGTATGATGATAGGGGTAAATATAGCGAAGACAAAAAAGTAAGAAAGTCTCACATCGACGCGGCTAACCAACAGGCTATGGAGATGCCCATCAATTGATATCAATGTGAGGAGTAGGCATTGCCATGCAACGAATGCACTAAGAGCTATAAGTGTATGAAAGCTCCATATAAAAACTAAGTGGGTGTGTGATACGTCTCCATCGTATCTACTTTTCCAAACTCTTTTGCCCTTGTTTTGGACTCTAATTTGCATGATTTGAATGGAACTAACCTGGACTGACGCTGTTTTCAGCAGAATTGCCTTGGTGTTATTTTTGTGCAGAAATCAAAGTTCTCCAAACGTCCTGAAAATTTACGGGGAGCATTTTTGGAAAATATGAAAAATATCTGCTCCAAGTTCCACCTGAGGGGGTGGGCTAGTGGGCCACAAGCCCTGGCTCCGCCACCCCCTGGTGGCGGTGGGCAGGCTTGTGGGGCCCACACAGCTCTGCCGCCCCCAACCTCAGGTCTATAAGTTCACTTTCGTCCCAGAAAAAAAACATTTCGTCGTGTTTGCGATACGGAGGCGCCGCCACAACCTGTTCTTCATCTCGAGGGAAAATCTGGAGTCCGTCTTGGGCTCCGAAGAGGGGAAATCGTCGCCATCGTCATCATCAACCTTCTCCCCTCTCCAATTCTATGAAGCTCTTCGTCGTTCGTGAGTAATCTATTCGTAGGCTCGCTCGGTGGTGATGAGTTGGATGAGATATATCATGTAATCGAGTTAGTTTTGATGGGGATTGATCCCTAGTATCCACTATGTTATGAGATTGATGTTGCTACTACTTTTCCATGCTTAATGCTTGTCACTAGGGCCCGAGTGCCATGATTTCAGATCTGAAATTATTATGTTGTCACCAATATATGTGTGTTTTAGATCCGATCTTGCAAGTTGTAGTTACCTACTATGTGTTATGATCCGGCAACCCTGGAGCGACAATAACCGGAACCACTCCCGATGATGACCATAGTTTGAGGAGTTCATGTGTTCACCAAGTGCTAATGAGTTGGTCCGGTTCTTTATTAAAAGGAGAACCTTAATATCCCGTAGTTTCCTTTTGGACCCCGCTGCCACGGGAGAGATGGACAATAGATGTCATGCAAGTTCTTTTCCCTAAGCACGTATGATGACACACGGAATGCATGCCTACATCAGATTGACGAACGGGAGCTAGCCACATATCTCTCCGTGTTATAGTTGTTGCATGATGAATATCATCCAAACAAATCACCGACCCATTGCCTACGAGTTTGTCCTACTGCTGTTGTTACTAGTGTTGCTACTGCTGTTACTTGTCTTGCTCTGCTACTGTTACTAGTGTTGCTACGGTCGTTACTTGTCTTGCTCTGCTACTACTGTTGCTACTAATGTCGCTTGCTACTGTTGCTACTTGCTACTGCTTCCACTACTGCTGTTCCTTGCCACTGTTGTTACTCGCTACTTTGCTACTGATACTTTGCTTGCAAATACTAATCTTTCAGGTGTGGTTGAATCTGATAAATTCAGCTGCTAATACTCGGGAGTATCCTCTCACCTCCTGTCTAGCGAACCAACAAATTTGGGTTGAATACTCTACCCTCAAAAATTGCTACGATCCCACGCGCTAGTGGGCCATCAACAACATTCTTCTAGTTCCGATTGCCGGAGAGTGCTAGCAGCATTCTTCTGGTGCCGTTGCAAGGGAAGGTCTGTTGTTATGGAGTCAGCATTTTTTTGGCGCCGATGCGAGGGAAGCACAGCAGATATCAAGCATTTTTCAGGCACCGTTGCCGGGGAGGTATTGCTATATTCTCTGAGTCACTTGGGATTTATATGTGCTGATCACTATGAAGAATCTGAAGGATCCAAAAACCAAAGTCTTGCCCTCAACTACGAGGGGAGGTAAGGAATTTCCATCTAGCTCTGCACTTGATTCACCTTCAGTTATGAGTAAGTTTGCGACATCACCTCCTGCTAGAAATCTTGATATGTCGCCTGTGCTTGATGATGCTTATGATGCTACTGCTAGAGATGCTATGCTCGATACTATGCCTGATACTGCTTTGCCTGATACTGCTAAAGATGCTATGTCTGATGATACTATGCTTGATGCTATGCCTGATACTGCTAGAGATGCTATTTTTCCTCATGATGCTAGAGATGCTATGCGTGATACTGCTAGAGATGCTATTTTGCCTGATGATGCTATGCTTGATACTGCTAGAGATACTACTTTTCCTGATGTTCCACTAGGGGTGTTCCTTGATGCTCATATTTCTAGAGTTACTGCCAATGCTCGTGATGCTTCTGAAACTACCGATACTATTGAGACAGAACCTTCTTTTGCTCCTGCTAGATCTAGCTCTCCTAGATATGAATTGACTGATATACCTGAGGGTTACGTTATGGAAGGAGAGATAGCTGAGGATTTTCTTGCGTGTAAGGATGCCTATGACACTGAGAAATTACTTCTCGGGTGGAAGGAAAAATCTCTTGAAGCTAGGATGAAATACGACCCGAAGTTTGCCACTTCACCTATCTTTATCACCGATAAGGATTATGAATCCTCTGTCGATCCTGAGATAATCTCTCTAGTCAAATCTGATCCTTTTCACGGTTATGAGTCTGAGACGGTCGTAGCCCATCTTGCCAAACTACACGATATAGCCACCCTTTTCACTAATGAGGAGAAGATCCGCCACTACTATATCCTTAAGTTGTTTTCCTTTCTCTCTAAAGGATGACGCTAAAGCCTGGTTCACCTCTCTTGCTCCTGGATGTGTGAGTAGTCCCCAAGATATGGTCTATTACTTCTGTGACAAATATTTCCCTGCCCATAAGAAGCAAGTTGCCTTGCAGGAAATATACAACTTTGCTCAACTCCAAGAAGAGAGTCTTCCACAAGCTTGGGGGAGGCTCGTCCAGCTATAGAATGCTTTGCCTGATCAACCTCTTAAGAAGAATGAGATACTTGATATCCTCTATAACAGACTTACCGATGCTTCTAGAGACCACCTAGATAGTTGTGCCGGTTGTGTTTTTAGGGAACGAACTATAGAACAAGCTGAGACCCTACTGAATAACATCTTGATCAACGATAATGCTTGGACTATTCCCAAACCACCTCCTAAGCCAACTCCAAAGAAAAGAGTATTCTATTCCTCAGTCCCGAAGATATGCAAGAAGCCAAGAAATCTATGCAAGAGAAAGGCATTAGATCTGAAGATGTCAAAAATCTACCACCTATCGAAGAGATCCATGGTCTCAATAACCCGATACAGGTAGTAGAAGTAAATTCTCTGTGTAGGTTTGATGAGAGTGATATCCCTTTTGATAAACCTGCTACCTATGCTTTGATGAATTTGACAACTTTGTTGCCAAACAATAGAGTTTCAATGATTATGTTAGCAGACATTTGGAACAAAGTACTCGTATGCTTAGCCATTTAAATGCTTGTGTAGACAGAAATGTCAATGATCTGAAGCTTCTGAGTAAACATGCCTCTATGATTACTACTCAGGTAGAACAAGTATTTAAAGCTCAGAATGACCTGCTCAATGAATTAAACGACAACTCTGTCAGAGTCGTTACTAGAGGAGGCAAAATGACTCAGGAACCTTTGTATCCTGAAGGTCATCCTAAGAGAATTGATCAAGATTCTCAAGGAATCAATGCTGATACACCTAGTCATCCTAAGGAGAATAAGAAGGATGATAGAAACCTACATGCCAGTTCACCAAATACTGTCACACCTGAAGAACCTAATGATATTTCTGCGTCTGATGCAGAAACACAATCTGGTGATGAACATGAACCTGGTGACAATATGGACAGTGATGTTCATAATAATGCTCAACCTAGCAATGATGAGGATGTGGAGATTGAACCTTCGGTTAATCCTGATGACCCACAACCTAAGAGATACGATAAGAATGACTTTACTGCTAGGAAGCATGGTAAAGAAAGGGAGCCATGGGTTCAGAGATCTATGCCCTTTCCTCCTAAGCCATCCAAGAAAAAGGATGATGAAGATTTTGAGCGCTTCATTGAGATGATAAGACCCATCTTTCTGCAGATGCAGTTAACTGATATGCTCAAGATGTCTCCATATGCCAAGTACATGAAGGATATCATGACTAATAAACGGAAGATACCAGATCTTGAGATCTCCACCATGCTTGCCAACTACACTTTCAAGGGTGGAACTCCTAAGAAACTTGGTGATCCCGGAGTGCCCACTATACCTTGCTCCATTAAAGGAAACTACGTAAGAACTGCCTTATGTGACATTGGAGCCGGTGTTAGTGTTATGCCGCTTTCTCTTTATCGTAGACTTAAATTGGATAAGTTGACACCCACTAAAATTTCTCTGCAAATGGCCGACAAATCAACTGCTTTCCCTATCGGCATTTGCGAGGATGTGCCTGTTGTGGTTGCTAACACCACTATCTTAACAGACTTTGTTATCTTGGATATTCCCGAGGATGATGCCATGGCTGTCATCCTCGGAAGACCCTTTTTAAACACTGCAGGGGCTGTTATAGATTGCAACAAAGGCAATGCCACTTTCCATGTCAACGGTAAGGAGCACACAGTGCACTTTCCGAAGAAGCGATATCAAGTACATTGCATCAATGATATCGAAAAGACTTCATCGATTCTTATTGGGAGCTTTGAATGCCCTATTCCTCGTGTCAAGATGAAGTACGATTTGCTTTTTGGGGAGAAACATATCCCCATTGAGGTGACTTAGTGGCTATCTGAAAATTCTTTGTTCTCTCTTGCGATTCGAGAAGGTTTTATCATGAGGACTTGATCAATCCCATTAATGGATTTCTTTCGATGACCATGAAATGGATGAATCAAAGAGTCACATAACTCTATTTTGAGCTTTCATTTTTTGTTGCTTAGAAGAAAAATGATAGATTAGTTTAGTTTTTCCTGTTTTCTGTTTTAATGTCCCGGAAAAAATACCTCGAAAGTAAAAGTTTTCCCATGGTCCTGAAAATTTAGTATGATTTTTTCTGGAATTTTTTAAAATTATTGGGCCTGAGAGCTGGCCTGGGGCCAGATCAGTGGGCCACAAGCCCTACCACCGCCACCCCCTGGTGGCGAAGTGCAAGCTTGTGGGCCCCACAGGGACGCCCTCCACTCATTCCAGCTCCTAGCCTCTTCTTCCACCTCCAGAAAAAATTGTTTCGCAGCTCAAACCCGTGTTCTTGCTCATTTGGGTGTGATTTTCGATCTCCTTGCTCAAAGCACCATTCTCCGAACCGTTTTGGCGAAATTACTCCTTGGTAAGTGACTCCTCCATTGGTCCAATTAGTTTTTGCTCTAGTGCTTTATCCTTCGCGTATTTTTGCTACCTTGGTGACCCTGTTCTTGAGCTAGAAATGTTGATTTTAGCTGGTCCCAAGTAGTTTTAGCGCGTGATACGGTCTCTAGGCACTAGTAGGAGTAGTTGCTACAAGTTGGGTTAATATTTATTTACTTTTCTTTCGAAGTCTCTAAAAATATCAGAATTTTTCAGAGCTAGAAAAGGGAAAATATGAGGAGGTTCTTAAGAGGCTCTTCAAGCCGTAACCCCAAGGAGGATGAGAAGAACCACCCCAAGTACGTAGTCCCTCGAGTCACAGAAGTTCGAGCGTGTGAGTGGCCAAGTGATGAATTCTTGCGCGCCGCTGGGCTTTATGAATACTTTTATTACTTGGTGGAGAACGCGGGTCTTACTGCGTTCGTTGAAGATAAGTGCTCACAATACCTCCTCCTCACCAATATTTTCGTTCAAAGCTTCAACTTTTATCCGAGGAAGAATCCTCCCATGGTTGACTTCATGATATACGATGTTCCCCAGTGCTTAACACTACAGGATTTTTGCAATGTATGCAAATTACCTTATGTTGGGGATATCCGTGACCCTCGTCCACGGGACTTGGAGGATTTCATTGGTTCTATTGCTGTTGGAGAGGAGAGAGGAGTGTCTCGCGCTAGAATTGCTAGCATACATTTTCCTGTGCTTCGGTACTTCTCACTATTTGTGGGAAAATGTTTGATTGGCTGTGGGGAGGCTGGATCACTTAGTTCTCCAGACCTTGCGGTTTTGCGCGAGGGCCTTTATAACGATAAGACTTACAGCCTAGGTGCTATAGTGGCCCAGCGGTTGAACATCAACCGTTCCAAGGGTGTCGTCTATGGAGGTATCTACGTTACCCGTCTTGCCAGACACTTTGAGATACCCATTAGACTGGGAGAGGAAGGAGAGATGCTTCTCCCTGAGAAATATCTGGATTATGACAACATGGTTCGCCATGATTTTCTGGATAGAGATGCTAGTAGACGGATGATTTATAACCTGGTATTTGGTCAGGGTACTCAAGAGACTATTACTTTGCCTGCTCCTTCTTTGTTCGATCTTCATGCAGGCAGGTACACTATTTTTCCCTCGGACATCTACGCATATTGGGGCTTGGCGCAACCACAGGCGCCCGTGCCCGAGCCGCCAGTCAAGTACCAAGCGCTAGTTTATCAGTGGGAGCCACAGGAGCTCACACGGCAGTGGCATCCACAGTCTGCTCCGGAGTATCCTGGAGCTGGTGATTTCCCACCATGGGAGTAGACCAAGCTAGGCCAAAAGCCTAAGCTTGGGGGAGTACGTGTTCCAACCGACTTTACATTCATGCTTATGCTTTCACTTTGTTAGCCGGTGTTTACACTTTGCCACTGTATTATCCATGCTAGTTTATTTTCATTTTCTTGTTTTCTTGTTTTGTGCCCTTTTGAGAAAACCCAAAAATATTTTTTTCTTCTTTTGCTTCTTGGGAGCTTTCCCGTGTAAATACTTTTCCTTTTCTTTGGGTCAAGGTAGAAGATATTGGTTTCAATGTTTAGTGGTTCTTGCATGCTTACCTGTTTAGCTTTCATAGAGCCATATTACTTTGTCTTCTCCTTTGTGTTTGCCTGTAAATTCATCTTGGTCCAATGCACAAGCAATTTTATTATTGTTCACATCATTCGATCGTGCAAGTGAAAGGCAATAATGATGATATATGATGAAGTGACTCAGACTGAAAAGCTGGTATGAACTCTATCTATTTTGTTTTTGTAAATATGACTAGCTTGTCGACCCAGATTTAGCTTTGTTGTGAGAGAACCATGTTTGCAATGACAACTTAGAGATCATAGTTTCTGATGCCATGCTTATTTAGCTGAGAGTTTATAATGGTTTGTCTTGAATGTCAACATAGATTTTGAGATGACTATGATGTAGTATGATAGGATGGTATTTTCCTTTGAATGTTTCAAGTGGCTTGACTTGGCGCATGTTCATGCATGTAGTTGAAACAAATCAACATAACCTCTATGATGTTCGTGTTCATGGTGATTTATATCTTGTTCATGCTTGCATTCAATGTTAGTCTAACTCATTGCATCTTGATGACTGTTGTCGCTCTCTAGTTGGTCGCTTCCCAGTCTTTTGCTAGCCTTCACTTGTACTAAGCGGAATATTGCTTGTGCATCCACTTCCATAAACCCAAAAGTTTTTCCATGAGAGTCCACCATACCTGCCTATTTGCGGTATCTACCTGTTGTTCCAAGTAAATTTGCATGTGCCACTCTCTAAACCTTCAAGAAATAATCTCTTTTGCATGCCTGAACCGCTCATGTGGTGACAGGGGGCTATTGGTATATTCCATGCTAGGAGTGTTATCCTCGACATGTGTTTATTCACTGCTTTCACGAGAAAGGGGCCGGTAATTGGAATGCCCAGTTCCACGCTTAAATCGAAAACATAACTGTAAAACAAGACTCCCCCCGGATTGATGTTAGTATGGACGGTACCCGAGGATTCGGCTAGCCGTGGAGTGTGATTGATTGGTGGTGGGGGAGTTAAAACTTTACTTTTCATTTTGGGAACCGCCTATAGCATGAGTAGCATGGAAGATATTGAGAACTCTTGGTCATTGCGTTGACAATGAAAGCATGCCACCCAAAATTATTATCTCTGTTTTCAAAGCTTGAGCTCTGGCACCTCTGCAAATCAATGCTTCCTTCTGCGAAGGGCCTGTCTATTTATTTTCCCGTTGAGTCATCCTCCTCTTATATAAGCACCAATTAGAGAGCACCTCTGTCATTTTTATGCTCTGCTTTTGATTGATATTGAGTATGCCTATGACTGGATCTTCGTTGCTATGAATTACAATGTTTAGTCAGCCCTTGATCTTTGAAAGTGCTCTGCATTTAGGTTTTGCGGTCTCAGAAAGAGCTAGCGAGATACCACCTATTCATATTGCTTCATGCTTGTTTTGATTGAAGTGTTGGTACTTGAAACTCATTATTATTTGCTCGTTAGCTGATTACGACATTGATATTAGTTTACCGTGAGACCTTTGTGTCATTTGCTTATGTGGTTAACTTGTGATCTTGCTGAAATTCTGGTTATGAGTAAGACATAGTTGCAACAACAAGATCAAACAGAGTTTGTCAAAGTTTTTGTTTCTCTCTTAGTTTGTCAACCGAGTTGCTTGAGGACAAGCAAGGTTTTAAGCTTGGGGGAGTTGATATGTCTCCATCGTATCTACTTTTCCAAACTCTTTTGCCCTTGTTTTGGACTCTAATTTGCATCATTTGAATGGAACTAACCTGGACTGACGATGTTTTCAGCAGAATTGCCTTGGTGTTATTTTTGTGCAGAAATCAAAGTTCTCCAAACGTCCTGAAAATTTACGGGGAGCATTTTTGGAAAATATGAAAAATATCTGTGCCAAGTTCCACGTGAGGGGGTGGGCCAGTGGGCCACAAGCCCTGGCTCCGCCACCCCCTGGTGGCAGTGGGCAGGCTTGTGGGGCCCACACAGCTCTGCCGCCCCCAACCTCAGGTCTATAAGTTCACTTTCGTCCCAGAAAAAAAACATTTCGTCGTGTTTGCGATACGGAGGCGCCGCCACAACCTGTTCTTCATCTGGAGGGCAAATCTGGAGTCCGTCTTGGGCTCCGGAGAGGGGAAATCGTCGTCGTTGTCATCATCAACCTTCTTCCCTCTCCAATTCCATGAAGCTCTTCGTCGTTCGTGAGTAATCTATTCGTAGGCTCGTTGGGCGGTGATGAGTAGGATGAGATCTATCATGTAATCGAGTTAGTTTTGATGGGGATTGATCCCTAGTATCCACTATGTTCTGAGATTGATGTTGCTACTACTTTGCCATGCTTAATGCTTGTCACTAGGGCCCGAGTGCCATGATTTCAGATCTGAAATTATTATGTTGTCACCAATATATGTGTGTTTTAGATCCGATCTTGCAAGTTGTAGGTACCTACTATGTGTTATGATCCGGCAACCCCGGAGTGACAATAACCGGAACCACTCCCGATGATGACCATAGTTTGAGGAGTTCATGTGTACACCAAGTTCTAATGCGTTGGTCCGGTTCTTTATTAAAAGGAGAACCTTAATATCCCGTAGTTTCCTTTTGGACCCTGCTGCCATGGGAGGGATGGACAATAGATGCCATGCAAGTTCTTTTCCCTAAGCACGTATGACGACACACGGAATGCATGCCTACATCACATTGACGAACGGGAGCTAGCCACATATCTCTCCGTGTTATAGTTGTTGCATGATGAATATCATCCAAACAAATCACCGACCCATTGCCTACGAGTTTGTCCTACTGCTGTTGTTACTACTGTTGCTACTTTTGTTACTTGTCTTGCTCTGCTGCTGATACTACTATTGCTACTATTGTTACTTGTCTTGCTCTGTTGCTACTGTTGCTACTACTGTCGCTTGCTACTGTTGCTACTTGCTACTGCTGCCACTACTGTTGTTCCTTGCCACTGTTGTTACTCGCTACTTTGGTACTTATACTTTGCTTGCAGATACTAATCTTTCAGGTGTGGTTGAATATGATAAATTCAGCTGCTAATACTCGGGAGTATCCTCTCACCTCGTGTCTGGCGAACCAAAAAATTTGGGTTGAATACTCTACCCTCGAAAACTGCTACGATCGCACGCGCTGGTGGGTTGTCAACAACATTCTTCTTGTTTCGATTGCCGGAGAGTGCTAGCAGCATTCTTCTGGTTTCGTTGCAAGGGAAGGTCTGCTATTACGGAGCATTTTTCTGGTGCCGTTGCCAGGGTAGCACAGCTGACATCAGTGTGCATCTAATCCTATATTGAAAAATTCCCATCGGTATATGAAAGTGACAACATAGGAGACTCTCCATATGAAAAACATGGTGCTACTTTGAAGCACAAGTGTGGAACTAGCATGCCCCTGCTCACTTTTTCTTTTTTTTTCTTGTTTTCTTTTTTCTTACTTTGTTTTCTATTTTTTTATTTTTTTTATTTTTTTCTCATTGTCCGGAGTCTCATCCCGACTTGTGGGGGAATCATAGTCTTCGTCATCCTTTCCTCACTGGGACATGCTCTAATAATGAATAATGATGATCGCCACACTTCTATTTACTTATAACTCAAAAGAAATAAAAATTACAACTCGATACCCAGAACAAAATATGACTCTACATGAATGCCTCTCGCAGTGTACCAGGATGTATGATCTAGCGTAACATGTATAAAAAATGATGCACGGTGGCTGAGCCATAACTACTATGTCATTTGTATGATCATGCAAAGCAATACGACAATGAATGCTCAAGTCAAACGGAGGCGGTTGAAATTGCGTGGCAATATATCTCGGAATGGCCAAAATAGGTAGGTATGGTGGCTGTTTTGAGGAAGATATAATAAGGCTTATGTGTGATAGAGTGTATCATATCACGGGGTTTGGATGCACCGGCGAGGTTTGCACCACGTCTCAAGGTGAGAAAGGGCAATTCACGGTACCGTAGAGGCTAGCAAATTGCGGAAAGGTAAGAGTGCGTACAATCCATGCACTCACATTAGTCATAAAGAACTCATATACTTATTGCAAAAGTTTATTAGCCCTCCATGCAAAGTACTACTACGCATGCCCCTATGGTGGAGGTTGGTAGGAGTTAACCATCGCAAGCCCCCGACGTTCACACAAAGATATAAAATCAAGGTTAAATTGTGCTCCAACTTCCCGGCATAACGAGATACTATACGTTCATGCTTCGGGAATCACAAACCTTAACACCAATATTCTTACTAACCACAACCGTTTACTAGTACCTCCCACATATTTGATCTCTATATCGCAAAACTATTACGAGGAATCAAACATATCATATTCAGTGATCCATAAGTTTTATGTAGGATTTTATGACTAACCATGCAAATGAACAATTCATGTTGAATCTCTAAATAGATATAAGTGAAGAATGAGAGTTTAATTCTTTCTACAAAAGATCATTCTATAAGTATAAGTGAAGCAATAGAGCATTCTACAAACAACGGTTTTCTATGTGAAGAGAAATAGGCAATCCAAACTTCAAATGATATAAGTGAGGCACATGAAGCATTCTATAAAGCCATACAAAAAAGATATAAGTGAAGTGCAATGAGCATTCTATAAATCAACCATGGACTATCTCATACCAGCATGGTGCATAAAAGAAAAAAGGATAACTAAACGCAAAAGACGCTCCAAGATTTGCACATAACACATGAATGAAGCAAAGACGAAAACATAGTAATACTTCTTAAAGAAAGATGGGATGCCTTCCGGGGCATCCCCCAGCTTAGACTCTTGAGTCTCCTTGAAAATTTACTTGTAGTGAATTAGTCATCCCCAAGCTTGAGCTCTTGCCTCTCCTCCTTCTCCTACATGTACTTGTAACGATATCCATTCTTGCAAAACGACGAGATGCGCTACTATCCCTGTCGAGGCCCTCGCGCCAAAATAAGGATAGGATCGCATCTTGGGCGTTACAAGTTGGTATCAGAGCAGAACCGACCTAGGAGCCCCCTTGATTGATCGAACTTGGCGGGGTCGAGTCTAGTGAAAAACTATTTTGAGTCTTAGTTATATTGGAGAGTAGGATTCTTTTTTCTCCTCTTCTATGCTCTGGTGAGGAATCTCGACGTAAGATTTCAATTCTACTCCTCTTCTCACTCAAAAAAAATTAGGATCGCGCGGATATTTTTGGAATCTACATGATGTCGATGTGACGGAGTTCTGTATTAGTGCCTCCTGTGTGACTTGATTTCTTCCGGGGAGTTGAGCTCCAGGGGATTCTTGAACACATCGCTATCATTCAGATTTCTTAGTATCTCAGGATGAAGGATGTTCGAAATTGCTTCAATCCTAGTAGTGGCGAGAGGAGTCTGGTTTCCCAAGTACTGGTTCAGAGAGTTCCGGATGTATCGCCATACTTTGTATCGTTGTGATTACGAGTGTCTAAAATAGACGAGTTTCCGAGATTCTGGTTGTGTGTTGATGGATGTGATACACTGGAAGGGTTAGTATAGGAGTTGAGTGATATATTACTCCTTGTATCCGTGGACCAGATTGCATGATCAGAAATTTCAGGAGTTCTTAGGTGGGAATTCAAGTAGTTACTTATAGGACAATCTTCCAACAAATGCATGATGTTAGGTTGGGGTTCAACATCTAGTGGATTCATTTGTTCACGGTCGACTTACAGCGGTTCTCGTTGTGTCTTAAAGAGTCCTTGTAGCTTGCTACGACTAGGGGACGCTTCGTATGTCGTGTGCACTGCCTTGTACAAGATGGCTACTGTAAGGATCGAACCCGTGTGATCCTGTCCACGAAAATATCGGACGGAATCTCTCTCATGAATTTGTTCTGGCTTGTTTAATAAGCCGCAGTCTTATTTTTCTTGGAATATGCTAAGTCGAGCTGCTTCGATGTCAAGTGGTGAATTCATATCCTTCCAAGAAGTGTTCTCATATTCATATGAGAGTGCTAATTCTTTTGCTCAAATCAAGTTGTCTTTTCAATTCTTCTCAACCAGAGTTGTTGTGCCAATTCTTTTTCATTCGGTGTGCTTCTCTTCAAGTGAATTCTATCCTCTCCAATTTTCCAAGATCAATCTCTCATTTCTTTCGGAGTTCATCTCATCTGTCCCAAGTTGTCATTGTTTTTCCCCGCCCTCCCACCCTTTTCTTTAGTGATTAGATTATCATCCAAGTGACTTTCTTTTCATCAATGCTTCCGCTCTCTTCTCTTCCGTGTTGTATCCAGTGATTCTTTGTGAAGATTCTCAGGAGTTCGAGTTCATCATTTCTTCATTTTGTTCTTTTTTCCGGTGAATTCAATTCAGTTATCCGTGTCATCATATCTTTTTCATCTTTTAAATTCTTTCCCAAATTGGAAATTCTTATCAGCCTATCTTGTTATTCATTCCTCTCTTTTCTATCGGGAGTGTTGAAGTTATCTCAGAAGTTTCTTGTTTTCAATTCTTTCAATTATTTCGAGGATGTCACCTCATCTAGTTTTCATTTGTACCGGTGCAATATCTCTCGTTCTGAGCATTCTTTTCAACGGTGGTTTCTTTCAGTGCGCCCATAACCCACAGGTTTTTCCCAGGATCTTATTTGTCTCTTCGAATCTTTATGGACTCCTCTAATTCTTTTCAACCATGATGTAAGAATTATTCCATCAGTCATATTCCTTCTTCAAGATCTATTAAATTATTCTTATCATTGGTTCAACCTTGCATATTCTGTATTCCGAAGTGTCTTAGTATCCTTGGTGTTGTTTCTCGTCATCATTTTCAGCTTTGAAGACCGAAGGAATGTTTCTCTCAAATCTTGATCCATTCTCTTGAACATTCATCATTTCAGCTTTGTGGTATCATCTTGAATTGTTAATCATGAGAATCCCTTTCTTGCTATCCGGTGCATTTCTGAGTTGTTTTCTTTCTTGATCCTCCGAAGGCCATCGTTTCAGAAGAATTCTTCGTTCTCAGTTTTCGGCTTTCGTTCTCAAATTCTTCTCAATTGTTGTCTCTTCGTTCGTCTCTATTTTATTCCGGTGCCTTGTTCAGTTTTCTGTTAGGCGGCTCAAGATCTCTCCATTCTCAAGGTGTCTTCAAGATTCTTGTGATAGTAGTTGTCATTCTCTTATTCATTCTTTCTTCCGAATGATCTACTTTCTATTCTCTTGTTCCGGAGGCATTGTGATGTTGGTATTTTGGGTCAATCATCTTGTTCTATCAAGATCATGTTCTCTCATTGCTTATTCAATTTGGTTTGTTGTGAATCTTCTCAAGATCTTTCATCTTATCGAATTTTTGTTTCCCTTTTTCCTACCGAAGTGTTGCCGAAATTTTGTGTGAATTCTTCCTTGTTTCCTATATCATTCTTCATCTCTTTGCAACCTTCATGGATCGTTGGTTTCACTCGTCTGTCAAAGAAGCAACTAAGTTTACCTATTGCTCTGCTCTTTCTCTTCCCCTTTCATTCTTGGATCTCGGGTCGAGATCCTCTTGTAGTGTAGGAGAGTTGTGACAACCCAAGACCGACGCCCGAGAAGATTCCCCTTTTATTCTGTTCTCATGGTGTGGCTTATTTGTCTGTCGCACGCATCATCGCATCATGCGCATCATCTGCATTGCATCGGCATCCCGTTACCGCCAGTTTTCAAAACGTGCATCCGTTATTAGTTGCCGGTTCTCTCCGCGTTCGTCGTTGACCGTTTTGAGCCCGACCACACTCGCACGCGCCCGTGGCATCGTCAAAACCTTGTTTTTAAAAGTGTGTATAAAACTTCCTCTGGTTGGGTTGAAACTGGGCGTGCGGTCTTATTTCGTTTTAGCAAGGTCGCGTGCCAATTTTCGTCGCAAAAGGAGTCCGTCTGGTACCCGAACGGTCGACCGTAGCGGCACCATTGTCGGTTATTCATCAGATGGTTTTGTCGGTTTAAAATACGTTGACGGGTGTCGTTTTCCCTCTCTTGTCCGGGTAGCCACTCTACACAGCCCACCTAGCCATTCCCGCGTCCGTGGCCGTCCGATCGCGATCCCGTGGTCGAAAACGGAGCTGGATTCAGATAACCCTAGCCCTGTGTCTATAAATAGACAACCTCCCCTTCCTAATCTAGACCTAACCCTAATCCACCTCGGGATCCACGCCACCCAAACATGTGCCAGCCGCCACAACAGCCTCCCACCTCCGCCTCACGCCGCCGGGCCCGCGAGCCCACGCGAGGCCCGCTGAGCCCATCTGGCCACCGCCCCGTTCTGCCCCGAGCTCCCGGGCACAGCAGTCCCTCCCGAGTTGTGCTTCAGCCTGCAGCCGCCACGCCCGCTCGCCCGCATCTCGCGCCACCGGATCTCCATTGCCGCCTCGCGCCAGCCTGCCGTCGCCCGAGACCCTGGTCCCTGCGTGTCGCCGCCGCACCATGAAGGTCGGCCGAAGCCTCCACCGCCTGCCTCATCGGAGCTCCGCCTCCCCGGGGATGGGCAGATCCGGCGAGCCTCCGCCCGAATCCGGACCCTCGCCTCCACCCTCGTCCCACCTGCCCGAGCCCCGCCGATCCTGTGCCTCGCTGGAGCCACCGCCATGGCCTCCTACCCTCGCTCCAGCGGGAGGAGAACGACGAGGCCAGAGACAACGCTCGCCCCGTGGGCCTCCTGCCAGCGTGGAGCCGGCCCAGCTCGGCCTCCAGCACGTCGGCCCAATCGACCCCGAGCCGCCTCCTCTCCCAGGCCGGCCCAAGTGGCCCAAGGTGAGGCCGCCCTGTTCCCCACTATTTTGCGCGCGTGCGTAATTTAGTTATTTAGCGCCTGCCTCTTTTCATCTCGTTTAGATTTTTACGATTTTCCTACGATTTAATAATTTCAGGAATATAGGATATTTTAATGCTCATAGTTTCTAAACCGTGCATCGGATCGCGATGTATTATATATGTAACTCGTGTGGTTTTTCGCATAGGATAATATTTTGCAACTTGCATGCATGTTTGAAGTGGTTTGAACCGTCGTATGCCTAGAATTGTGTGCTATCCTAATTGGGAATTATCCCGTATGTATATTTGCGCGTGTCCGGATTGTTCCAACCCAGTAGATTAAATGTTCTAGTTGTTTGGGACCCTTTGCCATGTATTTTGTTGTAGTTGTTTGCATATTTTTCATATAGGTTTCGTCGCTAGTTTGCTATGTCATGTTTAGGACATATTCTCGCATATACGTGTGGCGATATTTTTATTTTGCAACCCCACATATTATACATGTTTTTGGGTAGAAAAAACCATAGAATTTAGCTGTGCAATTAGTTTTAGCTTTTGAGCAAGTTAGTGCGCATGATATTTTTCCATGTTGCCCTTTTGTTTATTTTGTGAAATTTAATCCGTGCATGATATGAATGAGTTGTCTACTAGAGATGTGCCCTTGGATGTGTAGGCTAGCCTTTGGTAATTTTGGTTGCAATAGAAATCCATGTTTAGGTGTTGTTTGCTTGTTGCCAACATGCTGGAAAATAGTGCTGATTTGGAGATGCTGAAATATTTCTAAGTGTGAAATATGTTATATTTTGTTGATGTCTTGTCATGAGTTTATCTGCTGATCGATAGCTCTTTTGAGGTTGGTGCAATGGAGTTAGTTGTAGCCCTTAAGATTATCTATCATGCTGTGAATTTTCATGTCATTCGGAGACTTGTAGAATATAGTTTTGCTGCTGTCAATATGCCTTCAGATCGAAAAACTGCACTGTCAAAACTGATATTTTCACTAAGTCTGAAACTGTGTGTGAGATGCCATTTTGTGAGTTCTTTTCCTAGTGATTCATGCTTCCATGCTAGATGTTATTAGTAGTATGTTGTAGTGCATCTTGACCTCTACTGTCTCATGCCTTGTTTGAGCATTTTGGATTTATGTAGCTTGTTGTTTTGGGGTGTAGAAAATGTCATGTTACTGTTTTTGGGAGATTATGACTATTTCTTGTGTAGCTTGTAGTTGTTGAACCGTTGCTCCGTTTTGATCGTGTCCAATATGAAACTTGCTGAGAATCTCGTTAGTTTCATATTATCTTGCTGGTTGCATGTTTTGAAATGCTTGTGACTGTCGTTGCACACATAATGCATTCATGCCATCATATCTTGCGGTGTTTGTATCTTTTGAACTGTAGCTCCGTTGGAGATGTTCTCTATGTGTAAATTGATTGGAACGACGCATAGAATCACGTGAACCTATTTATTTTTCTGTTTAACAAACATTTAAATGTGTTAGTTCAGATCTGGTCAGTATTATAATTTAACGTATGAGGTCAGTTCGGAGATGCTATATGTCGTTTCCGGACTCATTTAAAATGCCTAGATAGGTAGGTTAATTACGCTTCACCTCTTGCCATGTTTAACCACATTTAATATTGCCGTATAAATAATCGGGATAGAACTAAATAATTCGTATGTGGAGTTTCTTCAATATGCAACTCGTTGCATATTGAACTTCACTTAATGTGTAGTGTTTGATTGTTGTGAATTGCCATGCCATGTCTTGCATATATTCAACAGATCATGCATCATATGTGGATTTCATCTTGTCGTGCATGTGTCGTGGTGAATATCGTGTGTTGATGCTTGTTCCCGGTTTCCTTCGTCTCGATAGAGTTCCGCAAGCGTGTCGGAAAGTGAGGACCCGTTCGACTACATCGGTTCGTCTGCTTCACGGAGTCGTTCTTCTTCCAAGCGAGATCTCAGGCAAGATGACCATTTCCCTAGATACCATTACTATCATTGCCATGCTAGTTTTTATGGTTTCTGTCGCTATGTCTCGTTGCCTACTGATACGTCCATTTTGCATCATGTTTTCATGTTGATATTTATCGCTTCTTTGGCTGTTATTTCACTTCATGGTACAATTCTTATGCCTTTTCTCTCTTATTTTGCAAGGTTTACATGAAGAGGGAGAATACCGGCAACTAGAATTTTGGCCTGAAAGTGGAGCAAAGTTGGCATACCTATTCTACGCAACTCCAAACGCCGTGAAAATCAACGGGGATTTTTTTCCCGATTTATCAAAAATACTAGGCCGAAGAAGTGCCAGAGGGGCACCACAGGGTGCCCACAAGCCTGCACGGCGCGGCCACCCCCCAGGCCGCGCCATGGGGCCTTGTGGGCAGCCCACTTGCCCACTAGCCCCCCTCTTTTTCTATATGGAGGCTTTCGTCCAGGAAAAAATCACAGAGGATCTTTTTCGTGGTTTCGCCACCGCCACGAGGCGGAACTTGAGCAGAACCAATCTAGAGCTCCGGCAGGACGATCCTGCCGGGGAAACTTCCCTCCCGGAGGGGGAAATCGTCGCCATCGTCATCACCAACACTCCTCTCATCGGAGGGGACTCATCTCCATCAACATCTTCATCAGCATCATCTCATCTCCAAACCCTAGTTCATCTCTTGTAACCAATCTCCGTCTCGCAATTCCGATTGGTACTTGTAAGGTTGCTAGTAGTGTTGATTACTCTTTGTAGTTGATGCTAGTTGGATTACTTGGTGGAAGAGATTATGTTCAGATCCTTGATGCTACTCATTACCTGTCTGATCATGAATATGATTATGCTTTGTGAGTAGTTACTTTTGTTCCTGAGGACATGGGATAAGTCATGCTAATAGTAGTCATGTGAATTTGGTATTCGTTCGGTAATTTGATATGTTGTATGTTGTTTTTCCTCTAGGGGTGTTATGTGAACATCGACTACATAACACTTCACCATTTTTGGGCCTAGAGGAAGGCATTGGGAAGTAGTAAGTAGATGATGGGTTGCTAGAGTGACACAAGCTTAAACCCTAGTTTATGTGTTACTTCGTAAGGGGCTGATTTGGATCCACTAGTTTAATGCTATGGTTAGACTTTGTCTTAATTCTTCTTTCGTAGTTGCGGATGCTTGCGAGAGGAGTTAATCATAAGTGGGATGCTTGTCCAAGTAAGGGCAGTACCCAAGCGTTGGTCCACCCACATATCAAACTATCAAAGTAACGAATGTGAATCATATGAACATGATGAAAACTAGCATGACAGAAATTCCCGTGTGTCCTAGGGAGCGTTTTTCCTCCTATAAGACTTTGTCCAGGCTTGTCCCTTGCTACAAAAGGGATTGGGCCACTTTGCTGCACTGTTGCTACTTTTGTTACCTGTTGCTTGCTAGGAATCATCTCACCACACAATCACTTGTTACCGACAATTTTAGTGCTTGCAGATATTTCCTTGTTGAAAACCACTTGTCAGATCCTTCTGCTCCTCGTTGGGTTCAACACTCTTACTTATCGAAAGTGTTGGGGAACGTCGCATGGGAAACAAAAATTTTCCTACGCGCACGAAGACCTATCATGGTGATGTCCTTCTGCGAGAGGGGATGAGTGATCTACGTACCCTTGTAGATCGTACAGCAGAAGCGATTAGAGATCGCGGTTGATGTAGTGGAACGTCCTCACGTCCCTCGATCCGCCCCGCGAACAATCCCGCGATCAGTCCCACGATCTAGTACCGAACGGACGGCACCTCCGCGTTCAGCACACGTACAGCTCGACGATGATCTCGGCCTTCTTGATCCAGCAAGAGAGACGGAGAGGTAGAAGAGTTCTCCGGCAGCGTGACGGCGCTCCGGAGGTTGGTGATGATCTTGTCTCAGCAGGGCTCCGCCCGAGCTCCGCAGAAACACGATCTAGAGGAAAAACTATGGAGGTATGTGGTCGGGCAGCCGTGAGAAAGTCGTCTCAAATCTGCCCTAAAATCCCCATATATATAGGAGGAGGGAGGGGGACCTTGCCTTGGGGTCCAAGGGATCCCCAAGGGGTCGGCCGAGCCAGAGGGGAGGACTCTCCCCCCCCCCCCCAAACCGAGTCCTACTTGGTTTGGTGGGAGGGAGTCCTTCCCCCTTCCCACTTCCCCTTTTTTTTTCCTTTCCTTTTGATTTTTTTCTTCCTTGGCGCATAGGGGTTTGGTGGGCTGGTGTGACCCCCCAAATACCTATGGGCTTCCCCGGAGTGGGTTGCCCCCCTCCGGTGAACCCCCGGAACCCATTCGTCATTCCCGGTACATTCCCGGTAACTCCGAAAAACCTTCCGGTAATCAAATGAGGTCATCCTATATATCAATCTTCGTTTCCGGACCATTCCGGAAACCCTCGTGACGTCCGCGATCTCATCCGGGACTCCGAACAACATTCGGTAACCAACCATATAACTCAAATACGCATAAAACAACGTCGAACCTTAAGTGTGCAGACCCTGCGGGTTCGAGAACTATGTAGACATGACCCGAGAGACTCCTCGGTCAATATCCAATAGCGGGACCTGGATGCCCATATTGGATCCTACATATTCTACGAAGATCTTATCGTTTGAACCTCAGTGCCAAGGATTCGTATAATCCCGTATGTCATTCCCTTTGTCCTTCGGTATGTTACTTGCCCGAGATTCGATCGTCAGTATCCGCATACCTATTTCAATCTCGTTTACCGGCAAGTCTCTTTACTCGTTCCGTAATACAAGATCCCGCAACTTACACTAAGTTACATTGCTTGCAAGGCTTGTGTGTGATGTTGTATTACCGAGTGGGCCCTGAGATACCTCTCCGTCACACGGAGTGACAAATCCCAGTCTTGATCCATACTAACTCAACTACCACCTTCGGAGATACCTGTAGAGCATCTTTATAGTCACCCAGTTACGTTGCGACGTTTGATACACACAAAGCATTCCTCCGGTGTCAGTGAGTTATATGATCTCATGGTCATAGGAATAAATACTTGACACGCAGAAAACAGTAGCAACAAAATGACACGATCAACATGCTACGTCTATTAGTTTGGGTCTAGTCCATCACGTGATTCTCCCAATGACGTGATCCAGTTATCAAGCAACAACACCTTGTTCATAATCAGAAGACACTGACTATCATCGATCAACTGGCTAGCCAACTAGAGGCATGCTAGGGACGGTGTTTTGTCTATGTATCCACACATGTAAATGAGTCTTCATTCAATACAATTATAGCATGGATAATAAACTATTATCTTGATACAGGAATTATAATAATAACTATACATTTATTATTGCCTCTAGGGCATAATTCCAACAGTCTCCCACTTGCACTAGAGTCAATAATCTAGCCCTCACATCACCATGTGAATTACATTGTAATAAATCTAACACCCATACAGTTCTGGTGTCGATCATGTTTTGGCCATGGAAGAGGTTTAGTCAGCGGGTCTGCTACATTCAGATCCGTGTGCACTTTGCATATATTTACGTCCTCCTCCTCGACGTAGTCGCGGATGAGGTTGAAGCGTCGTTTGATGTGTCTGGTCTTCTTGTGAAACCTTGGTTCCTTTGCCAGGGCAATGGCACCAGTGTTGTCACAGAACAAGGTTATTGGATCCAGTGCACTTGGCACCACTCCAAGATCCGTCATGAACTGCTTCATCCAGACACCCTCCTTAGCCGCCTCCGAGGCATCCATGTATTCTGCTTCACATGTAGAATCTGCTACGACGCTTTGCTTGGAACTGCACCAGCTTACTGCACCCCCATTAAGAGTAAATACGTATCCGGTTTGCGACTTAGAGTCGTCCGGATCTGTGTCAAAGCTTGCATCGACGTAACCTTTTACGGCGAGCTCTTCGTCACCTTCATACACGAGAAACATCTCCTTAGTCCTTTTCAGGTACTTCAGGATATTCTTGACCGCCGTCCAGTGATCCACTCCTGGATTACTCTGGAACCTACCTGCCATACTTATGGCCAGGCTAACATCCGGTCTAGTGCACAGCATCGCATACATGATAGAACCTATGGCTGAAGCATAGGGGACGGAGCGCATATGCTCTCTATCTTCATCAGTTGCTGGGCACTGAGTCTTACTCAATCTCGTACCTTGTAACACTGGCAAGAACCCTTTCTTGGACTGTTCCATTTTGAACCTCTTCAAAACTTTATCAAGGTATGTGCTTTGTGAAAGTCCTATCAGACGTTTTGATCTATCCCTATAGATCTTAATGCCTAGAATGTAAGTAGCTTCTCCTAGGTCCTTCATAGAGAAACTTTTATTCAAGTAACCTTTTATGCTCTCCAAAAGCTCTACGTTGTTTCCAATCAGCAATATGTCATCCACATATAATATTAGAAACGCCAAAGAGCTCCCACTCACTTTCTTGTAAATACAAGATTCTCCAACCACTTGTATAAACCCAAATGCTTTGATCACCTCATCAAAGCGTTTGTTCCAACTCCGAGATGCTTGCACCAGTCCATAAATGGATCGCTGGAGCTTACACACTTTGTCAGCATTTTTAGGATCGACAAAACCTTCGGGTTGCATCATATACAACTCTTCCTTAAGGAAACCGTTAAGGAACGCCGTTTTTACATCCATCTGCAAGATTTCATAATCGAAAAATGCAGCTATTGCTAACATGATTCTGACGGACTTAAGCATCGCTACGGGAGAGAAAGTCTCATCGTAGTCAATTCCTGGAACTTGTGAAAAACCCTTTGCCACAAGTCGAGCTTTATAAACGGTCACATTACCGTCAGCGTCCGTCTTCTTCTTAAAGATCCATTTGTTCTGAATAGCCTTGCGGCCCTCAGGCAGTATCTCCAAAGTCCACACTTTGTTCTCATACATGGATCCTATCTCGGATTTCATGGCTTCCAGCCATTTGTTGGAATCTGGGCCCACCATTGCTTCTTCATAATTTGCAGGTTCATTGTTGTCTAACAACATGATTGATAAGACGGGATTACCGTACCACTCTGGAGCAGCGCGTGATCTCGTCGACCTGCGTGGTTCAACAGAAACTTGAACTGGAGTTTCATGATCATCATCATTAACTTCCTCCTCAACCGGCGTCGCAATGACAGAGGTTTCCCTTTGCCCTGCGCCACCATCCAGAGGGATGAGAGGTTCGACAACCTCGTCAAGTTCTATCTTCCTCCCACTCAATTCTCTCGAGAGAAACTCCTTCTCGAGAAAAGTTCCGTTCTTAGCAACAAACACTTTGCCCTCGGATTTGAGATAGAAGGTGTACCCAACTGTCTCTTTTGGGTAACCTATGAAGATGCATTTTTCCGTTTTGGGTTCCAGCTTTTCAGGCTGAAGCTTTTTGACATAAGCATCACATCCCCAAACTTTAAGAAACGACAACTTTGGCCTTTTGCCACACCACAGTTCGTATGGTGTCGTCTCAACGGATTTCGATGGTGCCCTATTTAAAGTGAATGCAGCTATTTCTAATGCATAACCCCAAAACGATAACGGCAAATCAGTAAGAGACATCATAGATCGCACCATTTCTAATAAAGTACGATTACGACGTTCGGACACACCATTACGCTGTGGTGTTCCTGGCGGTGTTAACTGCGAAACAATTCCACATTGTCTTAAGTGAGTACCAAACTCGAAACTCAGATACTCACCCCCACGATCAGACCGTAGGAACTTGATCTTCTTGTTATGATGATTTTCCACTTCACTTTGAAATTGCTTGAACTTTTCAAATGTTTCAGACTTGTGCTTCATCAAGTAGACATAACCATATCTACTTAGATCGTCAGTGAAGGTGAGAAAATAACGATATCCGCCGCGTGCCTCCACGCTCATTGGACCACACACATCGGTATGTATGATTTCCAACAAGTCACTTGCACGCTCCATTGTTCCGGAGAACGGAGTCTTAGTCATCTTGCCCATGAGGCATGGTTCGCACGTGTCAAGTGAATCAAAGTCAAGTGACTCCAAAAGTCCATCAGCATGGAGTTTCTTCATGCGCTTTACACCAATATGACCCAAGCGGCAGTGCCACAAAAATATGGTGCTATCATTGTTTACTCTAACTCTTTTGGTCTCAATGTTATGTATATGCGTATCTCTATCAAGATTCAATATGAACAATCCTCTCACATTCGGTGCATGACCATAAAAGATGTTACTCATAGAAATAGAACAACCATTATTCTCAGACTTAAAAGAGTAACCGTCTCGCAATAAACAAGATCCAGATATAATGTTCATGCTCAACGCAGGCACTAAATAACAATGATTTAAGTTCATTACTAATCCCGATGGTAGTTGAAGTGACACGGTGCCGACGGCGATTGCATCAACCTTGGAACCGTTTCCTACGCGCATCGTCACTTCGTCTTTCGCCAGCCTCCGTCTATTCCGCAGTTCCTGTTTCGAGTTGCAAATGTGAGCAACAGAACCGGTATCGAATACCCAGGCACTACTACGAGAGCCGGTTAAGTACACATCAATAACATGTATATCAAATATACCTGATTTTTCTTTGCCCGCCTTTTTATCTGCCAGATACTTGGGGCAATTGCGCTTCCAGTGACCCATACCCTTGCAATAGAAGCACTCTATTTCAGGCTTAGGTCCAGCCTTGGGTTTCTTCGGCGGATTTGCAACAGGCTTGCCGCTCTTCTTCGAATTGCCCTTCTTGCCTTTGCCGTTTCTCTTGAAACTAGTGGTCTTGCTCACCATCAACACTTGATGTTTTACGGAGTTCAGACTCTGCGACTTTCAGCATCGCAAACAACTCGCCGGGAGACTTGTTCATCCCTTGCATGTTGTAGTTCAACACAAAGCCTTTATAGCTTGGTGGCAGTGATTGGAGGATTCTGTCAGTGATAGCTTCTTGCGGGAGTTCAATCCCTAGTTCAGCTAGACGGTTTGAGTACCCAGACATCTTGAGCACATGTTCACTGACAGACGAGCTTTCCTCCATCTTGCAAGCATAGAATTTATCGGAGGTCTCATACCTCTCGATCCGGGCGTTCTTCTGAAAGATAAACTTCAACTCCTGGAACATCTCAAATGCTCCATGACGCTCAAAGCGACGTTGAAGTCCCGGCTCTAAGCCATACAAGACTGCACATTGAACTATTGAGTAGTCATCCTTACGTGCTAGCCAAGCGTTCTTAACATCCTGATCAGCCGTAGCGGGTGGTTCATCTCCTAGCGCAGCATTAAGGACATAATCCTTCTTTCCAGCTTGTAAGATTAGCTTAAGATTACGAGCCCAGTCTACAAAGTTGCTTCCATCATCTTTCAACTTAGCTTTCTCTAGGAACGTATTAAAATTGAGGATGACACTTGCGTGAGCCATGATCTACAACACAAATATATTCAAAGTGGACTTAGACTATGTTCAAGATAATTAGAGTTCAACTTAATCAAATTATATGCTAAACTCCCACTCAAAAAGTACATCTCTCTAGTCATTTGAGTGGTTCATGATCCACTTACACTATCCCAAGTCCGATCATCACGTGAGTCGAGAGTAGTTTCAGTGGTAAGCATCCCTATGCTAATCATATCAACTATATGATTCATGATCGACCTTTCGGTCTCATGTGTTCCGAGGCCATGTCTGGACATGCTAGGCTCGTCAAGCTTAACCCGAGTGTTCCGCGTGCGCAACTGTTTTGCACCCGTTGTATGTGAACGTTGAGTCTATCACACCCGATCATCACGTGGTGTCTCGAAACGACGAACTGTAGCAACGGTGCACAGTCGGGGAGAACACAATTTCGTCTTGAAATTTTAGTGAGAGATCACCTCATAATGCTACCGTCGTTCTAAGCAAAGTAAGGTGCATAAAAGGATTAACATCACATGCAATTCATAAGTGACATGATATGGCCATTATCACGTCCTTCTTGATCTCCATCACCAAAGCACCGGCACGATCTTCTTGTCACCGGCGCCACACCATGATCTCCATCATCATGATCTCCATCAATGTGTCGCCATCGGGGTTGTCGTGCTACTTATGCTATCACTACTAAAGCTACATCCTAGCAAAATAGTAAACGCATCTGCAAGCACATATGTTAGTATAAAGACAACCCTATGGCTCCTGCCGGTTGCCGTACCATCGACGTGCAAGTCGATATTTCTATTACAACATGATCATCTCATACATCCAATATATCACATCACATCATTGGCCATATCACATCACAATCATACCCTGCAAAAACAAGTTAGACGTCCTCTAATTTTGTTGTTGCATGTTTTACGTGGTGACCAAGGGTATCTAGTAGGATCGCATCTTACTTACGCAAACACCACAACGGAGATATATGAGTTGCTATTTAACCTCATCCAAGGACCTCCTTGGTCAAATCCGATTCAACTAAAGTTGGAGAAACCGTCACTTGCCAGTCATCTTTGAGCAAAGGGGGTTACTCGTAACGATGAAACCAGTCTCTCGTAAGCGTACGAGTAATGTCGGTCCAAGCCGCTTCAATCCAACAATACCGCGGAATCAAGAAAAGACTAAGGAGGGCAGCAAAACGCACATCACCGCCCACAAAACCTTTTGTGTTCTACTCGAGAAGACATCTACGCATGAACCTAGCTCATGATGCCACTGTTGGGGAACGTCGCATGGGAAACAAAAATTTTCCTACGCGCACGAAGACCTATCATGGTGATGTCCATCTGCGAGAGGGGATGAGTGATCTACGTACCCTTGTAGATCGTACAGCAGAAGCGATTAGAGATCGCGGTTGATGTAGTGGAACGTCCTCACGTCCCTCGATCCGCCCCGCGAACAATCCCGCGATCAGTCCCACGATCTAGTACCGAACGGACGGCACCTCCGCGTTCAGCACACGTACAGCTCGACGATGATCTCGGCCTTCTTGATCCAGCAAGAGAGACGGAGAGGTAGAAGAGTTCTCCGGCAGCGTGACGGCGCTCCGGAGGTTGGTGATGATCTTGTCTCAGCAGGGCTCCGCCCGAGCTCCGCAGAAACACGATCTAGAGGAAAAACTATGGAGGTATGTGGTCGGGCAGCCGTGAGAAAGTCGTCTCAAATCTGCCCTAAAAGCCCCATATATATAGGAGGAGGGAGGGGGACCTTGCCTTGGGGTCCAAGGGATCCCCAAGGGGTCGGCCGAGCCAGGGGGGAGGACTCTCCCCCCCCCCCAAACCGAGTCCTACTTGGTTTGGTGGGAGGGAGTCCTTCCCCCTTCCCACTTCCCCTTTTTTTTCCTTTCCTTTTGATTTTTTTCTTCCTTGGCGCATAGGGGTTTGGTGGGCTGTCCCACCAGCCCACTAAGGGCTGGTGTGACCCCCCAAATACCTATGGGCTTCCCCGGAGTGGGTTGCCCCCCTCCGGTGAACCCCCGGAACCCATTCGTCATTCCCGGTACATTCCCGGTAACTCCGAAAAACCTTCCGGTAATCAAATGAGGTCATCCTATATATCAATCTTCGTTTCCGGACCATTCCGGAAACCCTCGTGACGTCCGTGATCTCATCCGGGACTCCAAAAAACATTCGGTAACCAACCATATAACTCAAATACGCATAAAACAACGTCGAACCTTAAGTGTGCAGACCCTGCGGGTTCGAGAACTATGTAGACATGACCCGAGAGACTCCTCGGTCAATATCCAATAGCGGGACCTGGATGCCCATATTGGATCCTACATATTCTACGAAGATCTTATCGTTTGAACCTCAGTGCCAAGGATTCGTATAATCCCGTATGTCATTCCCTTTGTCCTTCGGTATGTTACTTGCCCGAGATTCGATCGTCAGTATCCGCATACCTATTTCAATCTCGTTTACCGTCAAGTCTCTTTACTCGTTCCGTAATACAAGATCCCGCAACTTACACTAAGTTACATTGCTTGCAAGGCTTGTGTGTGATGTTGTATTACCGAGTGGGCCCTGAGATACCTCTCCGTCACACGGAGTGACAAATCCCAGTCTTGATCCATACTAACTCAACTACCACCTTCGGAGATACCTGTAGAGCATCTTTATAGTCACCCAGTTACGTTGCGACGTTTGATACACACAAAGCATTCCTCCGGTGTCAGTGAGTTATATGATCTCATGGTCATAGGAATAAATACTTGACACGCAGAAAACAGTAGCAACAAAATGACACGATCAACATGCTACGTCTATTAGTTTGGGTCTAGTCCATCACGTGATTCTCCCAATGACGTGATCCAGTTATCAAGCAACAACACCTTGTTCATAATCAGAAGACACTGACTATCATCGATCAACTGGCTAGCCAACTAGAGGCATGCTAGGGACGGTGTTTTGTCTATGTATCCACACATGTAAATGAGTCTTCATTCAATACAATTATAGCATGGATAATAAACTATTATCTTGATACAGGAATTATAATAATAACTATACATTTATTATTGCCTCTAGGGCATAATTCCAACAGAAAGGACTACGATTGATCCCCTATACTTGTGGGTCATCACCTACCACCTGTTAAATATCAGCCTTTCAACATTGCCATGAAAACCTTCAACCTATTCACAACCTAGCAAACCTAGCAAAATTTCCTTGCTGGCTAATCCTTTTACACGAGATGGAACATCACATCCAGATTTGCATCTAATCTATGTAGATGAGGTTTGTGGTTTATTTAAGCTTGCAGGTGTGCCCGAGGATGAGGTCAAGAAGAGGGTCTTTCCTTTATCTTTGAAGGATAAGGCGTTCACATGGTATAGGCTATGTGATGATACTGGATCATGGGACTACAATCGGTTGAAATTGGAATTTCATCAAAAGTTTTATCCTATGCATTTAGTACATCGTGATCGGAATTATATTTACAATTTTTGGCCTCATGACAGAGAAAGCATCGCTCAAGCTTGGGGGAGGCTTAAATCAATGCTATATTCAGGCCCCAATCATGAGCTCTCGAGAGAAATTATCATTCAGAACTTCTATGCCCGGCTTTCTCATGATGACCGCACCATGCTTGACACTTCTTGTACCGGTTCTTTTATGAAGAGAGATATTGACTTCAAATGGAATTTATTGGAGAGAATTAAACGCAACTCTGAAGATTGGGAGCTTGAAGAAGGTAAGGATTCAGGTATGAATTTCACGTTTGATTGCGTTAAATCCTTTGTTGAGACAAATACTTTTTGTGACTTTAGCGCTAAGTATGGACTTGACTCTGAGATAGTAGCTTCATTGTGTGAATCCTTTGCTGCTCATATTGATCTCCACTAAGAGAAGTGGTTTAAATTTCATCCTCCTTTATAAGTCAATGTAGTTAAACCCACTCGAGTTGAAGAGAAAGTCAATGCCTATAATGATCCTGTGGTTCCCAGTGCTTACATTGAGAAGCCACCTTTCCCTGTTAGGATAAAGGATCATTCTAAAGCTTCAACTATGATACGTAGAGGCTATATTAGAACACCTACGCCCCCTGAGCAAATTAGAGTTGAACCTAGCATTGCTATTATCAAAGATCTTCTGCCTGAAGAAGTTGAGGGACATAATATTCACTTCTGTGAAGATGCTGCTAGAATTGCTAAACCTCACATTAGAGACAAACATAGGCCTGTTGTTGGCATGCCTGTTGTTTCTGTTAAGATAGGAGATCATTGTTATCATGTTTTATGTGACGTGGGTGCTAGTGTTAGTGCAATACCTCAATCCTTATACGATGAAATCAAAGATGAGATTGCACATGTTGAGATAGAGCCTATTGATGTCACTATTCAGCTTGCCAACAGAGATATTATCTTCCATGTGGGAATAGTTAGGGATGTTGAAGTCTTGTGTGGTAAAACGAAGTATCCTGCTGATTTCCTCGTTCTTGCTACCGCACAAGATAGCTTCTGTCCCATCATATTTGCTCATAGTGATTGTGAGAAGCCAACTGTCACTGTTGGTTTTGAAGGTGTGTCACATGAGTTTAATTTCTCTAAGTTTGGTAGACAACCTCATGAAAAGGAGTTGCCTAGTAGGGATAAAACTATTGCCTTAGCCTCTATTTTCGTGCTTCCTACTGATCCCTTAGAGCAATACTTGCTTGAGCACGAAAATGATATGCATATGGATGAAAGGCATGAAATAGATAGAGTTGTCTTAGAACAATATCATATCCTTAACAATAACTTGCCTGTTGAACTGCTTGGGGATCCACCCCCACCAAAGGGTGATCCTGTGTTCGAGCTTAAACAGTTGCCTGATACTCTTAAGTATGCCTATCTTGATGAAAAAGAGATATATCATGTTATTATTAGTGCTAGCCTCTTGGAGCATGAAGAAAAGAAGTTGCTAAAATCTCTGAGGAAGCACCGTGCTGCTATACAATATACTCTTGATGATCGTAAGGGTAGTAGTCCCACTCTATGCCAGCACAAGATCAAAACTAATCCTGAATTCAAACGAGTTGCTAATCATCAAAGGAGATTAAATCCTAAGATGAAAGAAGTAGTAAGAAAAGAAATACTAAAGCTCGTGGAAGCAGGTATTATCTATCTTGTTGCTCATAGCGATTGGGTGAGTCCGGTGCATTGCGTTCCTAAAAAGGGAGGCATTACCGTTGTCCCTAATGATAAGGATGAATTGATCCCACAGAGGATTATTACATGCTATAGGATGGTGATTGATTTTAGGAAGTTGAATAAGGCCACTAGGAAAGATCATTACCCTTTGCCTTTTATCGACCAAATGCTAGAAAGGTTGTCTAAACACACACACTTCTGCTTTCTAGACGGTTATTCTGGTTTCTCCCAAATACCAGTTGCACAATCTGATCAGGAGAAAACCACTTTCACCTGCCCTTTCGGTACCTTTGCTTATAGGCGTATGCCTTTTGACTTGTGTAATGCACCTGCCACCTTTCAAAGATGTATGATGGCTATATTCTCTGACTTTTGTGAAAAGATTGTCGAGGTTTTCATGGATGATTTCTCCGTTTACGGGTCTTCCTTTGATGACTGCCTCAGCAACCTTGATCGAGTCTTGCAGAGATATAAAGACACCAATCTTGTCTTGAATTGGGAGAAGTGCCACTTTATGGTTAATGAAGGCATCGTCTTAGGACATAAAATTTCTGAAAGAAGTATTGAAGTCGATAAGGCTAAGGACGATGCAATCGAGAAAATGTCATACCCCATAGATATCAAAGGTATTAGAAGTTTCCTTGGTCACGCTGGTTTCTATAGAAGGTCTATTAAGGACTTCTCTAAGATTTCTAGGCCTCTTACCAATCTCTTGCAAAAGGATATTCCTTTTGTTTTTGACGATGATTGTGAGGAAGCCTTCGAAATACTGAAGAGGGCTTTGATAACTGCACCTATAGTTCAACCACCTTATTGGAACCTACCTTTTGAGATCATGTGTGCCGCTAGTGATTATGCTGTTGGTGCTGTTCTAGGGCAAAGAGTTGATAAGAAGTTGAATGTTATTCACTACGCTAGTGAAACTCTAGACAGTGCCCAAAGAAACTATGCCACTACGGAGAAGGAATTTTTAGCAATCGTGTTTGCATGTGAAAAGTTCAGGTCTTACATAGTTGATTCCAAAGTCACTATTCACACTGATCATGCTGCTATTTAGTACCTCATGGAGAAGAAGGACGCTAAACCTAGACTTATCAGATCGGTTCTCTTGCTACAAGAATTTGATTTGCACGTTGCCGACACAAAGGGTGCTGATAACCCCGTAGCAGATAACTTTTCTAGGTTGGAGAACGTTCTTGATGACCCACAACCTATTACTGATAGCTTTCCCGATGAACAACTAAATATCATCAATGCTTCACGTAGTGCACCGTGGTATGGTGATTATGCAAGCTATATCGTTGCCAAATACATACCACCTAGTTTCACGTACCAACAAAAGAAGAAATTCTTCTTTGACTTGAGACATTACTTTTGGGATGATCCTCACCTTTATAAGGAAGGAGTAGATTGTGACAGCCCGATGCCGACGTTCCAGAAGATTCCCCTTCTATTCCGTTTTCGTTGTGTGGCTTATTTTATTTGTGGCATCATCATCGCATCATTCGCATCATCTGCATTGCATCGGCATCCCGTTGTCGCCCGTTTTCAAAACCTGCACCCATTATTAGTTGCGGGTTCTCTCCGTTATCGTCGTTGAGCGTTTCGAGAACAACCACACACGCACGCGCCGTGGCATCGTCAAGACCTTGTTTGTACAACGTGTATAAAACTTTCTCCGATTGAGATGGTACTTGGCGTGCGGTCTTAATTTAGTGTAGGTAGGCCGTCTGTCAAATTTCATCGCGATCGGAGCTCGTTGTTACCCGTGCCGTTTATTATATAGCGGCACTATAGCCGGTCAATTGTCGGAGTTTCGGTATTTTAAACTCTGTCACCGGGTTTCCCATTTTCCCCCTCTTCTATGCCTAGCCCCTCTGCACAGTGCATCAACCCTACGCGCAGCCCAGTCCGAAAACCTCCCGGAACCCGAACCCGGCGGTCGTGACCATTGGATCCGGATCAACCCCGTTTTGCCGCAAATCGTCTTTGGTTTGTCCATTGCACCCCCCTAACCTAATCTTCTCGACCACCCAATCTAAATCAGAGGGTCCAATGAACCTATCTCTAACCCAACAATATATATATAGCACCTAACCCTAAAATATAGGAGGGTTGTCCCATCCCTAGCCGCCACCGCTCCTTAGATTTTGTGCCAACCAACCAGTCAACCACCACAAGCAAGCCATGCTCGATCTAGACCGCTGGATCCCAGATCGGACGTCCTAGAGAACCTTCCACGACCTCCCGCAGCGCTCGATCCAGATTGGATCGAGGCCACTGCCCCGTGCCCGCATCCTCCGTGACCGCCGTCATTCCGGCAAGCTGTCGGCAGCCGGAGCTCCGCAGGCCGGATCCGAGTCCCTTCCTTCTCCGTCTCCCTGCTCTCTTCCTTCTATTCCTTCTCTCCCTGTTCCCCATCTCTTTTTCTCATCTCTCCCTCTACTCGTTTCTTCTGCCAGGAGAAGAACGGGAGACCGCTGCCGCCGCCCTAGATCACGAGAGCTGTGCATGACGCCTACAGCCTCGGGAACACACCCCCCCCCCCCTCGTCCGAATCTGCCCGGCCCGCTGGTGAAGATCCCCGTCGGCGCCGCCCCTGCAGTCTCTGACGAGCTGCCTCCCCTGCTTTTCCTCTCATCTCTCCCTCTCCTTCTTGTTGCTGCAGGGAACCATGGGAGCCCGAGGGACCTCGCCTCCATGGGTCCACCTCCCCTGCCCAGACCCGAGGCCGCCTTAGACGTGCCGGCCCTCGAACCCCCCTCCGCTCGCGCCATCCATGACCGGGTTCCACACTCCAAGGTCTGTAGACGCCAGTTCTGTAGGTACGTTACCTGTTTGTGTTCGTGGGGAAGAAGGCCCGCGTTTTTTTGTATTTATGGAATATGGGCAGTAATTTAACACCCAGCCATGCACATCTGAGTTGGTAGCGCAGTCATTTTCCAAGCGAGGGATCTGGGGTTCGAATCCCAACTGCACCTATTTATTTTGGCCTTGTGGCTGTTGTTTTGCAAACCAATGCTGGCTACTCTCAGTTCCGTTAGTTCTAGCCTGTAGATTGAACAGATTTGGTTGCAAGCCCCATTGGTTAGCCTACCATGGTTGCATCTAGGAGGTCCTGGGTTCAATTCCCATGTACCCCAATTTTTCCATGTTTTTCATTTTTTTAGCACACGCACACGCTTAGCCGTTTGGTCCACATCTCTGAATGGACTTGTCCAATGCAGTGCTTTTGGCCATGTAGTTTTCTTTCTTGTCCCAACGGATTTAGTGGTGAACCAACTCATGCATAAGTGCACAAATGCCATCATTTTGAAACGACTATAACTATTTAACTGTAGCTTCGTTGGAGATGAGCTATATATGTACTTGACTAGAAAATTGTGTAGAATCTCGTGGCACACTTTGTTTCGCTGTTTAACAAACTTAAAATGTGATTAGGACAAATCTGGACAGAATTAGAATTTAACGCGTGGGGTCATTTCGGAGATGCTATAAGTTATTTCCGACATCATTTAAAATGCCTAGCTAGGTAGATTAATTTGCGCTTCACCTCTTGCCATGTTTAACAACATTTAATATTGTCGTGTATCTAATCGGGATAGAACTAAATAAATAAACGTGGAGTTTCGTCAATATGTAACTCGTTGCATATTGAGCTTCACTTAATGTGTAGAGTTTGATTGTTGTGATTGTCATGCCTTGCATTAGTCCGTTCATGCATCATTTGTGTTGTTGCACCGTGTGGTGAATTAAGTGTGTTGATTTGTGTTTCCAGTTTTCTTCGTCTCGATAGAGTTCCGCAGCGTGCCGGATTGTGAGGACCCGTTCGACTACGTCGGTTCGTCTGCTTCACGGAGTCATTCTTCTTACAAGAGGGATCTCAGGCAAGATGACCATTTCCCAGATACCATTACTATCATTGTCATGCTAGTTTTACCGTTGCTACCGTCTATGTCTCGTTTCCTACCACATGTTAAATTTCAGCCTCTCAACAATGCCATGATACCTTCAACCTGATCGACCTAGCAAACCACTGATTGGCTATGTTACTGCTTGCCTTACCATGTTGTCAGCGTTGCTAGTTGCAGGTGCAGTTGCTTCCATGTGATAACATGGATCCCTTGGCATATCACCATATTAATTGCTATTTAATTTAATGCACCTATATACTTGGTAAAAGGTGGAAGGCTCGGCCTTTCTAGCCTGGTGTTTTGTTCCACCTTTGCCCCCTTAGTTTCGGCTACCGGTGTTATGTTCCATAAATGAGCGCTCCTAACACGATCGAGGTTGTTATGGGGACCCCCTTGATAATTCGTTTTAGATCAAAGCTGGTCTGGCAAGGCCCAACATTGGTACTACATTTGCCCAACATAATAACTTTGTTAATACTGAAAGCATAGGGCGTCATGAACCCGAGGAGTAATTTCACATAATACAGGGAGGGCTAGTGCTGATGGTGCTGGTCCAAAACAGAGCACCGTGCGGGGCCAACCCGGGGCAACTCGGGTGATGTCTATCAGGCCACCGTACGCTTAGCTTATCCGTCGTGTCCTGAGAACGAGATACGTGGCTCCTATCGGGATCGTCGACACGTCGGGCGGCCTTGCTGGATTAGTTTTACCTTTGACGAAATATCTTGTGCATTGGGATTCCGATGATGCTTTGGGTAATCTCAGAGTTGAGGTTTTCCACTAAGAAGTCCGACAAGATTGTGAGCTTCGTGATCCAGGATTTCTATGCGGCTTGTGGTAATTTGTGATGGACTAGTTGGAGCACCCCTGCAGGGTTAAATCTTTCAGAAAGCCGTACCCGCGGTTATGTGGCAACGTGGAAACTTTGTTTAACACTGGTTCTAGATAACTTGAAGTTAACTTAATTAAAATATGCCAACTGTGTGCGTAACCGTGATTGTCTCTTTCGTGAGTTCCTTCTCCGATCGAGCACACGGTGGGGTTATGTCTGACATAGGTAGGTGTTCAGGATCATTTATTTGATCATCAGTAGTTCACATCCATTATGCGTAGATCATCCCCTTCTTATTTCTTGTACTCGTAAGTTTAGCCACCAAATATATGCTTAGCCGCTGCTGCAACCTCACCACTTAACCTTAACTCACCCAGAAGCTTTGCTAGTCTTGATACCTTTGGAAATGAGATTGCTGAGTCCCCTGTGGCTCACAGATTACTACAACACCAGTTGTAGGTACAGGTAAAGGTTATTTGTCGCGAGTGCGTTGATTGTTCATTTGGAGTTGCTTCTTCTTCTTCTTCATCGATCTAGGATGAGTTCCAGGCCGGCAGCCTGGGATAGCAAGGATGGACGTCGTTCTTCTTTTCTCGTTTGTTTTCGTCCGTAGTCGGACCCTGCTCTTACTCTTGATGATTATGTAATGTATTGATGTGACTCTGATGTAGCTTGTGGCGAGTGTAAGCCAATTCTATCATATATCTCTTCTTTCAGAACATGTACTTGTAACGATATCCATTCTTGCGACATGACGAGATGCGCTTCTATCCCTAATGAGGCCCCCATGCCAAATTGAGGATAGGGTCGCATCTTGGGCATGACAAGTTGGTATCAAAGCCATACCGACCTAGGAGCCCCCTTGATTGATCGAACTTGGTCGAGTCGAGTCTAGTGAAAAAACTGCTTTGAGTCTAGTTATATATCAGAGAGTAGGATTCTTTTTTCTCCTCTTCTATGCTCTGGTGAGGAATCTTGACGTAATAATTTATTCTACTCCTCTTCTCACTCAAAAAAATTTAGGATCACGCGGATATTTTTGGAATCTAAATGATGCCGATGTGACGGAGTTCTGTCTTGGTGCCTCCTATCTGCTTTGAGTTTCAAGGGAGTTGAGCTCCAGGGGATTCTTGAGCACATCGTTATCATTCAGATTTCTTAGTATCTCAGAACGAAGGATGTTCGTAATTGCTTCAATACTAGTAGTGGCGAGATAACCCCGATGTCCCCAGTACTGGTGCGGATTGTTCGGGAGTACTACCATACTTTGTATCGTTGTGATCACGAGGGTCTGTAGTAGATGAAGCTCCGAGATTCTGGTCGTGTGTTGACGGATGTGATACAGGTGACGGGTTAGTTTAGAAGTTGTGTGAAATACTCCTTGTATCCGTGTACCAGATTGCACGACCAGTTATTTCGGGAATTCATAGGTGGGAATTCTAGTAGTTGCTTATAGGACAATCTTCCAACAAACGCATGATGTTAGGTTGCGGTTCGACATCTAGTGGATTCGTTTGTTCACGGTTGACTTACAGCGGTACACGTTGTGTCTTAAAGAGTCCTTGTAGCTTGCTACGACTCGGGGACGCTTCGTATGTCGGGTGCACTGCCTTGCACTTGATGGCTACTGTAAAATCGAGCCCGTGCGATCCTGTCCACGAAAATATCGGACGAAATCTTTCTCATGAGTTTGTTCTGGCTTGTTTCATAAGCCTCGCCCTTTGTTTGTTGGAATATGGTAATTTGTGTTGCTTCGATGTCAAGTGGTGATTTCAGATCTTTCCTAAGAGGTGTTCTCATATTTTTATGTGAATGCTAATTCTTTTGCTCTATCAATTATCATGTCAATTCCTTTTAAACCGGGGTCATCGTATCAATTCTTTTCAACCGGTGTGCTTCTCTTCAGTGAACTCAATCCTCTCCAATTGTTGCTGATCATTCTCTCAATTCTTACTGGAGTTTGTCTCATCTGTCCCAAGTTGTCTTTGTTTTTCCCCGCCCTCCCACCCTTTTCGTCAGTGATTAGTTTTTATCCAAGAGTTTTCTTTTCATTGTGCTTCCGTTGTCTGTTCTTCTCTCTCTTACCCGGTGATTCATTGTGAAGATTCTCAGGAGCTTCATGTTCATATTTATTCATTCTTATTATCTTTTCTAGTGAATTTAATTCAGTTGTCCATGTTCATCATATCCTTTCGTCCGTGTAATTCTTTCCTATGTTGGAGATTCGTTTCAGCCTATCTTGTTATTCATTTCCCTATAGTCTATCCGGAGTGCTGAAGTTATCTCAGAAATTCTTGTTTTCAATTCTTTCATTGATTTCGGGGTTCTCAACCTCATCTAGTTCTCTTCATACCGGTGCAATATCTCTCTGCTAAGCAATCTTTTCTAACGGTGGTTTCTTCGAGTGGGCCCATAACGCACAGGTTTTTCCCAGGGTCGAATATAGCTCGTGTAATCTTTCCGGAGGTCTTTAATTCTTTCAACTGTGACGTAAGTATGAATTTCATCAGTCTTACCCCTTCTCCAAGATCTATTTGAATTAGTTCTCATATTTGGCTCAACCTTGCATTCTTCTTTAGTCCGGAGTGTCTCAGTTATTCTTGGTGAGGTTCTTCTCGTCATTTTCTCAATTAAAGATTCGAAGGGGTGTTTCTCTCAAATCTTGGTCTATTCTCTTGGATATTCTTCATCTCAGCTTGGTGCCATCATCTTAATTGTTCCAATCATGAGTTATCCCTTTCTTGGTATCCGGTGCAGTTCTGAGTTGTTTTTATTTCTCGTTCCTCCGAAGGCCATCATTTTAGAAGATTCTTCGTTCTCAGCTTTCAGCTTTCATCCTCAATTCTTCTCCATTGTTGTCTCTTCGTTCGTCTCTCGATTATCTGGTGACTTATTCAAGTTTTCTCTCAGGTGGCTTATGATCTCTTCATTCTCTTGTATCTTCATTAATTCGTGGTGTTCCCATTTATTTGTGAACTCTTACCGGTGCTTCCTTCAATTATGCTTCAAGTGGTGCTTATCTCTCTGCCTCTTCAAGATTCATTTCTAGAAGAATAAGTGGTACGCTAAATCCGTTGCTTGTCATCAATTTAACTTGATGAAGGATAAGCATAACATAATTCTTATTCTTGTTCATAGTAATCTGAATTCTTCTTCCGGAGTGACTCGTGATATCAATTCTTTTCGCAAGTGCTTATCTTTCTTTTACGAAGTTCCAAGTTTTATCAACTATCTCTTTGTGAAGCTTCATCTAAATCTTGGCAAGGTCATAATCTTATTCCTTCTACCTTCATATCTTTGCATCATTCATTTGTATACGGAGGTCCTTCATGGTGGTTCATCAAGGTTTCAATTCATTCTCAAGTGTTCTTCAAGAATCTTATTGGAGAACCGCAAGTATCCGTTCTCTTGCACTTATATGTGCAATTGTTCTTCCTTTATCCTTTGAGGTGGTATTATAGCATTCTTGTTAGTTTAGGAGCCTCGAAGAGATTTCCTTTCAAGAATGAGATAATTAAACCCACCAATTCTATGATCATGAGATATTTTCTACCCATGATTTCTTCATTGAGCTATCTTGGTTTGGATTTCACCTAAAGCTTTTCTATGGATTGTGCTATCATGGTGCTTGTCACTAATCCAAGTTCTCAATGTATCCTCTTGGTGTTAGTATTTGTTCATATCTTGTTTCTCCCAATCAATCCTTGTTCTGTTAGTGGCTGGTTGTAACTTCATTAGTTTGCAAAGGTTTCCATTAGCCCACTACTGTCTTGTGCTTTTCGTTGTTGTTTTTCCAACAACTCCGTCCAATTCTTCTTGCAAGAATGCTTGTCAAGTTCATTGGAGTTAGTAGTTGTCATTCTTTTCTTCATTCTCTTCTTTCGTATGAGCTAGTTCCTATTCTATTGTTCCGGAGGCCTTGTGATGTTGCTTTTTTGGGTCTATCATCTTGTTCTATCAAGATCTTGGTGTTCCCTTGCTCTATTTACTTATTTGTTGTGAATATTGTCTATTTCTTCCATCTTATCGAATTTTTTTGTCCCATTTTCCTACCGAAGTGCTGCCGAAATTTTCCGTGAATTCTTGCTTCTTTCTCATATCATTCCTCGTCGCTTTGCAACCTTCAAGGATCGTTGGTTTCACTCGTTTGTCAAGAAGCGACTAGGTTTTACCTCTTGCTTTCTCATCCTCTCCCCCTTTCATTCTTGGATCTCGGGGCGAGATCCTCTTGTAGTGTAGGAGAGTTGTAACAGCCCGATGCCGACGTTCCAGAAGATTCCCCTTCTATTCCGTTTTCGTCGTGTGGCTTTTTTATTTGTGGCATCATCATCGCATCATTCGCATCATATGCATTGCATCGGCATCCCATTGCCGCCCTGTTTTCAAAACCTGCACCCGTTATTAGTTGCGGGTTCTCTCCGTTATCGTCGTTGAGCGTTTCGAGAACAACCACACACGCACGTGCCGCGGCATCGTCAAGACCTTGTTTTTATAACGTGTATAAAAATTTCTCCGATTGAGCTGGAACTTGGCGTGCGGTCTTAATTTAGTGTAGGTAGGCCGTCTGTCAAATTTCATCGCGATCGGAGCTCGTTGTTACCCGTGTCGTTTATTATATAGCGGCACTATAGCCGGTCAATTGTCGGACGTTTCGGTATTTTAAACTCTGTCACCGGGTTGCCCGTTTTCCCCCTCTTCTATGCCTAGCCCCTGTGCACAATGCATCAATCCTACGCGCAGCCCAGTCCGAAAACCTCCCAGAACCCGAACCCGGCGGTCGTGACCGTTGGATCCAGATCAACCCCGTTTTGCCACAAATCGTCTTCAGTTTGTCCATTGCACCCCCCTAACCTAATCTTCTGAACCACCCGATCTAAATCGGAGGGTCCAATGAACCTATCTCTAACCCAACTATATATATATAGCACCTAACCCTAAAATATAGGAGGGTTGTCCCATCCCTAGCCGCCACCGCTCCTCAGATTTTGTGCCAACCAACCAGTCAACCACCACAGGCAAGCCTTGCTCGATCTAGACCGCTGGATCCCAGATCGGACGTCCTAGAGAACCTTCCACGACCTCCCGCAGCGCTTGATCCAGATTTGGATCGAGGCCACCGCTCCGTGCCCGCATCCTCCATGACCGCCGTCATTCCGGCAAGCTGTCGGCAGCCGGAGCTCCGCAGGCCGGATCCGAGTCCCTTCCTTCTTCGTCTCCCTGCTCTCTTCCTTCTATTCCTTCTCTCCATGTTCCCCATCTCTTTTTCTCATCTCTCCCTCTGCTCGTTTCTTCTTCTAGGAGAAGAACGGGAGACCGCCGCCGCGGCCCTAGATCACGACAGCTGCGCCCGACGCTTACAGCCTCGGGAACGGGCCCCCTCGTCCGGATCTGCCCGACCCGCTGGTGAAGATCCCCGTCGGTGTCGCCCCTGCAGTCTCTGACGAGCTGCCTCCCCTGCTTTTCCTCTCATCTCTCCCTCTCCTTCTTGTTGCTGCAGGGAACCATGGGAGCCCGAGGGACCTCGCCTCCATGGGTCCACCTCCCCTGCCCGGACCTGAGGCCGCCTTAGACCTGCCGGCCCTCGAACCCCCCCCCCCCTCCGCTCGCGCCATCCCTGACTGGGTTCCGCACTCCAAGGTCTGTAGACGCCAGTTCTGCAGGTACGTTACCTGTTTGTGTTCGTGGGGAAGAAGGCATGCGTTTTTTTGTATTTGTGGAATATGGGCTGTAATTTAACACCCAGCCATGCATATCCGAGTTGGTAGCGCGGTCATTTTCCAAGCGAGGGATCCGGGGTTCGAATCCCAGCTGCCCCTATTTATTTTTACCTTGTGGTCGTTATTTTGGAAACCAATGCTGGCTACTCTCAGTTCAGTTAGTTCTAGCCTGTAGATTGAACAAATTTGGTTGCAAGCCCCATTGGTTAGCCTACCATGGCTGCATCTAGGAGGTCCTGGGTTCAATTCCCATGTACCCAAATTTTTCCATGTTTTTCATTTTTTAGCACACGCACACGCTTAGCCGTTTGGTCCACATCTTTGAATGGAATTGTCCAATGCAGTGCTTTTGGCCATGTAGTTTTCTTTCTTGTCCCAACGGATTTAGTGGTGAACCAAATCATGCATAAGTGCACATATGCCATCATTTTGAAACGTCATTAACTATTTAACCGTAGCTTCGTTGGAGGTGAGTTATATATGTACTTGACTAGAAAATCGTGTCAAATCTCGTGGCACACTTTGTTTCGCTGTTTAACAAACTTAAAATGTGATTAGGACAAATCTGGATAGAATTAGAATTTAACGCGTGGGGTCATTTCGGAGATGCTATAAGTTGTTTCCGACCTCATTTAAAATGCCTAGCTAGGTAGATTAATTTGCAATTCACCTCTTCCCATGTTTAACAACATTTAATATTGTCGTGTATCTAATCGGGATAGAACTAAATAAATAAACGTGGAGTTTCGTCGATATGTAACTCGTTGCATATCGAGCTTCACTTAATGTGTAGAGTTTGATTGTTGTGATTGTCATGCCTTGCATTAAATTGTTCATGCATCATTTGTGTTGTTGCACCGTGTGGTGAATTCCATGTGTTGATTTGTGTTTCCGGTTTGCTTCGTCTCGATAGAGTTCCGCAGCGTGCCGGATTGTGAGGACCCATTCGACTACGTCGGTTCGTCTGCTTCATGGAGTCATTCTTCTTCCAAGTGGGATCTCAGGCAAGAGGACCATTTCCCCAGATACCATTACTATCATTGCCATGCTAGTTTTACCGTTGCTACCGTTTACGTCTCGTTGCCTACCACATGTTAAATTTCAGCCTCTCAACAATGCCATGATACCTTCAACCTGATCGACCTAGCAAACCACTGATTGGCTATGTTACTGCTTGCCTTACCATGTTGTTAGCGTTGCTAGTTGCAGGTGTAGTTGCTTCCATGTGATAACATGTATCCCTTGTCATATCACCATATTAATTGCTATTTAATTTAATGCACCTATATACTTGGTAAAAGGTGGAAGGCTCGGCCTTTCTAGCCTGGTGTTTTGTTCCACCTTTGCCCCCTTAGTTTCGGCTACCGGTGTTATGTTCCATAAACGAGCGCTCCTAACACGATCGGGGTTGTTATGGGGACCCCCTTGATAATTCGTTTTAGATTAAAGATGGTCTCGCAAGGCCCAACATTGGTACTACATTTTCCCAACATAATAACTTTGTTAATACTGAAAGCATAGGGCGTCATGAACCCGTGGAGTAATTTCACATAATACAGGGAGGGTCAGTGCTGATGGTGCTGGTCCAAAATAGAGCATCGTGCGGGGCCAACCCGGGGCAACTCGGGTGATGTCTATCATGCCACCATACGCTTCGCTTATCCGTCGTGTCCTGAGAACGAGATGCATGGCTCCTATCAGGATCGTCGACACGTCGGGCGGCCTTGCTGGATTAGTTTTACCTTTGATGAAATATCTTGTGCATCGGGATTCCGGTGATGCTTTGGGTAATCTCAGAGTTGAGGTTTTCCACTAAGAAGTCCGACGAGATTGCGAGCTTCGTGATCGAGGATTTCTATGCGGCTTGTGGTAATTTGTGATAGACTAGTTGGAGCACCCCTGCAGGGTTAAATATTTCGGAAAGCCGTGCCCGCGGTTATGTGGCAACGTGGAAACTTTGTTTAACATTGGTTCTAGATAACTTGAAGTTAACTTAATTAAAATATGCCAACTGTGTGCGTAACCATGTCTGTCTCTTTCGTGAGTTCCTTCTCTGATCGAGGACACGGTGGGGTTATGTCTGAATAGGTAGGTGTTCAGGATCATTTATTTGATCATCAGTAGTTCACCTCCGTTATGCGTAGATCATCCCCCTCTTATTTCTTGTACTCGTAAGTTTAGCCACCAAATATATGCTTAGCCGCTACTGCAACCTCACCACTTAACCTTACCTCACCCAGTAAGCTTTGCTAGTCTTGATACCTTTGGAAATGAGATTGCTGAGTCCCCTGTGGCTCACAGATTACTACAACACCAGTTGCAGGTACAGGTAAAGGTTATTTTTCGCGAGCGCGTTGATTGTTCATTTGGAGTTGCTTCTTCTTCTTCATCATCGATCTAGGATGGGTTCCAGGACGGCAGCATGGGATAGCAAGGATGGACGTCGTTCTTCTTTTCTTGTTTATTTTCGTCCGTAGTCGGACCCTGCTCTTACTCTTGATGATTATGTAATGTACTGATGTGACTCTGATGTAGCTTGTGGCAAGTGTAAGCCAATTCTATCATATATCTCTTCTTTCAAAACATGTACTTGTAATGATATCCATTCTTGTCACACGACGAGATGCGCTTCTATCCCTAACGAGGCCCCCGTGCCAAATTGAGGATAGGGTCGCATCTTGGGCGTGACATAGATGGTGTTATTAGACGTTGTGTACCAGAACATGAACAGGGACAGATCCTACAGAAGTGTCATTCTGAGGCCTACGGAGGACACCATGCGGGAGTTAGAACTGCGCACAAGGCATTGCAATCAGGTTTCTATTGGCCCACTCTCTTTAAGGATGCCCGTAAGTTTGTCCTTTCTTGTGAAGAATGTCAGAGAATAGGTAATATTAGCAAACGTCAGGAAATGCCTATGAACTATTCACCTGGCATTGAACCATTTGACATGTGGGGCTTTGATTATATGGGACCTTTTCCAAAATCCAATGGGTATACTCACATCTTAGTTGATGTTGATTACGTCACTAAGTGGGTAGAAGATATCCCCACTAGTAGTGTTGATCACAACACCTCCATCAAGATGCTAAAAGAAGTTATCTTCCCTAGATTTGGAGTCCCTAGATATCTAATGACCGATGGTGGTTCACACTTCATTCATGGTGCTTTCCGCAAGACGCTTGCTAAGTACGATGTCAACCATAGAATTGTGTCTCCCTATCACCCTCAGTCTAGTGGTCAAGTAGAGCTAAGCAACAGAGAGATTAAACTAATTCTGCAAAATACTGTCAACAGGTCTAGAAACAATTGGTCTAAGAAGCCCGATGATGCACTGTGGGCTTATAGAACTGCCTATAAGAATCCCATGGGCATGTCTCCGTACAAAATGGTGTATGGGAAAGCATGTCACTTACCTCTTGAGCTAGAGCATAAAGCTTATTGGGCAATCAAAGAGCTCAACTTTGATTTCAAACTTGCCGATGAGAAGAGGTTATTTGATATTAGCTCGCTTGATGAGTGGAGAACTCAGGCATATGAGAATGCCAAGCTTTTCAAAGATAAGATTAAGAGATGGCATGATAAGAGGATACAAAATCGTGAGTTCAATGTAGGTGATGATGTCTTGCTATATAACTCTCGTTTAAGATTCTTTGCAGGCAAGCTTCTCTCTAAATGGGAAGGTCCCTATGTTGTTGAGGAAGTATATCGTTCCGGTGCTATCAAGATCAACAACACGGAAGGTAATTGTCCGAGAGTGGTAAATGGGCAGAGAATCAAGCATTATATCTCAGGTACTCCCATAAATGTTGAGAGCAATATCATCAATACCATAACTCCGGAAGAATACCTAAGGGACATTTATCAGTCAGTTTCAGACTCCGAAAACGAAGAGGTGTGTGATTCGGTAAGAAAACGGAGTCCAAAACTTTTCCAATAGGAAATTTTCTCCGTTTTGAAATATTTAAAAAAAATACAAAAATTGGAAGTAGTTCGGAAAGTGCGCGAGGAGGCGACAAGCCTGCACCGCACGGGCCCACCCCCTGGCCGCGCCGTGAGGGCTTGTGGCCACCTCGTGCACCTCCCGGACTCCATTTTCGTGCAGGGGACTCCTTCTGGTCTGGAAAAAATATTATATATACTTTCATTTGGTCTGACCTCTACATCACGCAGATTTCCTCTGCTTTCCGTTTCGAGCCTGTTTCTGTTGCAGATCTAGATCGCCATGACTTCCCCAAAAGCTCCTAAGGACAAGATCTTTGAGAAGGTCATCAATCCCTACCTCACGGAAGTGCTGCAACACCCTCAATCTATCAAGATGCGTGAGGGGATGTTGCACATCCGTGATGTTGAGGGGCCTAAGAAGACCGGAAGCATGGAGACGAGGCTCGAAGCAACGGAGCAACAAGTCTTCAAGTGCCAAGGGATGGAGGAGCGTGGACTCAACGCCAACTACATGATGATCACGGAGTTCACCAACAAGCACAGTATTGATGCCAATGACATTGGGAAGCATCTCTCCAGGCTCTATAACAGGGTTGATCAACTCCAGGGCCAGATCTATGACCTTCAGAACCAAAACTGTGAGTATGAGTATAGATTTAAATCAATAAGGTTGGCTGCAGATTTGAGGATTCCAGAGACTCGTTCATCTTTCCATGATGGAGCACATATGCCTTGGAAGACAGAGGATCAAACTCATGTTGCAGTAACATGACCATCACCACCAAAGGAAGACAACTGAGCATTGGTATGGGCAATCCCCTTGGCTTGTGCCAAGCTTGGGGGAGTTGCCCTAGTATCGTATCACCATCACATCTTTTGCCTTTACCTTTGTTTTAGTTTTCCTTTTCAGTTTTATCTTTCTCTAGTAGTTTAAAAGTCTTAGTGTTTTAGTCTTGCGTTGCTTTGTGTCACCCCCGATGTATTCTTGCGCGTGAGCCATATAATAAAGAGTGTTTTAGTTGAAGGGTTTTGCCTCTTGCCATGATCAAAAGAGTGAGTATAGAACAAAAGCATGAAAGATCATGTAATGATCTTATGGGAAGTGATGGCTTCACATATAAAAAGAATGAGGATTGAAACTTGTTGAGGGTAGGCAAACGTAGACCGTGGTCATTGTTGCAACTAATAGGAAGTGATAAAGAAGGAGAGGTTCACATATAAATATATCATCTCTGACACCATCTATGATTGTGAAGACTCACCAAACTATTACATGCCTAGAAGTAGATGTTGGACAAGGAAGACAACATAATGAATTGTGTTTGCTTGGCTCTGAACAATGTTATATGATTAGAGATCCCTTAGCATGTGACGATTGCTTCCACCTCATATTAGCCAAAACTCCCGCACCAAGTAGAGATACTACTTGTGCATCCATAAACCTTCAACCCAGTTTTGCCATGTGAGTCCACCATACCTACCTATGAATTGAATAAGATCCCTCAAGTAAGTTGTCATCGGTGCAAGCAATAATAATTGCTCTCTAATATGTATGATCTATTAGTGTGTCGAAAATAAGCTTTATACGAACCAGTGATGAGGAAGACATAAAAGCGACAGACTGCATAATAAAGTTCTTTATCACAGGGGGCAATATAAAGTAACGTTCCCCCGCGCTAAGAGGACACGCATCCAAACCTCAAAAGCGCATGACAACCTCTGCTTCCCTGTGCGAAGGGCCTATCTTGTACCTTTACTTTTTGCCCTTGAAAGAGTCATGGTGATCTTCACCAATTCCTTATTTTGCCTTTATCTGGGCTAATGTCATATGCTTGGGAAAGATCTATATTCATATGTCAACTTGGAGGTAGGCATTCATGAATTATTACTGTTGACGTTACCCTTGAGGTAAGCAGTTGGGATGCAAAACTATAAGCCCCTATCTTTCTTTGTGTCCAGCTGAAACTTTGATCTCATGAGTACCACTTGAGTTGTAGCAATTGTAGAGAACGAAAGAATGATTGAGTATGTGGATTTTCTTTACAAGCTCTTACTGACTCTTTCTGATGTTGTGATAAATTGCAATTGCTTCAATGACTAAAGGCTATCGGTTGTTACTTCTCGGTAAGGTTCTTGATCCATGCTTTACTTTGTGAAGTAATTATCACTTTAGCATGAGAGATTATATGTTGGTATTGTTGTTCTGATCATGATCATGATGCATGCATGTTCATATCTTGTTTTGTCGACACCTCTCTCCCTAAACATGTGGACATATTTATAGAGCTCGTCTTTCGCTTGAGGACAAGCGAGGTCTAAGCTTCGGGGAGTTGATACGTCCATTTTGCATCATGTTTTTAGGTTGATATTTATCGCTTCTTTGGCTGTTATTTCACTTCACGGTACAATTCTTATGCCTTTTCTCTCTTATTTTGCAAGGTTTACATGAAGAGGGAGAATACCGGCAACTGGAATTCTGGCCTGAAAGTGGAGCAAAGTTGAGATACCTATTCTGCGCAACTCCAAACGCCGTGAAAATCAACGGGGATTTTTTTCCCGATTTATCAAAAATACTGGGCCGAAGAAGTGCCACAGGGGCACCACGGGGTGCCCACAAGCCTGCATGGCACGGCCACCCCCCGGGCCGCGCCACGGGGGCTTGTGGGCAGCCCACTGGCCCATTGACCCCCCCTATTTTGCTATATGGAGGGTTTCGTCCAGGAAAAAATCACAGAGGAGCTTTTTCGTGGTTTCGCCGCCGCCACGAGGCGGAACTTGAGCAGAACCAATCTAGAGCTCCGACAGGACGATCCTGCCGGGGAAACTTCCCTCCCGGAGGGGGAAATCGTCGCCATCGTCATCACCAACACTCCTCTCATCGGAGGGGACTCATCTCCATCAACATCTTCATCAGCACCATCTCATCTCCAAACCCTAGTTCATCTCTTGTAACCAATCTCCGTCTCGCAACTCCGATTGGTACTTGTAAGGTTGCTAGTAGTGTTGATTACTCTTTGTAGTTGATGCTAGTTGGATTACTTGGTGAAAGAGATTATGTTCGGATCCTTGATGCTACTCATTACCTCTCTGGTCATGAATATGATTATGCTTTCTGAGTAGTTACTTTTGTTCCTAAGGACATGGGATAAGTCGTGCTAATAGTAGTCATGTGAATTTGGTATTCGTTCGGTAATTTGATATGTTGTATGTTGTTTTTCCTCTAGTGGTGTTATGTGAATGTCGACTACATAACACTTCACCATTATTTGGGCCTAGAGGAAGGCATTGGTAACTAGTAAGTAGATGATGGGTTGCTAGAGTGACAGAAGCTTAAACCCTAGTTTATGCGTTACTTTGTAAGGGGCTGATTTGGATCCACTAGTTTAATGCTATGGTTAGACTTTGTATTAATTCTTCTTTCGTAGTTGCAGATGCTTGCGAGAGGGGTTAATCACAAGTGGGATGCTTGTCCAAGTAAGGGCAGTACCCAAGCGCCGGTCCACCCACATATCAAACTATCAAAGTAACAAACGCGAATCATATGAACATGATGAAAACTAGCATGACAGAAATTCCCGTGTGTCCTCGGGAGCGTTTTTCCTCCTATAAGACTTTGTCCATGCTTGTCCCCTGCTACAAAATGGATTGGGCCAATTTGCTGCACCGTTGCTACTTTTGTTACTTGTTGCTTGCTATGAATCGTCTCACCACACAATCACTTGTTACCGACAATTTCAGTTCTTGCAGATATTTCCTTGCTGAAAACCACTTGACAGATCCTTCTGCTCCTCTTTGGGTTCGACACTCTTACTTATCGAAAGGACTACGATTGATCCCCTATACTTGTGGGTCATCACCTACCACCTGTTAAATATCAGCCTTTCAACATTGCCATGAAAACCTTCAACCTATTCACAACCTAGCAAACCACTGATTGGTTATGTGATGACCCACAAGTATAGGGGATCTATCATAGTCCTTTCGATAAGTAAGAGTGTCGAACCCAACAAGGAGCAGAAGGATCTGACAAGTGGTTTTCGGCAAGGTAATATCTGCAAGCACTAAAATTATCGGTAACAAGTAGTTGTGTGGACAGATGATTCGTAGCAAGTAGCAAGTAACAAAAGTAACAACGGTGCAGCAAAGTGGCCCAATCCCTTTTGTAGCAAGGGACAAGCCTGGAAAAAGTCTTATAGGACGTAAAGCGCTCCCGAGGACACATGGGAAATTCTGTCAAGCTAGTTTTCATCATGTTCATATGATTAGCGTTCGTTACTTTGATAGTTTGATATGTGGGTGGACCGGCGCTTGGGTACTGCCCTTACTTGGACAGGCATCCCACTTATGATTAACCCCTCTCGCAAGCATCCGCAACTAAGAAAGAAGAATTAAGACAAAGTCTAACCATAGCATTAAACCAGTGGATCCAAATCAGCCCCTTGCGAAGCAACGCATAAACTAGGGTTTAAGCTTCTGTCACTCTAGCAACCTATCATCTACTTACTACTTCCCAATGCCTTCCTCTAGGCCCAAATAATGGTGAAGTTTTATGTAGTCTACGTTCACATAACACCACTAGAGTAAAAACAACATACAACACATCAAAATATCGAACGAATACCAAATTCACATGACTACTTATAGCATGACTTATCCCTTGTCCTCAAGAACAAAAGTAACTACTCACAAAGCATAATCATATTCATGATCAGAGAGCTAATGAGTAGCATCAAGGATCTGAACATAAACTCTTCCACCAAGTAATCCAACTAGCATCAACTACAAAGAGTAACTAACACTACTAGCAACCTTACAAGTACCAATCGGAGTCGCGAGATGGAGATTGGTTACAAGAGATGAACTAGGGTTTGGAGGTGAGATGGTGCTGATGAAGATGTTGATGGTGAAAAGTCCCCTCCAACGAGAGGAGTGTTGGTGGTGACGATGGCGACGATTTCCCCCTGTGGGAGGGAAGTTTCCCCGGCAGGATCGTCCTGTCGGAGCTCTAGATTGGTTCGGCTCAAGTTCCGCATCGTGGCGGCGGCGTATCCTCCGAAAAGCCACCTCTTGATTTTTTTTTCAGATCGAAACCCTTCTTGTAGCAAAAGGGGGGAGCCAGAGGGCCAAGTGGGAGCCCCCTAGCCCCCTAGGCGCGGCCAGGCGGAGGCCACGCCTAGCAGGCTTGTGGCCTTCTGCTGGCGCCCCTCCGGTACTTCTTCGGCCCAGTATTTTTTATGAATCCCAAAAAAAATCCACGTTGATTTTCACGGCTTTTGGAGTTGTGAAGAATAGGCATCTCAAACTAGCTCCTTTTTCAGGCCAGAATTCCAGCTCCCGGCCTTCTCCCTCTTCATGTAAACCTTGCAAAATAACAGAGAAAAAGCATAAGTATTGTACCGTGAAGTGTAATAACAGCCCAAAAAGCAATAAATATCAACATGAAAGCATGATGCAAAATGGACGTATCAACTCCCCCAAGCTTAGACCTCGCTTGTCCTCAAGCGAAAGCCAAGGTCAATAAACATGCCCACATGTTTAGAGAGAGAGAGGTGTCATCAAAACAGGATACGAACATGCAGGCATCATGATCATGATCAGAACAGCAATACCATCATATCATCTCTTATGCTAAAGTTACAATTCCTTCACAAAGTAAAGCATGGATCAAGAACCTTACCGAGAATCAACAACCGATAGCCTTTAGTCATTGGAGCAATTGCAATTTATCACAACATCGGAAAGAGTCAAATAAGAGCTTGTAAAGCAAATCCACATACTCAATCATCCTTTCGTTCTCTACAATTGCTACAACTCACGTGGTACTCATGAGATCAAAGTTTCAGCTGGACACAAAGAAAGATAGGGGCTTATAGTTTTGCCTCCCAACCATTTACCTCAAGGGTAATGTCAACAATAATAATTCATGAATACTTACCTCCTAGTTGACATATGAATATAGATCTTTCCCTAGCATATGACGTTAGCCAAGATAAAGGCGAAACAAGGAATTAGTGAAGATCGCCATGACTCTTTCAAGGGCAAAAAGTAAAGATACAAGATAGGTCCTTCGCAGAGGGAAGCAGAGGTTGGCATGCGCTTTTGAGGTTTGGATGTGTGTCCTCTTAGTGCGGAGGAACGTCGCTTTATATTGCCTCCTGTGATAAAGAACTTTATTATGCAGTCTATCGCTTTTATGTCTTCCTCATCACAGGTTCGTACAAAGCTTATTTTCCACACACTACTAGATCATACATATTAGGGAGAAATTTTTATTGCTTGCACCGATGACAACTTACTTGAGGGATCTTATTCAATCCATAGGTAGGTATGGTGGACTCTCATGGAAAAACTGGGTTGAAGGTTTGTGGATGCACAAGTAGTATCTCTACTTGGTGCGGGAGTTTTGTCTAATATGAGGTGGAAGAAATCGTCACATGCTAAGGGATCTCTAATCATATAACATTGTTCGGAACCAAGCAAACACATTTCATTATGTTGTCTTCCTTGTCCAACATCTACTTCTAAGCATGCAATAGTTTAGTGAGTATTCACAATCATAGATGGTGGCAAAGATGATGTATTTATATGTGAACCCCTCCTTGTTTATCACTTCCTATTAATTGCAACAATGACCAAGGTCTACGTTTGTCTACCCTCAACAAGTTTCAATCATCATCCTTTTTATATGTGAAGCCATCACTTCCCATAAGATCATTACATGATGTTTCATGCTTTTGTTCTTTTCTCACTCTTTTGATCATGGCAAGAGGCAAAGCCCTCAACTAAGACACTCTTTATTATATGGCTCACGAGCTCGAATACAATGGGGGAGACACAAAGAAAAACTCAAGACTAAAACACTAAGACTTTTATTCTACTAGAGAAAAAGAAAACTGAAAAGGAACAAACTAAAACAAAGGTAAAGGCAAAAGATGTGATGGTGATACGATACTGGGGCAACTCCCCCAAGCTTGGCACAAGCCAAGGGGATTGCCCATACCCATGCTCAGTTGTCTTCCTTTGGCGGTGATGGTGGTGGAGTTGTTTTGTCCTTTGATTCCAAGAGGGCCATCAATCATTGATTCATACCTTGGAGATATGTGATATGTTTCTCCAGCAAAACAACTTCACGAGTGAGATAAGTATTGCGAGCACGAGTTGTTTCACAAAACCTCAAGAGTTCAATCAAGGATGGAGACAGTAGGTGGAGGTAGGGTTGGAGGAAAACCACTTCTTCAACTTCTTCCTTGTTGAACACAGATTGTGCTTCGCCCCACGCTTTATTCTTCTCCTTAGTTTTGCCCTTGGTTTCTTTAGGTATCCTTTCCTTGGTCTCCTTGACCTCCATTCTTTTCAGATCAGCATTTGTTTCTCCATAGACTTGAGGGAGATTGTTCTCCCCCATAGATTCGTGAGACGACATCTTGCTCTAAATCTGCTGCAGAAAACAGGCTCGAAACGAAAACAGAGGAAATTTGCGTGATACGAGGGTCAGACCTTTCGGGAGAATATATAATGATTTTTTCAGACTAGGAGGAGTACTCCGCAAGAAAACGGAGTCCGGGAGGCACACGAGGTGGCCACAAGCCTCCCATGTGCGGCCAGGGGGTGGCCCGTGCCTGGCAGGCTTGTCGCCTCCTCGTGCGCTTTCCGGACTACTTCCTTTTTTCTATTTTTCTAAATATTCCAAAATGGAGAAAAATTCCTACAGGAAAGGTTTTGGAGTCTGTTTACTTACCGAAACACATACCTCTTCATTTTCGGAGTCTGAAACAGGCTCATAAATATCCCTCAGGTATTCCTCCGGAGTTATGGTATTGATAATATTGCTTTCAACATTTACGGGAGTACCTTAGATATAATGCTTGATTCTCTGCCCATTTACCACTCTCGGACAATTACCTTCCGTGTTGTTGATCTTGATAGCACCGGAACGATATACTTCCTCAGCAATATAGGGACCTTCCCATTTAGAGAGAAGCTTGCTTGCAAAAAATCTTAAACGAGAATTATATAGCAAGACATAATCACCTACATTGAACTCACGCTTTTGTATCCTTTTATCATGCCACCTCTTAACCTTTTCTTTGAACAACTTGGCATTCTCATATGCCTGAGTTCTCCATTCATCAAGCGAGCTAATATCAAACAACCTCTTCTCACCAGCAAGTTTGAAATCAAAGTTGAGATCTTTGATTGCCCAATAAGCTTTATGCTCTAGCTCAAGAGGTAAATGACATGCTTTACCGTACACCATTTTGTACGGAGACATGCCCATGGGATTCTTATAGGCAGTTCTATAAGCCCACAGTGCATCATCGAGCTTCTTAGACCAATTCTTTCTATACCTGTTGAGAGACTTTTGCAGAATTAGTTTAATCTCTCTTTTGCTTATCTCTACTTGACCACTGGACTGAGGGTGATAGGGAGACGCAATTCTATGGTTGACATCGTACTTAGCAAGCTTTTTACGGAAAGCACCATGAATGAAATGTGAACCACCGTCGGTCATTAGATATCTAGGGACTCCAAATCTAGGGAAAATTAACTTCTTTAAGCATCCTGATAGAAGTGTTGTGATCAGCACTACTAGTGGGGATAACTTCTACCGACTTAGTGACGTAATCAACGGCAACTAAGATATGAGTATACCCATTGGATTTTGGAAAAGGTCCCATATAATCAAAGCCCCAGACATCAAATGGTTCAATGAAAAGTGAATAGTTGATAGGCATTTCCTGACGTTTATTGATATTACCTATTCTTTGACATTCGTCACAAGACAAGACAAACTTACGGGCATCCTTAAAGTGAGTGGGCCAATAGAAACATGATTGCAACACCTTGTGTGCAGTTCTATCTCCCGCATGGTGTCCTCCGTAGGCCTCGGAGTGACACTTCTGTAGGATCTGTCCCTGTTCATGTTCAGGTAGACAACGCCTAATAACACCATCTACTCCTTCCTTATAAAGGTGAGGATCATCCCAAAAGTAATGTTTCAAGTCAAAGAAGAATTTCTTCTTTTGCTGGTATGTGAAACTAGGTGGTATATATTTGGCAACGATATAGTTTGCATAATTAGCATACCACGGTGCACTACGTGAAGTATTGATGACATTCAATTGCTCATCAGGAAAGCTATCATCAATAGGTTGTGGGTCATCAAGAACATTCTCCAACCTAGACAAGTTATCTGCTACTGGGTTATCAGCACCCTTCATGTCAACAACATGCAAATCAAGTTCTTGTAGCAAGAGAACCCATCTGATAAGTCTAGGTTTAGCGTCTTTCTTCTCCATGAGGTACTTAATAGCAGCGTGATCAGTGTGAATAGTGACTTTGGAATCAACTATGTAAGACCTGAACTTTTCACATGCAAACACGACTGCTAAAAATTCCTTTTTCGTAGTACCATAGTTTCTTTGGGCACTGTCTAGAGTTTTACTAGCATAGTGAATAACATTCAACTTCTTATCAACTCTTTGCCATAGGACAGCACCAACAACATAATCACTAGCATCACACATGATTTCAAAAGGTAAGTTCCAATCAGGTGGTTCAACAATAGGCGCAGTTATCAAGGCCTTCTTAAGTATTTCGAAGGCTTCCTCACAATCATCGTCAAAATCAAAAGGAATATCCTTTTGCAAGAGATTGGTAAGAGGCCTAGAAATCTTAGAGAAGTCTTTAATGAACCTTCTATAGAAACTAGCATGACCAAGGAAACTTCTTATACCTTTGATATCTGTGGGATATGGCATTTTCTCGATTGCATCAACCTTAGCCTTATCGACTTCAATACCTCTTTTAGAAATTTTATGTCCTAAGACAATGCCTTCATTAACCATAAAGTGGCACTTCTCCCAATTCAAGACAAGATTGGTATCTTTACATCTCTGCAAGACTCGATCAAGGTTGCTGAGGCAATCATCAAAAGAAGACCCATAAACGGAGAAGTCATCCATGAAAACCTCAACAATCTTTTCACAAAAGTCAGAGAATATAGCCATCATACATCTTTGAAAGGTGGCAGGTGCATTACATAAGCCAAAAGGCATACGTCTATAAGCAAAGGTACCCAAAGGGCAGGTGAAACTGGTTTTGTCCTGATCAGATTGTGCAACTGGTATTTGGGAGAAACCATAATAACCGTCTAGAAAGCATAATTGTGTGTGTTTAGACAGTCTTTCTAGCATTTGGTCGATAAAAGGCAAAGGGTAATGATCTTTCCTAGTGGCTTTATTCAATTTCCTAAAATCGATCACCATCCTATAGCGAGTAATAATCCTCTGTGGGATCAATTCACCCTTATCATTAGGGATAACGGTAATGCCTCCCTTCTTAGGGACACAATGCACCGGACTCACCAAATCCAAGAGTATATCCAATAGCAGCACGGTGCTTCCTTAGAGTTTTTAGTAACTTCTTTTCTTCATGCTCTGAGAGGCTAGCACTAATGATAACAGGATATATCTATTTTTCATCGAGATAAGCATACTTAAGAGTATCAGGCAACTGTTTAAGCTCGAACACAGGATCACCCTTTGGTGGGGGTGGATCCCCAAGCAGTTCAACAGGCACATTATTCTTAAGGATAGGATATTTTTCTAAGACAACTCTATCTATCTCATCCCTTTCATCCATATGCATATCATTTTCATGCTCAAGCAAGTATTGATCTAAGGGATTAGTAGGAGGCACGGCAATAGAAGCTAAGGCAATAGTTTCATCCTTACTAGGCAACTCTTTCTCATGAGTTTGTCTACCAAACTTGGAGAAATTGAACTCATGTGACACACCTTCAAAGTTAACAGTGATAGTTTGCTTCTCAAAGTCAATATGAGCATTGATAGTATTGTTAAAAGGTCTACCAAATATGATGGGACAAAAGCTATCTTGTGTGGTATCAAGAACGAGGAAATCAGCAGGATACTTTGTTTTACCACACAAGACTTCAACATCCCTAACAATTCCCACAGGGCAGATAGTATCTCTATTGGCAAGCTGAGTAGTGACATCAATGGGTTCTATCTCGACAGGTGAAATCTCGTCTTTAATTTCATCATATAAGGATTGAGGTATTGCACTAACACTAGCACCCACATCACATAAACCATGATAACAATGATCTCCTATCTTAACAGAAACAATAGGTGTGCCAACAACAGGCCTATGTTTGTCTCTAGCATGTGGTTTAGCAATTCTAGCAGCATCTTCACAGAAGTAAATATCATGGCCATCAACATTGTCGGACATGAGATATTTGATAATAGAAATGCTAGGTTCAACTCTAATTTTCTCACGGGGTGTAGGTGTTCTAATGTAGCCTCTACGTATCACAGTTCAAGCTTTAGAATGTTCCTTTATCCTAACAGAGAAAGGTGGTTTCTCAATGTAAGCACTAGGAACAATAGAATCATTATAGGCAATGACTTTCTCTTCAACTGGATTGGGTTTAACTACATTGACTTCTAAGGGAGGATGATATTTAAACCACTTCTCTTTGGGGAGATCAATATGAGCAGCAAATGATTCACACAATGAAGCTACTATCTCAAAGTCAAGTCCATACTTAGCACTAAAATCACAAAAAGTATTTGTTTCAACAGAGGATTTAACGCAATCAAACTTGAAATTCATACCTGACTCCTTACCTTCATCAAGCTCCCAATCTTCAGAGTTGCGTTTACTTATTTCCAATAAATTCCATCTGAAGTCAATATCTCTCTTCATAAAAGAACCGGTACAAGAAGTGTCAAGCATGGTGCGATCATCATGAGAAAGGCGAGCATAGAAGTTCTGAATGATAATTTCTCTTGATAACTCATGGTTGGGGCATGAATATAACATTGATTTAAGCCTACCCCAAGCTTGAGTGATGCTTTCTCTGTCACGAGGCCAAAAATTATAAATATAATTCCAATCACGATGTACTAAATGCATAGGATAAAACTTTTGATGAAATTGCAATTTCAACCGATTGTAGTTCCATGATCCAGTATCATCACATAGCCTATACCATGTCAATGCCTTATCCCTCAAAGATAAGGGAAAGACCTTCTTCTTGACCTCATCCTCGGGCAAACCTGCAAGCTTAAATAAACCACGAACTTCATCTACATAGATTAGATGCAAGTCTGGATGTGATGTTCCATCTCCTGTAAAAGGATTAGCCAACAGTTTCTCAAGCATACCCGAAGGAAATTCAAAGCAAATATTTTCAGTAGGTGCAGCAGGTTGAGGAGCAACTCTTTGTGCTTCCGTTCGAGGTGAAGATACCCCGAACAAGCCCCTCAAAGGATTAGTTTCCATAGTGACAAGTGACAATAAATTTCAGCACACTATATGAATGTTTCCTCACCAATTTCGACTTACCAAAGGTGCTTCACTCCCCGGCAACGGTGCCAGAAAAGAGTCTTGATGACCCACAAGTATAGGCGATCTATCGTAGTCCTTTCTATAAGTAAGGGTGTCTAACCCAACGAGGAGCAGAAGGATCTGACAAGTGGTTTTCACCAAGGTAATATCTGCAAGCACTGAAATTATCGGTAACAAGTAGTTGTGTGGCGAGATGATTCGTAGCAAGTAGCAAGTAAAAAAGTAACAACGGTGCAGCAAAGTGGCCCAATCCCTTTTGTAGCAAGGGACAAGCCTGGACAAAGTCTTATAGGAGGTAAAGCGCTCCCGAGGACACATGGGAAATTCTATCAAGCTAGTTTTCATCATGTTCATATGATTCGCGTTCGTTACTTTGATAGTTTGATATGTGGGTGGACCGACGCTTGGGTACTGCCCTTACTTGGAAAAGCATCCCACTTATGATTAACCCCTCTCGCAAGCATCCGCCACTACGAAAGAAGAATTAAGACAAAGTCTAACCATAGCATTAAACTAGTGGATCCAAATCATCCCCTTACGAAGCAACGCATAAACTAGGGTTTAAGCTTCTGTCACTCTAGCAACCCATCATCTACTTACTACTTTCCAATGCCTTCCTCTAGGCCCAAATAATGGTGAAGTGTTATGTAGTCGACGTTCACATAACACCACTAGAGGAAAAACAACATACAACACATCAAAATATCGAACGAATACCAAATTCACATGACTACTTATAGCATGACTTATCCCATGTCCTCAGGAACAAAAGTAACTACTCACAAAGCATAATCATATTCATGACCAGAGAGGTAATGAGTAGCATCAAGGATCTGAACATAAACTCTTCCACCAAGTAATCCAACTAGCATCAACTACAAAGAGTAATTAACACTACTAGCAACCTTACAAGTATCAATCGGAGTCGCGAGACGGAGATTGGATACAAGAGATGAACTAGGGTTTGGAGATGAGATGGTGCTAATCAAGATGTTGATGGTGACGAGTCCCTTCTGACGAGAGGAGTGTTGGTGGTGACGATGGCGACGATTTCCCCCTCCGGGAGGGAAGTTTCCCCGGCAGGATCGTCCTATCGGAGCTGTAGATTGGTTCTGCTCAAGTTCCGCCTCGTGGCGGCGGAGCATCCTCAGAAAAGCCTCCTCTTGATTTTTTTTTTCAGACCGAAACCCTTCTTGTAGCAAAAGGGGGGAGCCAGAGGGCCAAGTGGGAGCCCACAAGCCCCCTAGGCACGGCCAGGGGGAGGCCGCGCCTAGCAGGCTTGTGGCCTCCTGCCGGCGCCCCTCCGGTACTTCTTCGGCCCAGTATTTTTTATAAATCCCCAAAACAATCCATGTTGATTTTCACGGCTTTTGGAGTTGCGCAAAATAGGCATCTCAAACTTGCTCCCTTTTTAGGCCAGAATTCCAGCTGCCGGGATTCTCCCTCTTCATGTAAACCTTGTAAAATAAGAGAGAAAAGGCATAAGGATTGTACTGTGAAGTGTAATAACAGCCTAAAAAGCAATAAATATCAACATGAAAGCATGATGCAAAATGGACGTATCACTATGTTACCGCTTGCTTAACCATGTGTTAGCGTTGCTAGTTGCAGGTGCGGTTGCTTCCATGTGATAACATGGGTTCCTTGTTATATCACCCTATTAATGCTATTTAATCTAATGCACCTATATACTTGGTAAAAGGTGGAAGGCTCGGGCTTTCTAGCCTGGTGTTTTGTTGCACCTTTGCCCCCTTAGTTTTGGCTACCGGTGTTATGTTCCATAATTGAGCGCTCCTAACACGATCGGGGTTGTTATGGGGACCCCCTTGATAATTCGTTTTAGTTTAAGGCTGGTCTGGCAAGGCCCAACTTTGGTACTCCTTTGCCTAATAACCTAATAAAAATGCATAGGGACCCGCCGGCACCCACGGATAATTAATCAACCCCCGGGCCAGTGCTCCGCATGAGTGTTGGTCCAAATTGGAAGACTACGGGACCACCGCGGGGCAACCCGAGGTTCGGTTTCTCCTAGTGTGACCCATCCGTCATGTCCTTAGAACGAGATACGCGGCTCCTATCGGGTTCGTCGACACGTTGGGTGGCCTTGCTGGATTAGTTTTACCTTTGACGAAATATCTTGTGCATCGGGATTCCGGTAATACTTTGGGATTTCTTAGAGTTGAGGTTTTCTACTAAGGAATCCGACGAAGTCACGAGTTTCGTGATCGAGGCTTTCTATGCGGCTTGTGGTAATTTTTGATGGACTAGTTGGAGCACCCCTACAGGGTTAAATCTTTCGGAAAGCCGTGCCCACGGTTATGTGGCAACATGGAAACTTTGTTTAACACTGGTTCTAGATAACTTGAAGTTAACTTAATTACAATATGCCAACTGAGTGCATAACCGTGACTGTCTCTTTCGTGAGCTCCTTCTCCGATCGAGGACACGGTGGGGTTATGCTTGACGTAAGTAGGTGTTCATGATCATTCATTTGATCATCAATAGTTCACGTCCGTTGTGTGTAGATCTCCCCCCTCTTATTTCTTGTACTTGTAAGTTTAGCCACCAAATATGTGCTTAGCCGCTGCTGCAACCTCACCACTTAACCATACCTCACCCATTAAGCTTTGCTAGTCTTGATACCTTTGGAAATGAGATTGCTGAGTCCCGTGTGGCTCACAGATTACTACAACACCAGTTGCAGGTACAGGTAAAGGTTACTTGATGCGAGCGTGTTGCTTGTTCATTTGGCGTTTCTTCTTCTTCTTCATCGATCTAGGATGGGTTCCAGGCCGGCAACCTGGGATAACAAGGATGGACGTCGTTCTTTTCTCGTTCGTTTTCGTCCGTAGTCGGACCATGCTCTTCTTCATGATATTTATGTATTGTACTGATGTGACTCTGATGTAGCTTGTGGCGAGTGTAAGCCAATTCCAAATAGTCTTCTCTTCAGTACATGTACTTGCAACGATATCCATTCTTGCAAAACGACGAGATGCGCTTCTATCCCTGTTGAGGCCCTCGCGCCAAAATAAGGATAGAATCGCATCTTGGGCATTACAGTACTGCTCTGATAGCAACTATTAACGCCCAAGATGCGATGCTATCCTTATTTTGGCACGAGGGCCTTGACGGGGATAGAAGCGCATCTCGTCGTTTTACAATAACTGGTATCGTTACAAGTACATGTACTGAAGAGATGAGTATATGGAATTGTCTTACACTCGCCATAGCTACATGAAGTTCACATCAGTACAACAACATAATCAATCATCATGAAGAAGATCAATTTCCGACTATGGACGAAAACAAATGATAAAAGAACAACGTCCATCCTTGATATCCCAGACTGCTAGTCTGGAACCCATCCTAGATCGATGAAGAAGAAGAAGAAACTCCAAATAGAACAATCATCGCGCTCACGTCAAAGTATCACTTTACTTGTACCTGCAGCTGGTTTAGTAGTAATCAGTGAGCCACAGGGACTTAGCAATCTCATTTCCAAAGGTATCAAGACTAGAAAAGCTTAATGGGTGAGGTATGGTTAAGTGGTGAGGCTGAAGCAAGCGACTAAGCATTTATTTGAGTGGCTAACTTACGAGTATAAGAATAAGAGGGGGATGATCTACGCGTAATCGGAAATGAACTAATAATGATCAAATGAATGATCCTGAACACCTACTTACATCAGAGATTACCCCACTATGTCATCAATCGGAGAAGGAGCTCTCGAAATAGACAGTCACGGTTACACACACAGTTGGCATATTTTAATTAAGTTTACTTTAAGTTATCTAGAACCGGATGTTAAACAAAGTTTCCAAGTTTGCCACATAACCGCGGGCACGCCTTTCCGAAAGATTTAGGGAGCTCCAACTAGTCCATCACAGATTACCACAAGCCGCATAGAAAGCCTCAATCACGAAACTCGTGATCTCCCTGGATTCCTTAGTGGAAATCCTCAACTCTGAGATAACCCAAAGCATCACCGGAATCCCGATGCACAAGATATTCCATAAAAGGTAAAACAAGTCCAGCAAGTCCGCCCGACATGTCGACAAACCCGATAAGAGCCGCGTATCTCGTTCTCAGGACACGATCGGATGGGACTAGCTACGAGTAAAACCAATCCTCGAGTTTCCTCGTGGTGGCCCCGCAGACAACTCGTTTTGGACCAACACTCATGAGGAGCAGTGGCCCGGATTGTTGATTAATTATACACAGGGGTCCGGGAAGTCCCTATGCAATTTTATTAGGTTATTAGGCAAATGTAGTACCAAAGTTGGGCCTTGCCAGATAAGCTTTAACTAAGACGAATTATCAAGGGGGTCCGCATAACAACCCCGATCGTGTTAGGAACGCTCAATTATGAAATATAACACCGGTAGCCGAAACTAAGGCGACAAAGGTGGAACAAAACACCAAGCTAGAAAGCCGAGCCTAACACCTTTTACCAAGTATATAGGTCCATTAATATAAGTAGCAATTATACGGTGACATAACAAGGAACCCATGTTTTCTCATGAAAGCAATTGCACCTACAACTAGCAACGCTATTAAAAGATTAAGCAAGCGGTAACATAGCCAAACAGTGGTTTGCTAGGTTGTGGAACGGTTAAAGGTTTTCATGGCAATGTTGATAGGCTGACATTTAAGTGGTATCTAGGGAAATGATCATCTTGCCTGTGATCCCGCTTGGAAGAAGAACGAATCCGTGAAGCACACAAACCGTGTAGTCGAAGGAATCCTCACATTCCGACACGCTTGCGGAACTCTATCGAGAAGAAGCAACCCGTAAACAAAAATTGACACACAATATTCACCACAACACATGCACGATATGATGCACAACACATATGATGCATGATCGGTTTCAATTATGCAAGGCATGGCATGGTAATTCACAACAATCTAACACTACACATTAAGTGAAACTCCATATGCAACGAGTTGCATATTGACGAAACTCCACATACAAATTATTCAGTTCACTCCTGTTTAGGTACACGGCAATATTAAAATGTTGTTAACATGGCAAGAGGTGAAGCATGTGATTCTACACGTCATTCTAGTCAGTTTACACATTGAACATTTGAACGGAGCTACGGTTAAAAGATACGTGCAACACAAGATATTATGCCATGAATGGAACATGCATGCAATTTTATGAAAACATGGAAATAAGGATATGAAGCATGTGTCACCATGGCAAACTAATGGGAACCATGACGGCAAAACGGAAACGATGTCACGACAACGTTTCGGTCCCGATAACTTGATGAGGTACCGGTGTCAACGAATTGGGAGCGTGTGCGTGTCATGCCAAGAATGATGTGGTGATTCCGGTTACCGGGTTTCCATGTGTGGGGGGCACGGCAAAAGAGGGACAACTTGCAACTAGCATGGTATCTACGAAACGGACACCATCGCCTCTCATACAACAATGCACTCATCCACGGGTATCGTCTCGGCCAAATACCTTTGAAGCGTGCCTCTCGGAGCGGGTCGAGTCATAGCGGTGTAGTTGTACATGGGTCATCGTGGACGTCGTGGAAGTAGTGGTTCCCACTACGGTAGTTGAAAGTAGTGGTACACGGGTCTTCGGCGAGGATAGTCGTACACGGTTCGGCGAAGAACTTGACAAATATGATGTCCTTTGGAGTTGTAGTGGAAGTAGTTGTAGTCGCACCCGTAGTCGTACACTGGAAGTAGTCGTCTAATGTGCCGGTCTTGGGGGTTACGAGTGTAGTCGAACTCGAGGTGGTCTTGGACTTGATGGTCTTTGGTCTCTACGGTTTAGACGCGTTCGGGGACATCATGGTCAATGAAAAGGCCAAACGAGGCAGGCGGCCCAGGCACACGACATGGCACCGGTCCATGCTAGCAAAGGATCGGGTCAACGTGGGGGCTCTCGTATCCCTCGACCCATTTTATGCACACGAACAGGAACCATGGAGCCAACACTTGAAGCAGTGGGGATGCACTCGCGGGGACGAGCACCGGCGTTGGGGTGGCTAGATCCAGTCTACGGGGTCATGTTCCCTGCAAGATTGGATCGGACACGCGCTGGCGAACTTGGCGATGCAGGGGATCGGGAGATGGTTCAAATGAGGAAGGGGTGATGCTGGGCATCCATGGCGAGGTCGTGGAGGTCCAGGGCATGGAGAAACCGGAGGATCAGCCGGACTTCATGGCGGATGGTGCGAGGACGACCTTGAATGTCGACGAGCTCGGGATGATGCCATGGCCCTGGCCGAGATATAGAAGTTGTGAGGGAGAAGGGAGAGAGAGAGCATGAGGCAGAGAGAGGAGAAGGGAAGGAAGCAGAGGAGCGCGGGGAGCAGGGACGACCTGCTAGGCTCGCCGACCGGAGTGACGCAACTGATGTGGCTGGCGGCGGTCGAAGGCGAATGGCAGCTACGAGGCGGCTTCGCGCAGCACGCGAGCAGGAGGCGGGACGCACAGGGAGAAGGAGAGCGGGTGAGGCGCTGGGCTACAGGCAATGGGTCGGGCGATGTTGGCTTGAGGCGGAGTTGGGCCTGGACCAGAGGAGAGGTGGCGCTGGTGGAGGCTGACTCGCGGGCGGGAGGAAGGAGGAGGCGGCTGCGGGTTGGCCCGATGGGGAAAATGAGGTGGGATGGCAGCGCTGTCGGGAGGGGAATTGGTTAGCTAGGGTTAGGGTAGGATTGGACTACATTTTGTATATAAATAGCAAACGGATCTAAATGAGGTCTAATTGGACCTTCGATCTAAATCGAACGATTGCGGTAAAAATAGGTTAGGGGTCCTACTTAAAAACCGATGACGGTTTAGCGTATTACGGAGTTGATCCGGACCCAACGGTAACGACCACCCGGTTCAGGTCCGTGGGAAGTTTTTGAACTAGGTTGCGGGCTGGTAGGTGCACTATGAAGAGGGGATAGGCATGGATGAGAGGGAAAACGGGCAACCCAATGATAGAGTTTAAAATACCGAAACGTCCCACAATTGACCGACCATAGTGCCGCTATTGGTTTGACGGTTCGGGTATGAAACGAACTCCGATTGCGACGAAATTCGGAAGGCGGCCCACCTACATTAAAACAAGACCGCACACCAAGTTTCAACCCAATCGAAGATTTTTTGTACGCACCTTTAAAAACAAATATATTAACGATGTCGCGGGCGCGTGCGTGTATGGTTGGTCTCGAAACGGTCAACGGCAATAACAGAGAGAACCGGCAACTAATAACAGATGCATGTTTAGAAAACTGGCGGCAACAGAGTGCCGATGCAATGCAGATGATGCGCATGATGCGATGATGAATGCGACAAACAAATCAATCACACGACGACAACGGACTAAAAGGGGAATCTTCTGGAGCGTCGGTCTCGGGCTATTACACTCTCTCTCTCTCTTGGTCTTCAATACAATGATCATTGTATCTTTGCTTTCATCTATACGATGAAATCCTTTTGTGTGGTGCGTTTGTTGGGATCCGATGAATTGTGGGTTTATGTTTAGATTATTCATGAAAACTATTTGAGTCTTCTCTGAAATCTATTATGATCCTTATGTGCATGATCATCAGATCTTCGTAAATCTCTCCGATCTATTGATGTGCTTTGGCCAAGTAGATTGATCTATCTTCAATGAGAGGGGAGCGTTGTAGTGGGTTCAATCTAATGGTTACTATATCCTAGTGAGAGAAGGGGACAAGATACGTCTTTGTATTGTTCCCACTAAGGATAAAACGATGGGGTTAGTTCATATTAATTGAATTCTCTTTGTCTATATCATGTCATCGTTCTCCAAGCGTTACTATGTTTTACTTAATACTCTAGATTCATGCTTGATGGCGGTTGATGGGTCGAGTTATAGTAATAGGCACATACAAGAGTCAGCCAATTTGCTTATGGGTGTGGTGCCTATATACACATGAGCATCGTTGTTAATAAATATTGCATAACTATCCAATTTTCCATCAATTGCCCAACAATAATTTCTTTACCCACGGTATGCTTACTTTCAGGAGAGATGCCACTAGGCAAAACTATGGCCCATGGGTCTATTCACTTATAAGTTTACAAACGCTACAATACCTTGTTGCCCTTACATAATTTTCATTTTACTTTGCAATTTACAATTATCTACTACCAACCATGCTACTTATGAGATTGCAAGTAATGAGTCCAAGGGGATTGACAACCCTCTTGCCTGCGTTGGGTGCAAGTGTTTTCTCTTTTGTGTGTAGCCGCTGAAGACGGGGGTTGGTTGTTACTCCTATTGGTTCGACAAACATTAGTTCTCTACACAGGGAAATATTTTCCTTTATTGTGTTGTGCTAGCAGTCCCTGGCAATGGCGCCAGAAAAATGTTGCTGACGTGCAACTATTCCTGACTTGATGCCTCCACGGCAACGGAGCCAGAAAAGAGCTCGTCCCAGTTGCTCAACAATTAGCAATTTTCTTGCAATGGCCCACCAGTGCATGGGATCGCGGCAGTTTTCGAGGGTAGAGTATTCAACCCAAATTTGTTGGTTCGCTCGACGGGAAGTGAATGAATATTCTCAAGTATTAGCAGCTGAATGCGTCAGATTCAACCACACCTGAAAGATTAGTGTCTGCAAGCAAAGTATCAGTAGCAAAGTAGTATGATAGCAACGGTGCCGAAAACGATATGGTGACAAGGCAGACTATTCCTAACGGTTGTATCAATGGCGCCACAAGTTGCCCGTGGGCGGGAAATATTCTTTCCCAGCAACGGTGCGAGAAAAAGTATTGTAACATGTAGCAACAGTATAACGAGTAACAACAGTGGCAAGGAACAGCGGTAGTGACAGCAGTAACAAGTAGCAAAAGTAGCAAGTAGCAGCAGTAGCAAGCAACAGTAGTAACAGCATGTCACGCCCAAGATGCGACCCTATCCTCAATTTGGCACGAAGGCCTCGTCAGGGATAGAAGTGCATCTCGTCGTGTCGCAAGAATGGATATTGTTACAAGTACATGTACTGAAAAGAAGAGGTATATAACAGAGTTGGCTTACACTCGCCACAAGCTACATCAGAGTCACTTCAGTACATTACATAATCATCAAGAGTAAGAGCAGGGTCCGACTACGGACGAAAACAAACGACAAAAGAAGAACGACGTCCATCCTTGCTATCCCAGGCTGCCGGCCTGGAACCCATCCTAGATCGATGAAGAAGAAGAAGAAGCAACTCCAAATGAACAATCAACGCGCTCGCGTCAAGTAACCTTTACCTGTACCTGCAACTGGTGTTGTAGTAATCTGTGAGCCACAGGGGACTCAGCAAACTCATTTCCAAAGGTATCAAGACTAGCAAAGCTTAATGGGTGAGGTATGGTTAAGTGGTGAGGTTGCAGCAGCGGCTAAGCACATATTTGGTGGCTAAACTTACAAGTACAAGAAATAAGAGGGGGGAGATCTACACATAACGGACGTGAACTACGAATGATCAAATGAATGATCCTGAACACCTACCTACGTCAGACATAACCCCACCGTGTCCTCGATCGGAAAAAGAACTCACGAAAGAGACAGTCACGGTTACGTACACAGTTGGCATATTTTAATTAAGTTAACTTCAAGTTATCTAGAACCAGTGTTAAACAAAGTTTCCACGTTGCCACATAACCGCGGGCATGGCTTTCCGAAAAGATTTAACCCTGCAGGGGTGCTCCAACTAGTCCATCACAAATTACCACAAGCCGCATAGAAATCCTCAATCACGAAGCTCGCGATCTCGTCGGATTCCCTAGTGGAAAACCTCAACTCTGAGTTTACCAAAAGCATCACCGGAATCCCGATGCACAAGATATTTCGTCAAAGGTAAAACTAATCCAGCAAGGCCGCCCGACGTGTCGACGATCCCGATAGGAGTCGCGTATGTCGTTCTCAGGACACGACGGATGGGTCACACTAGGAGAACCAAACCTCGGGTTGCCCCGCGGTGGCCCCGTAGTCTGCCAATTTGGACCAACACTCATGAGGAGCACTCGCCCGAGGGTTGATTAAATTACCCTCGGGGCCCGGGAAGTCCCTATGCAATTTTATTAGGTGATTAGGCAAATGTGGTACCAATGTTGGGCCTTGCCAGACCAGCTTTAATCTAAAACGAATTATCAAGGGGGTCCCCATAACAACCCCGATCGTGTTAGGAGTGCTCAATTATGGAACATAACACCGGTAGCCGAAAACTAAGGGGGCGAAGGTGGAACAAAACACCAGGCTAGAAAGGCCGAGCCTTCCACCTTTTACCAAGTATATAGGTGCATTAAATTAAATAGCATTTAATATGGTGATATAACAAGGAACCCATGTTTTCACATGGAAGCATCTGCACCTGCAACTAACAACGCTATCAACAGGGCTAAGCAAGCAGTAACATAGCCAATCAGTGGTTTGCTAGGTTGAACAGGTTGAAGGTTATCATGGCATTGTTCACAGGCTGAATTTAACAGGTGGTAGGCAACGAGACATAAACGATAGAAGCGATAAACTAGCATGGCAATGATAGTAATGGTATCTGGGGAAATGGTCATCTTGCCTGAGATCCCGCTTGGAAAAAGAATGCCTCCGTGAAGCAGACGAACCGACGTAGTCGAACGGGTCCTCACAATCTGGCACGCTGCGGAACTCTATCGAGACGAAGCAAACCGGAAACACAAAGCAACACACGGAATTCACCACACGATGCACAAAACATATGATGCATGAGCAGTTGAATACATGCAAGTCACGACATGACAAATCACACAATCAAACACTACACATTAAGTGAAGTTCAATATGCAACGAGTTGCATATTGACGAAACTCCACATATGAATTATTTAGTTCACTCCCAGTTATCCACGCGACAATATTAATGTTGTCAAACATGCAAGAGGTGAAGCAGAAATTAAACTACCTATCTAGACATTTTAAGTGAGGTCGGAAATGACATATAGCACCTCCGAAACGACCTCACATGTTAATTTACAATTCTGTCCAGATCTGAACTAACACATTTAATTAGTTGTTAAACAGCAAAACAAATAGGTTCACGTGATTCTACGCGTCATTTCAAGAAATCTACACATAAAGATCATCTCCAACGGAGCTACGGTTCAAAAGATACAAGCACCGCAAGATATGATGGCATGAATGCAATATGTGTGCAACGACGGTCACGAGCACTTCAAAACATACAAACAGCAAGATAAAATGAAACTACACGAGATTCTAAGCAAGTTTCATGTAGTACACGATCAAATCGGAGCTACGGTTCAACATCTACAAGCAAGACAAGAAAACACTACAATCTGCCAAAATCAGCCACATAGCATTTTCTACACCCCACAACTACGAGCTACACTACTCCGATAAACTCAAGCAAGGCATGACACGAAAGAGGGCAAGAAGCACTACTACAAACAACCAACAACAACTAGCATGGCATCATGGATCACTAGGGAAAGAAGACACAAAATGGCATCGCACACACTATTTCAGACTTGGTGAAAATTACACCTCATGAAAGTGCACTTTTCGATCTGAAACAATATTGACAGCAGCAAAATCCTAAGCTACAGGTCTCCAAATGGCATGAAAATTTACAGCATGCTAGAGAAACACAAGGGGTACAACTAACGCCATTGGGTCCACCTCAAAAGAGCTATACATCACAAGATACAAGCAAGACAAGACATCAACAAAATATAACAGATTTCAGACTTAAAAATATTTCAGCACGTCCAAATCAGCACTATTTCTAGCAACTTGAGAGCAAGCAAATCACACCTAAACATGCATTTCTATTGCAACCAAAATACCAGGGGCTAGTCTAAACATACAAGATCAACTCTCTAGTTGACAACCCCGTCAAACGGTGCACGGAATAAATCCTACGAATTAAACAAAAGGGCATCACGGCAAAATATCGCGCGAACTAACTTGCTCTTATGCTAAAACTAATTGCACAGAAAAATCACACGGATTTTTCTACCCCGAAAACATATAAAATATGTGGGGTTGCAACACAAAATAATGCCTCACATTAATGCGAGATAAACACCTATATATGGGAAAATAAACTACCGGCAAACCATACATGCAAAAATACCTACGACCGCTCTAAAATACATGGAATTATGGTTCCTAAAACACGGGCATTTAATCTAAGGCGTACGGGCAACCCGGTCTTGCACGAAAAATAAATACGGGTCGAAACCTATTAGGACAGCACGCTTTTCTAGGCAAACAGCACGCTAAACGACGTCAAACAAATGTGCAAGTTGGATAACGGATTCTACGCGAAAATCTATGCCAAAACCATATAAAGATCACCTCGACCCGATTTACGGAATAAAATATACGCGCGTTTAAACCTACGGTTATTTTTCTGGAATTTAAATAATTTCGAAAACCCTAAAAAAAATCTATCGGGCCGAACAGTGGAGCAACATAGCAAATGAACGCGTTGGGCGGGAGATAAGCTCACCTCGGTGGGCCTCGGGCCCATGAGGGGAGGCTGGTGGAGGCGGCTCTGGCGCTGCTGGGCCGGCTGCTCGCGACCGAGCTGGGCCGCGGGCGACGCGGCATTGCAGACACGGGTGATCTGGGCTGCTGCGGGGCCTAGCCGGCGGTTGGTGGCCCGTCCTCTGGGCGTCATCCTCTTCGCCTCTCCCGAGCCACATCCATGGCAGCGGCGCAGGTTGACTCTGGCGTACAGGGATCTAGGGCCGGCGACTCCAAGGGGAAGAGGCGGAACTGGACGGATCCGACCTCCACGGGCCCATTCCCAGCGACGGCAGCCCAAGATGGAGCCGGGACGACGGTACGGCCGGCGCAATTCCTGGCGGCAATCCAGCTCTTGGCGGCAAGCGGGGGTGCGCGTTCTAGGGCGGCGGGTACGCAGGCAGGCGGCGGACGGCGGCGAGGAAGGCAGGGGCTCGTGCCCGGGGAAGAGGGAGAGCTCTGCAAGAGGAGGGCCGGGGCGAGCTCGAGGCTGCCATGGGAGGTGCGGCCAGGGAACTCGGGGTCGGGCCCAGATGGGCTTCGACGGGCTTGGTTCAGGCCCGGGCGGGCCGACGGCTGGAGGAGGGAGGCAGGGAGGCTAGGGTTTGGTGGGGTCGTGCGGAAAACGAGGAGGGATTAGGGAGAGGCTGACTAAAATGCACAAGGGTCTACTTATAGACAAATGGGAGGCTAGGTTAGCCGAAATCGCGTTCCGGATCCAACCGCACGGCCGGATTCGAGCGTTTCCGCACGCGGGAACGGGTACGCGGCCGTGTAGAGGGGATAACCGGAGACGAGAGGGAGAACGGGCGGCGCGGCAATGATTTATAACACACCGAAAGACGACCGACGGTAGACCGAATATGATGCCGCTACGGTCGACCGTTCGGGTTCCATACGGTATCCGACTGCGACGAAATTCGATAGGCGGCCTAGCTATATCTAATTACGACCGCACGTCAAATCTCAACCCGATCAGAGAAAGTTTTACGCACACTTTAAAAACAGGGTTTCGACAATGCCGCGGGCGCGTGCGAGTGTGAACGGGCTCAGAACGAAAAAAGACAAGAACCGACAACTAACAACGGATGCAAGTTTTGAAAACTGGCGGCAACGGAGATGCCGATGCAATGCAGATGATGCGAATGATGCGATGATGATGCGACAAAAGAAAACAGACACACGACAAAAATGGAAAGAAGGGGGAATCTTCTGGAACGTCGGCATCGGGCTGTCACACAGCAGCAGAGCAAAACAAGTAACAGTAGCAGCAACAATAGTAACAGCAGCAGAGCAAAACAAGTAACAGTAGTGGGACAAACTCGTAGGCAATGGGTCGGTGATTTGTTTGGATGACATTCATCATGCAACAGTTATAACACAGAGAGATATGTGGCTAGCTTCCGTTCGTCAATGTGATGTAGGCATGCATTCCGTGTGTCGTCATACGTGCTTAGGGAAAAGAACTTGCATGACATCTATTGTCCATCCCTCCCGTGGCAGAGGGGTCCAAAAGGATACTACGGGATATTAAGGTTCTCCTTTTAATAAAGAACCGGAACAACGCATTAGCACTTGGTGAACACATGTACTCCTCAAACTATGGTCATCACCAGGAGTGGTTCCGGTTATTGTCACTCCGGGGTTGCCGGGTCATAACACATAGTAGGTAACTACAACTTGCAAGATCGGATCTAAAACACACATATATTGGTGACAACATAATAATTTCATATCTGAAATCATGGCACTCGGGCCCTAGTGACAAGCATTAAGCATGGCAAAGTAGTAGCAACATCAATCTCAGAACATAGTGGATACTAGGGATCAATCCCCGTCAAAACTAACTCGATTACATGATAGATCTCATCCTACTCATCACCGCCCAGCGAGCCTACGAATAGATTACTCACGAACGATGAAGAGCTTCATGGAATTGGAGAGGGAAGAAGGTTGATGATGACGATGGTGACGATTTCCCCTCTCCGGAGCCCGAAACGGACTCCAGATGTGCCCTCCAGATGAAGAACAGGATGTGGCGGCGCCTCCGTATCGTAAACGCGATGAAATCTTCTCTTCTGATTTTTTTCGGGACGAAAAGGAATAAATAGAGCTAGAGTTGGGGGCGGCAGACCCACGTGGGCCCCACAAGCTTGGTTGTCGCGGCCGGGGGGTGGCCGCGGCAACAGGGCTTGTGGCCCACTGGCCCGTCCCCTCCGGTGGATTTTTGCGCAGGTATTTTTCATATTTTCCAGAAATATTCTCCGTAAATTTTCAGGACGTTCCGAGAAATTTCATTTCTGCACAAAAACAACATCATGGCAATTCTGCTGAAAACGGCGTCAGACCGGGTTAGTTCCATTCAAATCATGCAAGTTAGAGTCCAAAACAAGGGCAAAACAGTTTGGAAAAGTAGATACGATGGAGACGTATCAAACTCCCCCAAGCTTAAAACCTTGCTTGTCCTCAAGCAACTCAATTGACAAACTGAAAGAGAAAGAAAAACTTTGACAAACTCTGTTTGATCTTGTTGTTGCAGCTATGTCTAACTCATAACCAGAATTTCAGCAAGATCACAAGTTAACCACATAAGCAAGTGACACAAAGGTCTCACGGTAAACTAATATCAATGGCATAATCAGCTAGCGAGCAAATAATAATGAGTTTCAGATACCAACAATTCAATCAAACACAAGCATTAAGCAATATGAATAGGTGGTATCTCGCTAGCTCTTTCTGAGACCGCAAAACATAAATGCAGAGCACTTTCAAAGATCAAGGGCTGACTAAACAATGTAATTCATAGCAACGAAGATCCAGTCATAGTCATACTCAATATCAATCAAAAGCAAAGCATAAAAATGACAGAGGTGCTCTCTAATTGGTGCTTATATAAGAAGAGGATGACTCAATAGGAAAATAAATAGACAGGCCCTTCGCAGAGGGAAGCATTGATTTGCAGAGGTGCCAGAGCTCAAGCTTTGAAAACAGAGATAATAATTTTGGGTGGCATGTTTTCATTGTCAACGCAATGACCAAGAGTTCTCAATATCTTCCACGCTACTCATGCTATAGGCGGTTCCCAAACAGAAAAGTAAAGTTTTAACTCCCCCACCACCAATCAATCACACTCCACGGCTAGCCGAATCCTCGGGTACCGTCCATACTAACATCAATCCGGGGGGAGTCTTGTTTTATAGTTATGTTTTCGATTTAAGCGTGGAACTGGGCATTCCAATTATCGGCCCCTTTCTCGATAGTGAATAAACACATGTCGAGGATAACACGCCTAACATGGAAGATACCAATAGCCCCCTATCACCACATGAGCGGTTCGGGCATGCAAACCAGATTATTTCTTGAAGGTTTAGAGAATGGCACATGCAAATTTACTTGGAACGGCAGGTAAATACCGCAAATAGGTAGGTATGGTGGACTCTCATCGAAAAACTTTTGGGTTTATGGAAGTGGATGCACAAGCAGTATTCCGCTTAGTACAAGTGAAGGCTAGCAAAAGACTAGGAAGTGACCAACTGGAGAGCGACAACACTCATCAAGATGCAATGAGTTTGACTAACATTGAGTGCAAGCATGAGCAGGATATAAATCACCATGAACACGAACATCATAGAGGCTATGTTGATTTTGTTTCAACTGCATGCATGAACATGCGCCAAGTCAAGCCACTTGAATCATTCAAAGGAGAATACCATCCTATCATACTACATCATAGTCATCTCAAAATCTATGTTGGCATTCAAGAAAAACCATTATAAGCTCTAGCTAATTAAGCATGGCATCAGAAACTATGATCTCTAAGTTGTCATTGCAAACATGGTTCTCTCACAACAAAGCTGAATCTAGGACGACAAGCTAGTCATATTTACAAAAACAAAATAGATAGAGTTCATACCAGCTTTTCCAGTCTCAGTCACTTCATCATATATCATCATTATTGCCTTTCACTTGCACGATCGAACAATGTGAACAATAATAAGAGTGCTCGTGCATTGGACTAAGCTGAATCTGCAGACAAACACAAAGGAAAAGACAAAGTAATATGGCTCTTTGAAAGCTAAACACGTATGCATGCAAGAGCCACTAAACATTGTAACCAATATCTTCTACCTTGACCCAAAGAAAAAGAAAAGTATTTACACGGGAAAGCTCCCAACAAGCAAAAGAAGAAAGGAAAATATTTTTGGGTTTTATCAAAAGGACACAAAACAAGAAAACAAGAAAACGAAAATAAACTAGCATGGATAATACAATGGCAAAGTGTAAACACCGGCTAACAAGGTGAAAGCATAAGCATGAATGTAAAGTCGGTGAGAACACGTACTCCCCCAAGCTTAGGCTTTTGGCCTAGCTTGGTCTACTCCCAAGGAGGGAAATAACCAGCTCCAGGATACTCTAGAGCAGACTGTGGATGCCACTGCTGTGTGAGCTCCTCTGGCTCCCACTGATAAACTGGCATCTGGTACACGACTGGCGGCTCGGGCACGGGCACCTGTGGTTGGGCCAAGCCCCAATACGCGTAGATGTCTGAGGGCATAATAATGTACCTGCCTGCATAAAGGTTGAACAAAGAAGGAGCAGGCAAAGTAATAGTCTCTCGAGTACCCTGACTAAATACCAGGTTATAAATCATCCGTCTACTAGCATCTCTATCCAGAAAATCATGGTGAACCATGTTGTCATAATCCAGATATTTCTCAGGGAGATGCATCTCTTCTTCCTCGCGAAGTCTAATAGTTATCTCAAAGTGTCTAGCAAGACGAGTAGCATAGATACCTGCATAGACGACACCTTTGGAACGGTTTGTGTTCAACGGCTGAGCTACTATAGCACCTAGGCTATAAGTCTTATCGTTATAAAGTCCTTCGCGCAAAACCGCAAGGTCTAGAGAGCTAAGTGATCCAGCATCCCCAAGGTCAATCAAACATTTTCCAACAAATATGAGAAGTACCAAAGCACAGGAAAATGTATGCTAGCAATTCTAGCACGAGACACTCCTCTCTCCTCTCCAACAGCAATAGTACCTATGAAATCTTCCAAATCCCGTGGACGAGGATCATGAATATCCCCAACATAAGGTAATTTGCATGCATTGCAAAAATCCTGTAGTGTCATGCACTGGAGGATATCGTATAACATGAACTCAACCATGGGAGGATTCTTCCTCGGATAAAAGTTGAAGCTTTGAACGAAAATATTGGTGAGAAGGAGGTATTGTGGGCACTTATCTTCAACGAACGCGGTAAGACCTCCGTTCTCCACCAAGTAATAAAAGTCTTCATAAAGCCCAGCGGCGCGCAAAAATTCATCACTTGGCCACTCGCACGCTCGAACTTCCGTGACTCGAGGAACCATGTACTTGGGGAGGTTCTTCTCATCCTCCTTGGGGTTACGGCTTGAAGAGCCTCTCAAGAACCTCCTCAGCTTTTCCTTTTTCTAGCTCTGAAAAATTCTGAAATTTTAGAGACTTCGAAAGAAAAGTGAGTAAAGATTAACCCAACTCGTAGCAACTACTCCTACTGGTGCCTAGAGACTGTATCACGCGCTAAAACTACTTGGGACCAGCTAAAATCAACATTTCAAGCTCAAGAACAGGGTCACCAAGGTAGCAAGAATACGCGAAGGATAAAGCACTAGATCAAAAACTAATTGGACCAATGGAGGAGTCACTTACCAAGGAGTAATTTCCCCAAAACGGTTCGGAGAATGGTGCTTTGAGCAAGGAGATCAAAAATCACAGCCAAATGAGCAAGAACACGGGTTTGAGCTGCGAAACGATTTTTTCTCGAGGTAGAAGAAGAGGATGGGAGCTGGAATGAGTGGAGAAGGTCCCTGTGGGCCCCACAAGCTTGCTTGCCGCGGTCGGGGGTGGCCGCGGTGACAGGGCTTGTGCCCACTGGTGTGGCCCCCATGCCAGCTCTCAGTCCCAATATTTTTCAAATATTCCAGAAAAAATCATATTAGATTTTCAGGACCATCGGAGAACATTTATTTTCGGGGTACTTTTCTCCGAGATGCTAAAACAGAAAACACGGAAAACTAAGCTAAATCTTTCATTTTTCTTCTAAGCAACCGAAAGTGAAAGCTTAAAACAGAGGTATGTGACTCTTTGATTCATCCATTTCATGCTCATCGAAAGAAATCCGTCAATGGGGTTGATCAAATCCTCATGACAAAACTTTTCTGAATCGCAAAAGGAAACAGAGAATTTTCAAATAGTCACTAGGTCACCTCAATGGGGATATGAATCTCACCAACAAGCAAATCATACTTCATCTTGACACGAGGAATAGGGCATTCAAAGCTCCCAATAAGAATCGATGAAGTTTTTTCGATAGCATTGATGCAATGTACTTGATATCGTTTCTTCGGAAAGTGCACTGTATGCTCATTACCGTTGACATGGAAAGTGAAATTGCCTTTGTTACAATCTATAACAGCCCCTGCAGTGTTTAAAAAGGGTCTTCCGAGGATGACAGCCATGGCATCGTCCTCGGGAATATCCAAGATAACAAAGTCTGTTAAGATAGTGGTGTTAGCAACCACAACAGGCACATCCTCGCAAATGCCGACATGGAAAGCAGTTGATTTGTCAGCCATTTGCAGAGAGATTTCAGTGGGTGTCAACTTATCCAGTTCAAGTCTACGATAAAGAGAGAGAGGCATAACACTAACACCGGCTCCAAGGTCACATAAGGCAGTTCCTACGTAGTTTCCTTTAATGGAGCAAGGTATAGTGGGCACTCCGGGATCACCAAGTTTCTTAGCAGTTCCACCTTTGAAAGTGTAATTGGCAAGGATGGTGGAGATCTCAAGATCTGGTATCTTCCGTTTATTGGTCACGATATCTTTCATGTACTTGCCATATGGAGACATTTTGAGCATATCAGTTAGCCGCATCTGCAGAAAGACGGGTCTTATCATTTCAATAAAGCGCTCAAAATCCTCATCATCCTTTTTCTTGGATGGCTTAGGGGGAAAGGGCATAGGTCTCTCAACCCATGGCTCCCTTTCTTTACCATGCTTCCTAGCAGTGAAGTCATTCTTATCGTATCTCTTAGGTTGTGGCTTATCAGGATTAACCGTAGGTTCAATCTCCCCATCCTTATCATTGCTAGGTTGAGTATTATTATGAACATCGCTGTCCATATTGTCACCAGGTTCATGTTCATCACCAGATTGTGTTTCTGTATCAGACGCAGAAAGCTCATTTGGTTCTTCAGGTGTGAAGGTATTTGGTGAACTGACATGTAGGCTTCTATCATCCTTCTTCTTCTTCTTAGGATGACTGGGTGTATCAGCATTAATTCCTTGAGAATCTTGATCAATTCTCTTAGGATGGCCTTCACGATACAAAGGTTCCTGAGTCATTTTGCCTCCTCTAGTAATGACTTTGACAGAGTTGTCATTTAATTCATTGAGCAAGTCATTCTGAGCTTTAAGTACTTGTTCTACCTGAGTAGTAATCATAGAGGCATGTTTACTCAGAAGCTTCAGATCATTGACATTTCTGTCTACACAAGCACTTAAATGACTAAGCATACGAGTACTTTGTTCCAATTGTCTGCTAACATAATCATTGAAACTCTGTTGTTTGGCAACAAAGTTGTCAAATTCATCAAAGCATAAGCTAGCAGGTTTGTCAAAAGGAATATCACTCTCATCAAACCTACGCAGAGAATTTACTTCTACTACCTGTGTCGCGTTATCGAGACCATGGATCTCTTCGATAGGTGGTAGATTTTTGACATCTTCAGATCTAATGCCTTTCTCTTGCATAGATTTCTTGGCTTCTTACATATCTTCGGGACTGAGGAATAGAATACCTCTTTTCTTCATAGTTGGCTTAGGAGGCGGTTCAGGAATAGTCCAAGCATTATCGTTGATCAAGATGTTATTCAGTAGGATCTCAACTTGTTCTACAGTTTGTTCCCTAAAAACACAACCGCCACAACTATCTAGGTGGTCTCTAGAAGCATCGGTAAGTCCGTTATAGAAGATATCAAGTATCTCGTTCTTCTTAAGAGGGTGATCAGGCAAAGCATTCTGTAGCTGGATGAGCCTCTGCCAAGCTTGTGTGAGACTCTCTTCTTTGAGTTGAGCAAAGTTGTATATTTCCTGCAAGGCAGCTTGCTTCTTATGGGCAGGGAAATATTTCTCACAAAAGTAATAGACCATATCCTGGGGACTACTCACACATCCAGGAGCAAGAGAAGTGAACCAGGCTTTAGCGTCATCCTTTAGAGAGAAAGGAAATAGCTTAAGGATATAGTAGTGGCGGATCTTCTCCTCACTAGTGAAAAGGGTGGCTATATCATGTAGTTTGGTAAGATGGGCTACGACCGTCTCAGACTCATAACCGTGGAAAGGATCAGATTCGACTAGAGAGATTATCTCAGGGTCGACAGAGAATTCATAATCCTTATTGGTGATAAAGATAGGTGAAGTGGCAAACTTCGGGTCGTATTTCATCCTAGCTTTCAGAGATTTTTCCTTCCACTTGAGAAGTAATTTCTCAGCGTCATAGGCATCCTTACACGCAAGAAAATCCTCAGCTATCTCTCCCTCCATAACATAACCCTCAGGTATATCGGGCAATTCATATCTAGGAGAACTAGATCTAGCAGGAGCAAAAGCAGGTTCTATCTCAATAGTATCGGCAGTTTCAGAAGCATCACGAGCATTGGTAGTAACTCTAGCAATATGAGCATCAAGGAATACCCCTAGTGGCATATCAGGCAAAGTAGTATCTCTAGCAGTATCAAGCATAGCATCATCAGGCAAAATAGCATCTCTAGCATCATCAGGCAAAGCAGTATCAGGCATAGCATCTCTAGCAATATCAGGCATAGTAGCATCATAAGCATCATCAAGCACAGGCGACATATCAAAATTTCTAGCAGGAGGTGGTGTCGCAAACTTACTCATAACTGAAGGTGAATCAAGTGTAGAGCTAGATGGCAGTTCCTTACCTCCCCTCGTAGTTGAGGGAAAGACTTTGGTTTTTGGCTCTTTCAGATTCTTCATAGTGATTAGCAGATATAAATCCCAAGTGAATCAGAGAATATAGCTATCCTTTCCCGAGCAACGGCGCCAGAAAAATGCTGCTAGCAGTCCCTGGCAATGGCGCCAGAAAAATGCTGCTGACGTGCAACTATTCCTGACTTGATGCCTCCACGGCAACGGAGCCAGAAAAGAGCTCATCCCAGTTGCTCAACAATTAGCAATTGTCTTGCAATGGCCCACCAACGCATGGGATCGCGATAGTTTTCGAGGGTAGAGTATTCAACCCAAATTTGTTGGTTCGCTCGACGGGAAGTGAAAGAATATTCTCAAGTATTAGCAGCTGAATGCATCAGATTCAACCACACTTGAAAGATTAGTGTCTGCAAGCAAAGTATCAGTAGCAAAGTAGTATGATAGCAACGGTGCCAGAAACGATCTGGTGACAAGGCAGACTATTCCTAACGGTTGTATCAATGGCGCCAGAAGTTCCCCGTGGACGGGAAATATTCTTTCCTGACAACGGTGTGAGAAAAAGTATTGTAGTAGGTAGCAGTAGTGTAACGAGTAACAGCAGTGGCAAGGAACATCAGTAGTGACATCAGTAGCAAGTAGCAACAGTAGCAAGTAGCAGCAGTAGCAAGCAACAGTAGTAACAGCAGCAGAGCAAAACAAGTAACAGTAGCAGCAACAGTAGTAACAGCAACAGAGAAAAAGAAGTAACAGCAGTGGGACAAACTCGTAGGCAATGGGTCGGTGATTTGTTTGGATGACATTCATCATGCAACAGTTATAACACGGAGAGATATGTGTCTAGCTCCCGTTCGTCAATGTGATGTAGGCATGCATTCTGTGTGTCGTCATATGTGCTTAGGGAAAAGAACTTGCATGACATCTATTGTCCATCCCTCCCGTGGCAGCGGGGTCCAAAAGGATACTACGGGATATTAAGGTTCTCCTTTTAATAAAGAACCGGAACAACGCATTAGCACTTGGTGAACACATGTACTCCTCAAACTATAGTCATCACCGGGAGTGGTTCCGGTTATTGTCACTCCGGGGTTGCCAAGTCATAACACATAGTAGGTAACTACAACTTGCAAGATCGGATCTAAAACACACATATATTGGTGACAACATAATAATTTCATATCTGAAATCATGGCACTCGGGCCCTAGTGACAAGCATTAAGCATGGCAAAGTAGTAGCAACATCAATCTCAGAACATAGTGGATACTAGGGATCAATCCCCGTCAAAACTAACTCGATTACATGATAGATCTCATCCTACTCATCACCGCCCAGCGAGCCTACGAATAGATTACTCACGAACGATGAAGAGCTTCATGGAATTGGAGAGGGAAGAAGGTTGATGATGACGATGGTGACGATTTCCCCTCTCCGGAGCCCGAAACGGACTCCAGATGTGCCCTCCAGATGAAGAACAGGATGTGGCGGCGCCTCCGTATCGTAAACGCGATGAAATCTTCTCTTCTGATTTTTTTCGGGACGAAAAGGAATAAATAGAGCTAGAGTTGGGGGCGGCAGACCCACGTGGGCCCCACAAGCTTGGTTTCATGGCCAGGGGGGTGGCCGCGGCAACAGGGCTTGTGGCCCACTAGCCCGTCCCCTCCGGTGGATCTTTGCGCAGATATTTTTCTTATTTTCCAGAAATATTCTCCGTAAATTTTCAAGACGTTCCGAGAACTTTCATTTCTGCACAAAAACAACACCATGGCAATTCTGCTGAAAACAGCGTCAGTCCGGGTTAGTTCCATTCAAATCATGCAAGTTAGAGTCCAAAACAAGGGCAAAAGAGTTTGGAAAAGTAGATACGATGGAGACATATCAAACTCCCCCAAGCTTAAAACGTTGCTTGTCCTCAAGCAACTCAGTTGACAAACTGAAAGAGAAAGAAAAAACTTTGACAAACTCTGTTTGATCTTGTTGTTGCAACTATGTCTAACTCATAACCAGAATTTCAACAAGATCACAAGTTAACCACATAAGCAAGTGACACAAAGGTCTCACGGTAAACTAATATCAATGGCATAATCAGCTAGCGAGCAAATAATAATGAGTTTCAGATACCAACAATTCAATGAAAACAAGCATGAAGCAATATGAATAGGTGGTATCTCGCTAGCTCTTTCTGAGACCGCAAAACATAAATGCAGAGCACTTTCAAAGATCAAGGGCTGACTAAACATTGTAATTCATAGCAACGAAGATCCAGTCATAGTCATACTCAATATCAATCAAAAGCAAAGCATAAAAATGACAGAGGTGCTCTCTAATTGGTGCTTATATAAGAAGAGGATGACTCAACAGGAAAATAAATAGACAGGCCCTTCGCAGAGGGAAGCATTGATTTGCAGAGGTGCCAGAGCTCAAGCTTTGAAAACAGAGATAATAATTTTGGGTGGCATGTTTTCATTGTCAACGCAATGACCAAGAGTTCTCAATATCTTCCACGCTACTCATGCTATAGGCGGTTCCCAAACAGAAAAGTAAAGTTTTAACTCCCCCACCACCAATCAATCACACTCCACGGCTAGCCGAATCCTCGGGTACCGTCCATACTAACATCAATCCGGGGGGAGTCTTGTTTTATAGTTATGTTTTCGATTTAAGCGTGGAACTGGGCATTCCAATTATCGGCCCCTTTCTCGATAGTGAATAAACACATGTCGAGGATAACACGCCTAACATGGAAGATACCAATAGCCCCCTATCACCACATGAGCGGTTCGGGCATGCAAACCAGATTATTTCTTGAAGGTTTAGAGAATGGCACATGCAAATTTACTTGGAACGGCAGGTAAATACCGCAAATAGGTAGGTATGGTGGACTCTCATCGAAAAACTTTTGGGTTTATGGAAGTGGATGCACAAGCAGTATTCCGCTTAGTACAAGTGAAGGCTAGCAAAAGACTAGGAAGTGACCAACTGGAGAGCGACAACAGTCATCAAGATGCAATGAGTTTGACTAACATTGAGTGCAAGCATGAGCAGGATATAAATCACCATGAACACGAACATCATAGAGGCTATGTTGATTTTGTTTCAACTGCATGCATGAACATGCGCCAAGTCAAGCCACTTGAATCATTCAAAGGAGAATACCATCCTATCATACTACATCATAGTCATCTCAAAATCTATGTTGGCATTCAAGACAAACCATTATAAGCTCTAGCTAATTAAGCATGGCATCAGAAACTATGATCTCTAAGTTGTCCATCGAAACAACTTTGATGTTTAGGTCATCGATGTCCAACATTGTTTTAAGGGACGAAATTGTACTCAAAGTGCCATAATTTAGTATTCCAAGTGCGTTTTGGCCGATTATGCCTCCGAAAAGACCTCAGTTGAAGAAGTGCTCTAAATGGATTATCTTCGTATCGTCGAGACGATCGATTTTGATATATAAATCATCCAAATCCGAGTTGGTATGCAAAAGTTAAAGGCAACACTCAAGTGTCTGGCCCGGGTGAAAAAGTGGCGCGGCGTACCAGATACCCACCTAGGTGATGTCTGATGGGTTGGGCCATGCGAGCTATTCGACCTTTGCTCGCCGAGTAAAGCTTGTCGGTGAAAAGCTTGTCGATGAAAATCTTCCAAGCCAAGTAAAAAAAGCTTGTCGGTAGAGAGAAGAGCTTGCCGGCGAAAAGCTTGTCGGTCGAGTGAAAAAGCTTGACGGTAAAGGGGTTACCGGCCGAGAGAAAAGCTTGTCGACGAAGAAGTTGCCGAGCGAGAGAAAAGCTTGTCGGCCGAGTGAAAAGCTTGTCGGCGAAGAAGTTTTCGAGTGAGAGAAAGCTTGCTGACAAAGAGGTTGCGGGCCGAGTGCAAGTCTTGATGGCGAAAAGCTTGCCGACCAAGTGGAAACTGTCAAGTTTGGTCAATCCAACCAGAAGCTTAAGATGGGCTCAAAAGATTATCTAGATGGCCTCGGATGGAAAAGGGTTCTATATGGAAGTTGTGTGTATCATCGAAATGATCAACTTTCCTTTTGGAGTCATCATCATCTAAGATAGTTTATGGCTTGTGAAATCGCTACAAGACTCGGACAACCCAGCCAACCACATGACTGAATCCGATTGAAAGTTAAAGATGACCTCGTGGAGTATTCAAAATGGCCTTATTTAGAGAAGTCATCAACAGAAAGATTGTTCGTCTCATTGAGCCGATCGATTTTGACAATCAAAAGTCGTATGCAACTACTGTGACCCACACAAGTAATATGACAGAAATATGGGCTAGATTCAGGTTGAATCTAAGTTAGGGCCTGTTTGGGACTGCTTCAATTCACCAAAATCAACTTCACTTCATCAAATTCACTTTGGAGCAGTTTCGTACAGAAGCTATAGCACTATCAAGAGAATGTTTGGCTTCCATCTAGCTCCACCTTCAAGAATAGAAAATTTGGTGGAAATAATCTATTTGATTGGTTAGGGGAAACAAATGAAGGGGTATCCACTTACCAATCAAATAGATTATTTCCCCCAACTCCGGCTTCTAGATTTTTTTGGAGCACCCTCGGAGGAGCTTTATAAAAAAATGAAGTTGTACCACAGATTCTAGTTTTTTTGCGGAGCGACATATCGTGGAGCTACCCCGTTTGGCTTGTCTTTTCTAGAGCAGAGCTGAATTTTATGGAGGAGAGCAGTCCCAAGCAAGAGTAGAATTAGGACTCTAGGACATGAATTGATGTAATTTTCTTGTAAGAAAAGTCTAAATGAATCCTTACTTCTATGAAAAGCCCGTGTGCCTCTTATATATTTCTGGGGGTGACGGCTGATTGAAACAATATACAATCAAACAAATCAATATACTACTTTTCTCCTAGTTTGTATATCTCTCCCTTATTCTTTCTCGCTCATTCTTCATCCGTTCTTCGTGTTGGAGAGCAACGATCATCGAGCCTCTAGGGACAGATGAACCGACCTAGGGTAGTCCATAACCGTCGCACGTCCAAACGGGGTCCCTCCTGGTTGCTTGGGGTTTCGAGTCCTCAAAAACACCCAACAGATTGCTTGCGTACCGCACTTTCGGATGGGTCTCCATCGACATGATCCACCTTCAACATTAAAGGTATACGGTGACGTGTTCGTATGCAAACACACTCTTGTAGAAGCAAGTTGTCATGCAACACGATGCTGAATTTGCAAGTTGCTCTCTACTCTAGCTTTTGGATGAATCAACCGACAATACTACAATTCTGGTCAAACGTATGGCGATCGAATGTAGGTAGTAGGCCGAGAGCGTGTGAAAGTAAAAGAAAAAAGTCCGAAACAAAACTTGAAGTTGTAGACGAAAGCTAAATCAAACCCTGAACTTTGAATCCCTGAAATTGGCACTTCAAACTAGCAATGTCGGTCTATTTTGAATCCTAGGCCCGTTTGACACACCGGGATTCTGGCAATATCACAATCCCGACCGGGATAACCTACTAGGCTGCTACTCTCATAGACAGAAATTGGGTCGGCCCACTAAAGAATTTATGAAGTTCAAAAAAAGTTCGCGCATTTTTAAAATTGTTCAGAAGTTAAAAATATTTATGTTTTCTATTTTTGTCACAAATTCTATGTCTTTTTTGTTTCAAAAAAATGTTTGGGATTTTTTAATTCTATTCGTATTTAAAAAAAAATGTTCACAATTTCAAAAAAATCACGTTCGGCAAAAAACATTCAGAACTCCAACAGTTTTTCACATGCTATGAAAGATATTCAGATCTTCAAAATCGGTCCATGTTTTTTAAATAATGTTTTCAGATTGTTGGCTGCAGACTCAATTGGGCCGGCCCATCGGACATGAAGATTTTTTTCTTAACGCACGACGTAAAATCTTCCTTCCTTTTTATTAACACGCTACACAATGATTCCAAAACAAAAATAACAACAATGGAGTCGAACTTGGGACCTGGCAGGGTTGATCTCATTCTGCTAGGCATTACACCAAAGGACTATGACTAACATAATAAAAGGTGCTTAAATATTTAAGTTGCGCATATGATTAATAAAGACTGAAATGTATAAAGGGCCCGTACCACAAATATGTGGGCCCCTCCAAACAAATGTTTATACAATGTATAATAGTTCTTAGAAAAAATACAATGTATAATAACACTTGGGGGATTTGAAAAAAAATCTTTCTTACATTCAAGAAAATGTAAAATGTCAAAAATGTTCTTGAGTTTCAAAAAACGTGTTTGTAACATTTAAAAAAGTGTATACAATGTAAAAAAGGTTGGTTATTTAAAAAAAAGTGTTACATACCTTGAAAAGAATGTTCATCAATTTTATAAAATGTTTATTGTTATTTATAAAATGTTTTTTTTTTGATAAGATGTACTTTTAAAATGTGCATGATGTGTTGGAAAATATTGGAATTTTATATAAAAAAATTATACATATGTCCGTTAAAAATTACATTGGATACTGAAAAAAAGTAGACATGTGTAAAAAAGAAAAAACAAAAAAAAAACAGAGGGCGTGTGTGCGCAACTACACTAATGGACCCAGCACAATTCAGTAAATACCGGTTAAGTTCTCTTACGGATTAAAATAGACCAATAAGTTCAATGTGTTGCTTTTAAGAATTCAAAGTTCAGGGTTTGGTTTAGGTTTCGTCTACAAGTTTAAGGTTTATTTTAAACTTTTTTCAACGTAAAACGACGTGTGCGTGACTCGGCGGTTTCTCACCTCCGTTGCATGCATGCATGTGTTCCTCTCCGTGCCAAGCTCACACCAAACAGGCATCCACCGCCTCGCATGCATGCATGCATGCGCCGCCCCCCTCTCGCTTGACCACAGGTCAAACCCCTCATAACTTCTGCCCCTCCCTCTCCCGCCTCTGCGCCTCCATTAACTCCTTCGCATCCACCCCCTCTTCACTTCGCTTCACTCCTCTTCGCCCCTTCATAAAAACTTGCCACCCCAACCGCGTACGCAGAGACCCAGAGGCGCAGAGAGAGAGAGAGAGAGAGCGCACAGAGCAGCCTATAGTTGCAGCTTGGACACGCTGCCCAAGAAACGCCATTCTTCTCCCGCGCCGGCCTGGCTTGTACGGTCAGCTAGCTTCCTCCCACACGCAGCCGCGGCGAGGAGGAAGGCGCCGTGTGCGAGCGTTCCCACCACCTTGTTACCAAGAAGAAGCCCCGGCTTGCCCTCGTCTGCCCTGCTCTGTCACGGCCTCCCAAGGTTAGGTCGTGGTGTCTGGCCGGCGAGGCTATGAAGAAGGGAGGGGCGGGGACGGCGAAGGATGCGGCGGCGGTGGGGCAGGTGAAGGCCGAGCTGGAGGACGTGGGGAAGGCGGCGGGGCGGGCGGTGGCGGTGGCGGCGGCGCCGGCGCTGAGCCCGCTGAGCGAGACGCTGTGGCGGGAGAAGACGGCGGTGGAGTTCCTCGGGGACGTGTCAGCGCGGCTGGCCTGGAGGGACCTCACGGTCACCGTCGCGCTCGGCAGCGGCGACACGCAGACCGTGCTCGAGGGGCTCACGGGGTACGCCGAGCCGGGCACCATCACCGCGCTCATGGGCCCCTCCGGCTCCGGCAAGTCCACGCTGCTCGACGCCCTCGCCGGCCGCCTCGCCGCCAACGCCTTCCTCTCCGGGACCATCCTGCTCAACGGACGCAAGGCCAATCTTTCCTTCGGCGCCGCGGTACGTACCTCCTCGCTACCTCCCCGGCCGGCCGGCCCATACAGATTTGTGCATTTTGCGCCTTTAAATAGTTCATTTTTAAAGTAAAAGTAACTAAACTGCAGTTCCCCACCCAAAGAAAAAAGCCACAATTATCTTCATGAATCATGAACATTATACGTAGTAGTACTAGAATCGTACACTAACATATCGACAGTATCTTTTTTCTGTTTACATGTGTGTACTTCCTCGATACAGAAATAACTGTGAGTAGCTCTAGTATTAAATTATACTAAATTTAAGACACTTATTTTGAGATGGACCGAGTATCTCCAACAAGAATGTTGTGTAATTCCATGAATATCGTTAGTGGATTTGGGCATACAACACAGTAGCAGCTAGCAGCTAGGTGATGCCGTGATGGTGACATGATGTACAGTGTCTGACTATCTGTTTGCCCGGTTGCTCCATCTTGAATTGCGATTGGATCTCTCTGTGATTCTGCATCACCTGATACCAACCATGTAACGTTTATTCACCAAGGATAAACAAAATATATTGCATAGGTTATCTCCTGAACTGCAGCTGCACTACTGTTGTCAGTTCAGCAGTTTCTGGTCAAGAATCAAGATTGCATCTATTGGGTTCGTTAGGAGACGAGGCGGATAGGGTTATGGTTCACCTGTTTTTTCCCCTCACGAGTCCGCTCATACAAAACTCATGATACCTTGACAACCCATGTTTTTGTTGTTGTTAATTTTTCTTTTGACGTATTGTTGTTGTTCATTTAGTAGCTTGTACTACTACCTTTCTAAAGCAACTAGGTGATTTCCCCTCATCGTTGCAGCGTGAATTTAAAGATTAATTTCAGAAGAATCGTGTATGAAGAAAATGATCTAAAACGGAAACTATGTGTGAACAAAGAGTATGCATTCTTGCACTATGTGTGAACTCAGAGTATGCATGCGGTTTGCATGGAACTGCAAAATAGTGTTAGTGGATGCTGACATGGCAACCCTCACTGAGGTGGAAGGCCGCATGTTGAGAGAATTAGAATTAGTGGGGATCAATTATTTAAGAATATACTAGATACTAGATATGTGTGCTTTATATCAGGGGAGTACTAGGCGCCGGCGCGAGCGCCAGCGTCGGTCGCAGGCTGATCGCCCGATCTGCACGGGGGACCGTCAGATCTTTCCATGCAACATTTTTATCTCCATGCAACAAATTTTGACGCTATGCAGCATTTTTCGCAACGGTTGCAACAACAAAAATTAATTATAGTAAAAAAAAATCTACATGATCGTAGCAAAAAAAGAAGAAGATGATGCGTGGTAGCAAAAGTTAAACGCCGGTTGTACCAAAAATCTACGTGACGTGTATGCAACTTTTTCGGTGAACGATTACAGTAAAAAATGATGCCGGTTGTAGTAAAAAATAACACGGTTGTAGCAAAAGTCAAAACGCCGGTTGTAGCAAAAATTCAACGAGCTCGAGTTGCAACCAAACGTATATGCAACTTTTTTACTGTACAAATCTAGTAAATAAAAAACGCTTGTAGCAAATATGAACGCTAGTTGCAACAAATTTACACGAGAAAAAAACTGCATGGAAAACGTTTGTAACAAAAAAAATACATGATTGCAACAATTTTTACGAAAACAAATGTTGCATACACCTGCCAGCGAGCGCGACCCGCGCGCGACCGGCCGAATAAACGTTTCCCTTTATATTATCTCAAACCAATTACTTACATGCACCTTTTGTTGTACATTCAAACTCTCTCATCTAGATACTTAAAGCAGCAAACACAATTTTGCAATTCCAGGCCTATGTGACGCAAGACGACAACTTGATTGGCACTTTGACGGTGAGGGAAACGATCTCGTACTCGGCACGCCTTCGACTCCCCGACAACATGCCCATGGAAGAGAAGCGTGCCTTGGTGGAGGGCACCATCGTGGAGATGGGGCTTCAGGACTGCGCAGACACGGTCGTCGGCAATTGGCACCTGAGGGGGGTCAGCGGCGGCGAGAAGAGGAGGGTCAGCATTGCCCTGGAGATACTGATGAGGCCTAGGCTGCTCTTCCTGGATGAGCCCACCAGTGGCCTCGACAGGTGCTATGCAGTAACTTGACCATTGCTCCTCTTCCATATGATTGCATGAGTTTCAGGTTTCAACACGAGTACACGACCATGTGTCCCACCACCATCCATGCAGCTGACATGCCACAAATTTTCAACTGTGCAGTGCTTCGGCGTTCTTCGTGACACAAACTCTGCGTGGGCTGGCCAGAGATGGCCGGACTGTGATCGCGTCGATCCACCAGCCCAGCAGCGAGGTCTTCGAGCTTTTCGATCGCCTCTATCTTCTCTCAGGGGGCAAAACAGTCTACTTTGGGCAGGCTTCCGAGGCTTGCGAGGTACTATAGCACATATATCTACCTGAGTTTGCATATGTCTTATATATGTGTGTTCCTGTAATGCCAGTAAGGTTGCTGAATCCTCTGCTGCTCTGTGCATTTTAATTCTAGTTCTTTGCCCAAGCTGGCTTCCCGTGCCCGCCGCTGCGCAACCCGTCGGATCATTTCCTCCGGTGCATAAACGCGGACTTTGACAAGGTGAAGGCCACACTGAAAGGATCAATGAAGATAAGGGTAAGTTCCAGAGTTCCGTTTGTTACTGACTGGCTGCCGCTCACTGGTACATGTCCTCACTGAATGAAACCTTGTTCCATTTTTGCATATACGTGCATAGTTTGAGAGGTCCGACGATCCCCTCGAGCACACCACTACTTCGGACGCGATCAGAAGGCTGTTCAGCTACTACCAGCACTCGCAGCACTACTTGACGGCACTGCAGAAGGTCGACGAGATGGCACGGGTCGTAAGTACTCCATATATTCGTCACATTCAGCAATTTCTCCATGACACAAGAGGATCCATCATCATTCGTGTGGTTTTTTCGATTGCAGAAAGGAACGGTCCTGGACGCAGGGGGGAGCCAGGCCAGCTTCGGGATGCAGGCCTTCACGCTTACCAAGCGATCGTTCGTCAACATGTCGAGGGACTTTGGATACTACTGGCTGAGGCTTGTCATCTACATTTTGGTCACGGTCTGCATTGGGTCCATCTACCTCAACGTCGGCACCAAATACAGCTCCATCCTGGTAATATAATTAAACAAGAACAATCTCCTTCAGTTTGACACTGCCATTTCTCTTCCAGGCACTGCACAGATTTGGCTGTCCTGATTCCTGAAATGGCATTGTATCAAGTTTGGTAATCTGACATAAAAATAAACTGTGAAACATGCATGAATTCAGGCAAGGGGCGCGTGCGCGTCCTTCATCTTCGGCTTCGTCACGTTCATGTCGATCGGAGGGTTCCCGTCTTTCGTGGAGGACATGAAGGTTTGCACTGCCAACCATCAGAGATCACCTGCTCTTTGACATTATAATAAAGCAGTTCTTCAGGCTCATAACAAGTTTGTTTCTTCCTTCAGGTGTTCCAGAGGGAGCGGCTGAACGGGCACTACGGCGTGCTGGCGTTCGTGATGAGCAACACGCTGTCAGCGATGCCGTTCCTGATCCTCATCACGTTCCTGTCGGGGACGCTGTGCTACTTCATGGTGCGCCTCCACCCGGGCTTCACGCACTACCTCTTCTTCCTCCTCTGCCTTTACGCCAGCGTCACCGTCGTCGAGAGCCTTATGATGGCCATCGCCAGCATCATCCCCAACTTCCTAATGGGCATCATCATCGGCGCAGGGATACAGGTAACACCGACCTATGACCATCATCTGTCAGCTCATACCACTGTTTCCAAGCACGCGATGCATCAACTGAAAACTATTGGAAATGTGTCAGGGGATATTCATGCTGGTGTCGGGGTACTTCAGGCTCCCACATGACATCCCGAAGCCCTTCTGGAGGTACCCCATGTCCTACATCAGCTTCCACTACTGGGCACTGCAGGTACGGGATCGACTCTCTTTTCAGCTCGCAAAGCTACTGTTTATACCACCGACACCGAGCTCGACATCACGTTCTCTTGATGGGTTCGCAGGGGCAGTACCAGAACGACCTGGTGGGGCTGGTGTTCGACAACCAGGACGACGAGCTGCCCAAGATCCCGGGGGAGTACATCCTGGAGAACGTGTTCCAGATCGACGTGAGCCGGTCCAAGTGGCTGGACCTGTCGGTGCTCTTCGGCATGATCGTCATCTACCGCCTGCTCTTCTTTGCCATGATCAAGGTCAGCGAGGACGTGACGCCGTGGGTGCGCGGCTACGTCGCCAGGAGGAGGGTGCAGCACAAGCGCAGAGAGGCGGAGCTCGCCATGGTCCGGACGCCGTCGCTGCGCGGCTACGTCATCGACGCGGCGCCGGAGCTGCCGGCCGATCATCCGTGATCCATCATCGAGAATGGATGATGAATGGCCTGAGCTGAATCGGTATACATGAGCCGTGATGTGTGATCCTTGTGTGGTGTGACTACCATCTGACGATGCATCATTGAAATGGCATCTTGTAGCAGTAAGGTTGTCACTCAAATAGTGCTCCGAATGGCTACAACTTTTATCAAGTGTAGTACTACAATCTGATGGTTCATCATTAAGGTGGCATCTTGTAGCAGTAAGGTTGTCACTCGAATAGTTGCCACAGATGGCAACAAATTTCATGACAGATAGAAAGTACTTCATCCGTAAACTAATATAAGAGCGTTTAGATCACTACTTTAGTTATGTAAACACTCTTATATTAGTTTACAGAGGGAGTACTGACGAAGATGCCTCAAGAACGATCTGACAGGGCAACGCACTAATATTCTGTGTAATTTGGACACAACTCAAGAAGGAGCAGTAGAAGAAAGGACAGAATGTGTTTATGGCCATTAAAGAACGAACTATTTGTTACTCCATGATGATACATTATTTAATCTGAACTTACCCTCAAACCCTTAAAACAGTATTAAGGGTTGAGAAGTGTCAGTTTTTGGCACTTCTAAGGATTGAAAAACAGAGGCAAAGACCCTAGTCTTTGTCTCAACCCCAACCTTTAAAACTGTCATTTCATATATCACACATTTCATCATATGACATATCACAAATTCCATCACATTTGACATAAAACAATAATCATTCTAGTTATTATTACACCATCGAATAAAACAATAATCATTCAAATTATTACAACAATGTTTGAGCAAATTACAATAATTGTTCGAATCAAATAGGACATAGAAAAGTAAAACAAAGATACGTCATGGGCCAATGCGCCGCCCATCCAACTGCCAGTGGTGCTCTACTAGATCATCTCGGAGCCGATCATGAGTGGTTGCATCCTCAATCTCACGATGTGCTTGAAGAAAAGCGTGTATGCGAGAAGGGTTTCTTTCCGGTTGCACACGGGTACCAACATTGTCATAGAAACAAGGGAGGTTTAACCCTCTCTCATCCTCTAGGATCATGTTGTGTAGAATCACACAACATTTCATGATATTCACCAAGGTTTTTTTGTCCCAAAACCGAGATGGACCCCGAACTATGGCAAACCTTGCTTGCAAAACACCGAAAGCTCTCTCAATATCCTTGCGGGCTGCCTCTTGTGCCTTGGTGAAATGAGCCTCTTTTCTTGTTAAGGGCAACCCATTTTTCTCCTTGATGGACTTCACAAGAGTTGCCCATTCGGGATAGATGCCATCGGTGAGATAGTATCCCATTGAGTACTCATTGTCCATGTTTTTGTAGTTGCAAGCTGGAGCATCCCCAGAAATTAATCTTTTGAACAAAGCAGATCTATTGAGGACATTGATATCATTGAGTGTTCCCGGCAACCCAAAGAATGCATGCCAAATCCATGTGTCCTCCGATGCTACGGCCTCAAGCACAATGGTAACATCACGGCTTTTACCGCAATACATTCCGTGCCATGCCTTTGGGCAATTTTCCACCTCCAATGCATGCAATCAAGACTACCAAGCATCCCCGGCCATCCCTTTTTTCATTCATTTCCATTAATATCTTTGTATCTTCCTCATTTGGTGCCCGAAGATACTGCTCACCATACAACCGGATGACCAACTTGGCAAACCTACGGACGAACTCCGTGGTTGTATCTTGCCCAATGCGAAGATACTCGTCGGTATAATCCGCGGGTATGCCATAAGCGAGTACCCGCATTGCCGCCGATATCTTTTGATATGCACTAAACCCCATGATACCGGCGGCGGATCTACGACGTTTAAAGTAATAGGAGGCGGCCTGACAATCGGTGACAATCTTCACAAACAAACTACGACGCATTCGGTACCTTCTGCGGAAGAGATGAGGAGGGTATGTAGGTACCACCGCGAAGTAGTCTTGCATCAAATGCTCGTGTCCGAGAGCGCGGTTCCGGTAGATGGTTAGTCGCCCCATCTTCGACCCTCTCCTCTGATCCATAAGCTTCACGTGGTCTTCAAACGCTTGCACGTCGACGAGGAGGCTCATCATCTCGACGTCGTCGTCTTGCAACAACTCGTCAATGTCCGAATCGTAGGATGACGACCAATCCGACGAATCGGACAACGAGTCCATGTCGCGTTGTTCACCTCCATCTACATACCGAGTGGCAACAATTGTGAGTGCCAATGAAGCAAAAATTAAAAACTGAAAAATAAAAAAAATCTCACCTTCGGGAGCCAGGAGCCGGCGTCGAGCGGGACGGGGACGACGTCGGGGGCCGGCGTCGAGAGGGGCGGGGCCGACGTCGGGGGCTGGCGTCGAGTAGGGCGGGGACGCATCGGGGGCCGGCGTCGAGCGGGGGGGGGGGGGGACGCTGGCGGGCGGCCTAGGCGGGGTGCGGGCGGGCGACGTCTGGGGCGGGGTGGGCCGAGCGGCCAGGGCGGGGCGCGGAGGGGCGGCGGGCCGGCGGCCAGGGCGGGGCGCGGAGGGGCGGCGGGCGGGCGGCGGGCATCGAGGGCGCGGAGGGATGGCGGGCTGGCGACGATGGCGGCGTGATCGGGGGAGGGCGCGACGCGAGGATGAAACTTCCCTCCCGCGCGAGGGTGGAAGAGGAGTACGGGTTGGGGCGAGTTTTTCCTCCCAACCCTCACTTCTACAGGTTGGAAAAATGTTTGAGGGTTGGACCTCTAATTTTTTTTACGGGTTTGAGGGTTTAGGGGTTCTAGTCTACGGCTTTTTTCGACGAAAAGTGTAAAAAAACCGTTATTTTTAGGGGTTTGAGGGTTTAAGGGCTCTACTAGACTTGCTCTAAGTACATATATTAACACAGACAGTCAAGTACTGGTGTTTAAGGCTACTCATAAGAGCATCTCCAATAGATGGTCCAAATGTAAAAATAACTAACTTTTGGACCGTGTGGGGGCAAAAAACGGTGCTCCAACAGACGGTCCATATGCAAAAAAAATTGGACCGCGGCCTCCTCGTGATGTAAAATCCAACACCCCGCGGTGCAAATTTACATCACGAGGTGCATCTCGTCCAAAACCAGCCGCCGCCCGCGAACGCCCAACCGCCACTTCCTTTCCGTTCCCGTCCGTGCCCGTTCGCCCGCCCGAAGACCAGCCGGCCGGAATCCGCTACCTCAACCGCCGAAAACCACGCCGTCGGCGCCGCCACCACCCCAAATCCCCGCCGCCGCCCTCCGCCGCCGTCGCCTCCCTCGTCGGTAACCGGCTCGCAGCCGCTCAGACACCACCGAATCAGGAGACAGCCGGCGCGGGATTCGGCGCCTCCGGCGGTCCGGCTGTCGCGGTAGGCCTCCGCCGGGTCTAAGGCTGCCGCCGACCTCGTCCCGTCGGCCGTGAGCCTGTTCACGGTCGTTGCGTCGGCCGCAGGACCGCCGCACGAAGCCCTCCGCCCGGCTGCCGAAGCACTGTTCGCCGCCCGCCGAGCTCCTCTTGGCCGGCCTCGAAGCTCTTTTCTTATCACCTCCGTCATCCGCAACCGTCAACAGCATCCAATCCAACCGACGGCCATCTTTTTCCACCGCGCGCACTAGGTGTTCGACGGAATTCCCCAAGGTAAAAAAATGGCGAAACTTGATGATTTAACTTGGGATTGGATATTATGTTTGACGGTGGTTGTGTGCAATGTAGATGAGCTCGGTTGACTCCTCTTTCGTGGATGATTCATCGTCGGACGAGGAATTTGATTTGCATGAAGAAGAGGAGGTTGCTATGCTAGTGTCCATGTACAAGAGGAAGAAACCGTAGCACGGTGGTTCTGTTTATGGTCCTGCGTTCATTCTGAGAGAACTGATTGATGCGCTCAAACGGTTGGTGCGCAACTACTTTGCATCATCACCTGTTTTTCTAGAGAATTACTTTCGACGCCGTTTCAGAATGTCGAGAGACTTGTTCTTCCGCATTTGCAATTCTGTGAAGCAGCATAATCCAGTCTTCGAGCAGATAAGGAACTGTGCCGGGTTGCTTGGCCATAGCATTGAGCAGAAGGTCACTGCCGCTTTGCGCATGATGGCATATGGTGTTTCGGCAGATTACATTAATGACAACTTGGCGATGGCAGAGAGCACTTGTATCTTCTATGTCAAGCAATTCGCAATAGCTATGGTAGAAGTGTTCGATCCACAGTACTTGAGAGCACCCAATGCTGAGGACACTCAGAGGCTTTTGGAGATGAACAAAGCTCGAGGGTTTCCAGGTATGCTCGGATCTGTGGATTGCATGCATTGGAAATGGAAGAACTATCCAAAAGCATGGCATGGACAATTCAAGGGTCTTGGGAAGGATGCCACTATCATTCTTGAGGCAGTTGCTGATCATGAAACATGGATTTGGCATGCATATTTTGGTATGGCCGGTTCTTGCAACGACATCAACGTGCTCGACCGGTCACCTCTCTTTGCCAACTTAGCAAATGGAGAAGCACCACCGGTGACCTTCGAAGCAAATGGCCGCACCTACAACTATGGGTACTATCTTGCAGATGGGATCTACCCGAGGTGGAGTAGAATCGTCAAGCCGGTTGCAAAACCTGAAGGTAAAAAAGAACTTGTCTTTCATAATGCACAAGCGGCGACTAGAAAAGATGTTGAGAGGGCATTTGGGAATTTGCAATCCTAATTTGATATTGTGCGAGGACCATCTAGATTTTGGGATCAAAAGATCCTTTGGTACATCATGACCGCTTGCGTGATCATGCATAACATGATCATTGAGAACGAGCGTAGATTACAACTTCTATCATTTGATGGGCATTCCTGTTAACCCCATGCGAAAAGAACAGCGCATCAGACGTTTCATGAAGGTGTACATCGAGATTAGAGACACCGATGTGCATGACCAACTCCAGAAAGATTTGATGGAAGAGCATTGGAAATGGCATGGCGAAAGATCCGCATAGATTCATTATTTGTTTGTTCAAAACTATGTTTTATTATGCAAAACTATGTTGTATTTGTGTTGCATTTCATCTCCTGGATCTGAAGAACTATGTAATAATTTGATATTGTGGACATGATTTTTTTATGTTGTTTCAAAACATGTTTTTATGCAATATGTGCGGCTATACAGTGACTGGACAACGGCTGAACATCAGACGCGCGGCTGCTGGCCGGTTTTGGACCATGAATTTGGACCATCTATTGGAGTTGGTCTTTTGGACCATGATAATTTGGACCATCTGTTGGAGTTGGCCTTTTTTCGAAGCTCCGAAACACACTTTTTGGCGGTCCAAATTTTACATCTTCGTTTTTGGACCGCCAAATTTTGGACCATCTATTGGAGGTGCTCAGTATCATATACTAGTACTCCCTCCGTTCCTAAATATTAGTATCATATACTAGTACTCCCTCTGTTCCTAAATATTAAGTCTTTCTAGAGGTTGTATTAATGAACTATATGCGGATGTATATAGACATATTTTAAAGTATAGATTTATTTATTTTGCTTCATATGTAGACCCCTAATGAAACCTCTTAAAAGAGTTATATTTAGGAAACGGAGGGAGTAGTATCATGTAGTATATGATACTATTATATGATATTAGCTTCATAGTATATAGTATCATAAACTAGTATCATAAATGATCTTATTTATAGACATACATGACACATAGTAGTATAACATTTAACATAATGTGATATCTATCTATGTTACCCTAATCTTCTTTTTTAATTATTTACCACATCAGCATGTTTGCTAGTTCTAAGTATATGATACTCCCTCTGTTCCTAAATATAAGTCTTTTAAGATATTTCACTAAGAGTCTACATACGGAGCAAAATGAGTGAATCTACACTCTAAAGTATGTCTATATACATCCGTATGTAGTCAACTGATGAAACCTCTTTAAAGACTTATATTTAGGAACGGAGGGAGTACTAATTATGATACCCCAACTATGATCAGCTTAAGGTTTTGTATGATAGGGAACATGCCATATTAATGCAAGGTTACTGAGGTGGCATTGACATCCAGCATAAGCTGAAGTTGGTGTGGATCACAAGTGTACAAGTTAATGCATTAAACATCGAAAGTAACTCGATGCGGTAGACAGTGTACAATGCAAGCCTTCCTTCTTGTTAAGATTTGTTACATAATGTAATTAGGGAAATTTCGTTCTTTCCCAAACCGTTGGGTGGCTCCTCTCCGCAACCGACGCCTCTCCCATTCATCCTGGAACCGATGCAACTCCCCGTATCGGCGCATATCTCTAAGGAATATTTATACTCCTCTAACCATTGATGAATACACTCGATCATTTGGATTTGAACATATTATCAGCACTTGCCGAACATGTTATCAGCACCTGCCTACCACACAGAGCAGAAGCAAGAGCGAAAGCAATGGAGGGAGCACCTTGTCGCTGATGAGATATCGCCCCTCATTTCCTTCTTCCTCCGCCTCATCAACAAGGACAACCGCCGAAACCACCTTCTTGCACGTCGCCGCCATGCTGCCACTGGACGCGGCCTGAGTGCCACTGGATGCGGCCAGCATGCCGCTGGTGGAGCCGCCCAGGGCGGTTACCGCACCCCTAGACACACCGCCGGTGGCCAGCGCGCCGTAGAGGACGCCGCGCAGGGCACTCCCGTCGGCCTTGGCGCCACCGTGCATGCCCCCGTTGTCCTAGACCCATGGATGCTCGCCGGCCTTGCCGTGCCGATGCTGCACGTGGACGCTACTTCCACGCCCGCAGCCGGAGACCCGCCTCCGCCTCCTCCTCCACCCGTGCACTGGTTCCACCGCACATGCCGATGATACATCTCAGTTGTATCTCTAATTTTTGATTGTCTCATGTCAATATTCTACAACTTTCGTGTACTTTTGGCAACATTTTATATTTTCTTTGGGACTAACTTTCTTACCCAGTGTCAAATGCCAGTTTCTGTTTTTTGTGTTTTTTTTATTTCACAGAAATTCCATATCAAACGGACTCCAACGGCGATAAAAATTTATGGAGTTTTTTTAAATATATGTGAATTTTGAGAGTCGGAATCAACGCAATATAATGCTTGAGGGAGGCACAAGCCAACTCGGCGCGACTGATGACGAGTTGATGGGTATACTTCTCGCCCCTCGTTGGTTAGCCCAAGTGGAAGGTGGAGATGTAATCAGCAGCAGATTTCCTTTACTCGAGACTGTAAGGTTTATCGAACCAGGAGGACTCCGAGGATCAACAAGTAGGTGTCCACTGCTCTGGCACTAGCAGAAGACGTGGACCTACACACATAATAAATAACTTTGCTCCCAACGAGTTCAGAGAGGTTGTCAATCTCTCCGGCCTTGTAGTTTGCAAATGATCAAAACACAAGCGGGAATAGTGGTGATTGCAACGGAAAAGTAAATAAAAGCAGTAAATGATGGAGGTGTAAACAATGGTGGTAATATGGACCTGAGTATCATGATGTTCACTAGTGTTGTCTCTCTCCCAAAAGACGATAAACAACTATGTTGGATAAACAAATTATAGCTGGGCAATTGACAGAATTATAAACGCACCACAATGCTAATCATGCTACTAGAAAGTTAGAGGCACAAAAGTAATGGGCAGTACGCCAAGACAAGTAGACCGTTTATTCATCAGAATCTACTTACTAATCATCCACCTTGAGATATCTATCGAGAACATCTCACTGGTATTAAGTTGCGAGCCCCACCCAAAGTGTAAACTCAAAGCAACGGACAACTGCATTAACGAACTTTGCGTAAGGTAAACAATCCTTGCAACCGTGGTCACAAGCACCATTGTTTTCTCCCTGGTGGCAACGCGACATCCCCTAGTCTCGTGTTTCTCTCACTCAAGCTAGACAAGGGGGCATGAACTCACAATCATGCACAACGCTCCCTCTTGGAGTACAATCTACTACTCGGCCAAAGCAATAAAAATCAACGGAGAACATGCATGAATTACTCAAGAACATAATATAAAAGGATAATGAAATGTATAACTCATCACAATATGAACATAATCTCATAATCCATCGGATCCCAGCAAACCAAGCATAGCAACAACAGGAAAATTACATAGATGTCTTGATCATGTAGGGCAGCTCACAAGGGCTAAACATTGAAGCACGAGACTGGAGAGAGGACATCACATAGCTACTGGACATGGACTCATGGTCCAAGGAGGACTACTCACGGCTCGTCCGGGAAGCGTCCATGGTGGTGGAGAACCTCTCGGAGGTCAATCCTCCCTCCGCCAGGATGCCGGGAAGAGGTCTTCTGGCGCTCCCGATCTCGGAAGCGCTGCGGCGGCGGAACGATGGAGAAATTCGCGATTCTGGATCTGATGGAAGAGTTTTTGACCGGAGAGGTAAATATAGGCCGAAGGAGGGCACCAAAGGAGGTGGGTCCAACCCAGGCGACCTGGTGGCGCGACCAGAGGGTGGGCCGCGCAGGGAGGTTGCGTGGGCGAGCCCTGGCTCCCCTGTGTGCCCACTTGATGCCTCTCGAAGCTTCCGTCACGCTCATTTTTATATATTTTCTCGGGATTTTAGGGACTCTGTAAATTGGGGTAAAAGTCCCTGCAAAAAAGACATCAGTAGACAGAAGCTGGCACTGGGTGCACTGAGTTAGTAGGTTAGTCCAAATATGTGTAAAAAGGTATGAAAGTGTAGCAAAACATAGAACAATGTCACCCAAAAGATCATGGAACAAAGAGAAATAATAGATACATTTGGGACGTATCTGCGACCCAGGACGGTCGCGCCCTGATGGCTTGTGCCCACTCCTTAAGTCGGTTGGAGCTCTCCCTTGGTCGCAATAAAGATAATTTTCCGATAAAATCCCCTCAAAATTTCAGCCCGATCGGAGTTACGGATCTTCGGATATTTGAGAAATGGCGAAGGGCTAGAAAACAGGTCGCGAAAACATGAGAGAAACAAAGAGAGAGAGATTCAATCCCGGAGGGGCTGCTGCCCTCCGGGTGCCATGCTACCCATGGACAAGAGGAGAAACCCTCCTCCCACCTAGGGAGGAGGCCAAGGAAGAAGAAGAAGGAGGGGGGATCTCCCCCTCTCTCCCGATGGCGTCGAAGCGCCGCCGGGTGATACGTCTCCGTCGTATCTATAATTTTTTATTGTTTCATGCCAATATTCTACAACTTTCATATACTTTTGGCAAATTTTATGCTATTTTTCGGACTAACATAACTTTTTGGCAAATCTATATAAAACAAACTCCAAATGGGATAAAAACTTACAGAGATTTTTTGGAATATATGTGAATTTTGGGAAGTGGAATCAACAAAAGGAGGTGCCCGAGAGGCTCACAAGCCATAGTGGCGTGTCCTGGGGGTAGGGGGCGCCCTGGTGGCTTGTGGTTAACTCGTAAGGCGGTTGCTGCCCTTCTTTCGCAGCAAGAAAGCTAATTTCAAGATAAAAATCATGTTAAAATTTCAGCCCAATCGGAGTTACGGATCTCCAGGAATATAAGAAACGGTGGAACGCCAAAATCTGGGAGGCAGAAAAACGCAGAAACAGAAAGAAACAGGGAGAGAGATCCAATCTCGGAGGGGCTCTCGCCCCTCCACCACCATGGAGGCCAAGGACCAGAGGGGAAACCCTCCTCCCATCTAGGGGGAGGCCACGGTAGAAGGAGGAGGGGTCTCTCTCCCACTCTCTCCCGGTGGCACCGAAACACCGTCGGGGCCATCATTGTGCCGACGATCTACACCAACAACTTCGCTGCCGTCATAACCAACTCTCTCCCCCTCTATGCAGTGGTCTAACACCCATTCTGCCCGCTATAATCTCTACTTAAACATGGTGCTCAACGCTATATATTATTTCCCAATAATGCATGGCTATCCTATGATGTTTGAGTAGATCCGTTTTGTCCTATGGGTTGATTGATGACCATGATTGGTTTGAGTTGCATGTTTTATTATTGGTGCTGCCCTATCGTGCTCTCCGTGTCATGCAAGCATGAGGGATCCCCGCTGTAGGGTGTTGCAATGTGTTCAAGATTTACCTAGGGTGGTTGCTTGAGTGACAGAAGCATAAACCCGAGTAGGTGGGTTGTTGCATATGGGAGTAAAGAGGACTTGATACCTTATAATGCTATGGTTGGGTTTTACCTCAATGATCTTTAGTAGTTGCAAATGTTTGCTACAACTCCAATCATAAGTGCATATGATCCAAGTAGAGAAAGTATGTTAGCTTATGCCTCTCCCTCATATAAAATTTCAATAATGATTACCGGGCTAGTTATCGATTGCCTAGGGACAAATAACCTTCGTGTGACAAAAAAAATGTACTAATACTAACTTAGTTGTTTCTTTATCTAAGAAGCCCCTAGTTTTTCTTTACGTGTTCTTTATTTTCTTGCAAACCTATCCTATCACACCTACAAAGTACTTCTAGTTTCATACTTGTTCTAGGTAAAGCGAATGTTAAGCGTGCCTAGAGTTGTATCGGTGGTCGATAGAACTTGAGGGAATATTTGTTGTACCTTTAGCTCCTCGTTGAGTTCTACACTCTTACTTAGTGAGAAAGGTTACTATTTATCGCCTATACTTGTGGGTTATCAAGACCTTTTTCTTGCGCCGTTGCCGGGGAGCAATAACGTGGGGTGAATATTCTCGTGTGTGCTTGTCTGCTTTATCATTAAGTAGATTTTATTTGCTGTTGAAGTTGTTCTCTATCTTTAGTTATGGATATGGAACACTAAATACGAAAAAATTAGGTGTACTTGCTACTCATGGAGATGGGGAACGTCCTAAAACCCTCGATGCTCATTATGTGGAAGATATTATGCACTACTTCAATAATCCTGAGAAAACCCCATTAAATTATATAATGGGAGACACGTTGGATCAACGTGAATACTTTAGGGATTATTGCTTGACTCAAAAAGGGAAACTGTTATGGGATCAAATTCATATGTTGAAATGGTATGCTTGGAATCTATGCTTGAGATATGATATTACTTGTTGCTCTAGGATGAAGGCTAAACACCTTCCCTTTTCATGTAAGTTTAATGATAATGAAACCTTGGCTTCTTATGTTAATGGTGTATATGTTTACTATGATGCGGAACAAATAGAAGAGTTTTTTGCTTTTATGGGTGCTTATGAAACTGAAGCATTGTTTGAAAAGTATGAAGATTATGATGATGTTGTTTACCGATCTCAAAATTTGGCTCTGCTTCGTTATTGTTATGCCAATTATGAATATAATGCCCATATTGATCGATTTATTGAGAAAGTTTCCGCTATCCAAGAAGAGACTAATATTTTGCAGGAATCTATGGAAGAAGAAATTGATGACACTCTGAGTTCATTGGATGAAAAAGATGAGGAGGAGAGCGAAGAACAAAAGGAGGAAGATCGGATTAGCTACCCGTGCCCACCTTATAATGAGAGTAACTCTTCAACTCATACATTGTTTAAGTTCCCTTCGCGCTTACTGAAGGATGAATGCTATGATAATTGCTATGATCCCTTGGATTTGTTTGAAATATCCCTTTTTAATGAACATGATGCTTGCTATGCTTCTGGTCATGATGCCAATATGAATGATGCTTATGGAGATGAACTTGCTATAGTTCCTTATGTTAAATGTGAAATTGTTGCTATTGCACCCACACATGATAGTCCTATTATCTTTTTGAATTCTCCCTACTACACTAATTCGAGAAGTTTGCACTTATTAAGAATTATATAGATGGGTTGCCTTTTACTATTACACATGATGATTTTGATAGATATAATATGCATGTTCTTGCTGCTCCTCCTTGCAATTATTACGAGAGAGGAACTACATCTCCGCCTCTCTATGTTTCCAATACGATAAAATTGCAAGAAATTGTTTATACTATGCATTGGCCTTTACTTTGTGTGCATGAATTGTTCTTTTATGACATGCCGATGCATAGGAAGAGAGTTAGACTTCGTTGTTGTGTGATATATGTTACTTTGTGCTCACTACTAAATTACAAATCATTGTTAATTAAAATTGGCTTTGATATACCTTGGGATCCAGGTGGATACATTACTTGAGCACTTTATGCCTAGCTTAATGGATTTAAAGAAAATGCTGCTAGGGAGATGATGTCAACTGTTCTTCCCCTTTGCAACGGCACCAGAAGAATGCTGCTAGCACTCTCCGGCAATCGAAACTAGAAGAATGTTGTTGACGGCCCACAAGCGCATGGGATCGTAGCAGTTTTCGAGGGTAGAGTATTCGACCCAAATTTGTTGGTACGCCTATAGGAGGTGAGAGGATACTCTCAAGTATTAGCAGATGAATATGTCAGATTCAACCACACCTGAAAGATTATTATCTGCAAGCAAAGTAGTAACAGCAAAGCAGTATGATAACAACGGTGTCAGAAACGATCTGTTGACACGACAGACTATTTCTAACGATTGTATCAATGGCGCCAAGTTGCCTCGTTGGCGGAAGTTGTCAGTTCCCGTCAACGACTAGCATACCAAAATTGTAGCAGGTAGCAGCAGTGTAATGAGCAATAGTAGCGGCAAGGAAAAGCAGTAGTGACAGCAGTAGCCAGTCGCATCAGTAGCAAGCGACAGTAGTAGCAACAGTAGCAGCAGAGCAAGACAAGTAACAACAGTAGCCACAGTAGTAACAACAATAGAGCAAGACAAGTAACAACAGCAGTAGGACAAACTCGTAGGCAATGGGTCGTATATTTGTTTGGATGATATTCATCATGCAACAGTTATAACACGGAGAGATATGTGGCTAGCTCCGATCGTCAATATGATGTAGGCATGCATTCCGTGTGTCGTCATACGTGCTTAGGGAAAAGAACTTGCATGACATCTATTGTCCATCCCTCCCGTGGCAGCGGGGTCCAAAAGGAAACTACGGGATATTAAGGTTCTCCTTTTAATAAAGAACCGGACCAACGCATTAGCACTTGGTGAACACATGAACTCCTCAAACTATGGTCATCACCGGGAGTGGTTCCGGTTATTGTCACTCCGGGGTTGTCGGATCATAACACATAGTAGGTAAGTACAACTTGCAAGATCGGATCTAAAACACACATATATTGGTGACAACATAATAATTTCAGATCTGAAATCATGGCACTCGGGCCCTAGTGAAAAGCATTAAGCATGGCAAAGTAGTAGCAACATCAATCTCAGAACATAGTGGATACTAGGGATCAATCCCCATCAAAACTAACTCGATTACATGATAGATTTCATCCTACTCATCACCGCCCAACGAGCCTACTAATAGATTACTCACGAACGATGAAGAGCTTCATGGAATTGGAGAGGGAAGAAGGTTGATGATGACGATGGCGACGATTTCCCCTCTCCGGAGCCCAAGACGGACTCCAGATCTGCCCTCCAGATGAATAACAGGTGGTGGCGGCGCCTCCGTATCGAAAACGCGACGAAAACTTCTCTTTTTATTTTTTCTGGGACGAAAGGCAACTTATAGAGCTGGTGTTGGGGGCCGTAGGTGCCTGTGGGCCCCACAAGCCAGCCCACCGCCACGAGGGGGTGGTGGCGGAACCAGGGCTTGTGGCCCACTGGCCCACCCCTTTAGGTGGAACTTGGCGCAGATATTTTTGATATTTTCCGAAACTGCTCCCCGTAAATTTTTACGGACGTTTGGAGAACTTTGATTTCTGCACAAAAATAACACCAAGGCAATTCTGCTAAAAACAACATCAGTCCAGGTTAGTTCCATTCAAATCATGCAAATTAGAGTCCAAAACAAGGGCAAAAGAGTTTGGAAAAGTAGATACGATGGAGACGTATCAGGAGACAACCCGGAAGTTTTAGAGAGTCATTTAATTCTGTTGTGTGCTTTTATATAGTTTTAAAAACAAAAAATAAATAAAGAGGGGAACCTATTTTTTTTAAAAAGAAGTGAAAGTAAGAAGGACGAGCACCGTTGAAGTGGGGGAGATCCTTGAACTTTGTTCATGCCCATGGAAACTTTGCGAACCTTAATTACAGAAACTTTTCAACAAAAATAATTATCCCCTTGTATAAATCCATTGTATTATAAAAACAATGTGCCAAGATTTTCCTTTTGGATGATTAGATTGCTTGTTTGGTGTGTGGAGTGCAAAAACAGAAACTTTGTCTATAGTGCGTGAATTTACGTTTTTACTTGAATGTAAAAAGTTTCCGAAATCCTTACATGGTACTGCTATGCAAATATTTTATTTCTTCCTAATTTTTCAGCATTTTTAGAGTTACATAAGTATGGTTAATGTACAAATTACTACAGACTGTCCTGTTTTTGACAGATTCTATTTAATGCATTGTTTTGCTCGTTTTGATGAAACTACCGATTGTATCGGTGGTATAAGCCATGGAAAACTTATATTACAGAAGATACAATGCAAAAACAAAATATGGATTGATTGTCAACATTACTTAAAGTTGTAATTTGTTTTATTATTACTAACGGATCTCACAAGGGTTTTGTTAATTTTTGTGTGATTGAAGTTTTCAAGTTTTGGGCGAGGTCACGATGGATGAAGGAATAAGGAGTGGAAAGAGACTAAGCTTGGGGATGCCCGAGGCAGCCCAAGATAATATTCAAGGACTACCAAGCAACTAAGCTTGGGGATGCCCTGGAAGGCATCCCCTCTTTCTTCTAACAACCATCGGTAATTTTACTTGGAGCTATATTTTTATTCATCACATGATATGCGTAAATCTTGGAGCGTTGTGTGTTTTTTGTTTTTCTTTTAATAATGCACCATGCTGGTATGAGAAAGTCCTTGGTTGATTTATAGAAGGCTCTTTGCACCTCACTTATATCTTTTGAGTATGGCTTTATAGAATGCTTCATGTGCTTCACTTATATCATTTGAAGTTTGGATCGCCTGTTTCTCTACACATAGAAAACCGCCATTTGTAGAATGCTCTTTTGCTTCACTTATATTTGTTAGAGCGTGGGCATATCTTTTGTAAAAATAATTAAACTCTCATGCTTCACTTATATCTATTTAGAGAGTTATCAGGAGTTGGTCATTCACATGGTTAGTCACAAAATCCTACATAAAACTTGTAGATAAATGAATATGATATGTTTGATTCCTTGCAATAGTTTTGCGATATAAATATGGTGATATTAGAGTCATTCTAGTGATTAATTGTGGATTGGTCGAAATATTTGTGTTAAAGTTTGTGATTCCCGTAGCATGCACGTATGGTAAACCGTTATGTGAAGAAGTCGGAGCATGATTTATTTATTGATTGTCATCCTTTGTGTGGAGTTCGGGATCGCGCGATGGTTAATTGCTACCAACCCTTCCCCTAGGAGCATGCGTGTAGTATGTTGTTTCAATGACGAATAAGTTTTTGCAATAAGTATGTGAGTTCTTCATGACTAATGTGAGTCCATGAATTATACGCACTCTCACCCTTCCACATTTGCTAGCCTCTCTAGTACCGCACAACTTTTGCCCGTGCATTAAACCCACCTTCCTCTAAACAACCATCGTACCTACCTATTATGGCATTTCCATAGCCATTCTAAGATATATTGCCATGCAACTTCCACCATTCCATTTATTATGACACGCACCATCATTGTCATATTGCTTTGCATGATCGTAAGATAGCTAGCATGATGTTTTCATGGGTTGTCCGTTTTTTGATATCATTGCTACGCTAGATCATTGCACATCCTGATACACTGTCGGAGGCATTCATATAGAGTCATATTTGGTTCTAGTATCGAGTTGTAATTCTTGAGTTGTAAGTAAATAGAAGTATGATGATCATCAATATTGGAGCATTGTCCCATGTGAAGAAAGGGTGATGGAAGCTATGATTCCCTCACAAGTTTTGATGAGTCTCCAGACTTTATGAAAAATAAAAGAGGCCAAAGATGCCCCAAAAAAAGGAGGCCAAAGAAGCCCACCAAAAAACAAAAAAAACAAAAAAAGGGACAAAAGAGAGAAGGGGCAATGCTACTATTCCTTTTTCCACACTTGTGCTTCAAAGTAGCACCATGATCTTCATGATAGAGAGTCTCCTATATTGTCAGTTTCATATACTAGTGGGAATTTTTTATTATAGAACTTGTCTTGTATATTCCAATGATGGGCTTCCTCAAATTGCCCTAGGTCATCGTGAGCAAGCAATTTGGATGCACACCCACTTAGTTTATTTTTGAGCTTTCATACACTTATAGCTCTAGTGCATCTGTTGCATGGAAATCCCTACTCACTCACATTGATATCTATTGATGGGCATCTCCATAGCCCATTGATACGCCTAATTGATGTGAGACTATCTCCTTCTTTTTGTCTTCCCCACAACCTCCACCATATTCTGTTCCACCTATAGTGCTATACCCATGGCCCACGTTCATGTATAGCGTGAAAGTTGAAAAAGTTTGAGAATACAAAGTATGAAACAATTGCATGGCTAAAACCGGGGTTGTGCATGATTTAATACTTTGTGTGATGAAGATGGAGCATAGCCAGACTATATGATTTTGTAGGGATAACTTTCTTTTAGCCATGATATTTTGAGAAGACATGATTGCTTTATTAGTATCTTTGAAGTATTATTGTCTTAATGTCAAATGATAGACTATTGCTTTGATTCACTCATGTCTTAATATTCATGGCATGATTCGCTTATATGATCATGATTATGCTAGGTAGATTCCACATCAAAAATATCTTTTTTATCATTTACCTACTCGAGGACGAGCATGAATTAAGCTTGGGGATGCTGATACGTCTCCATCGTATCTCTAATTTTTGATTGTTTCATGACAATATTCTACAACTTTCATATAATTTTGGAAACTTTTTATACTACCTTTGGTACTAACATATTGATCCAGTGCCGAGTGCTAGTTCCTGTTTGTCGCATGTTTTTTGTTTCGCAGAAAATCCATATCGAACGAAGTCCAAACGGGATAAAAACTTGCAAATACTTTTTTGGAATATATGTGAATTTTGGGGAGTGGAATCAACAGAAGGCGGTGCCCAAGGGACCCACAAGCCATAGGGGCGCGACCTGGGGGTATGGGGTGCCCTGGTGGCTTCTGGTTACCCCGTAAGGCGGTTGCTTCCCTTATTTCGCAGCAAGAAAGCTAATTTCCGGATAAAAATCGTGTTAAAATTTCATCCCAATCGGAGTTACGGATCTCTGGGAATATAAGAAACAGTGAAACAGTAGAACATGGGAGGCAGAAAAACGTAGAAACAGAAAGAAATAGAGAGAGAGAGATCCAATCTCGGAGGGGCTTTCGCCCCTCCACCGCCATGGGAGCCAAGAACCAGAGGGGAAACTCTCCCCCCCATCTAGGGGGGAGGCCAAGGAAGAAGAAGGAGGGGGCTCTCTCCCCCTCTCTCCCAGTGGCACCGGAACGCCGCCGGGGTCATCATCGTGAGGGCGATGTACACCAACAACTTCACAACCGTCATCACCAACTCTCTCCCCCTCTATGCAGCGGTGTAGCACCCCTTCTCCCCTCTTTAATCCCTACTTAAGCATGGTGCTCAACACTATATATTATTTCCCAATGATGTATGGCTATCCGATGACGTTTGAGTAGATCCGTTTTGTCCTATGGGTTGATTGATGATCATGGTTGGTTTGAGTTGCATGTTTTATTATTCGTGCTATCCTATGGTGCTCTCCATGTTGCGCAAGCATGAGGGATCCCCGCTGTAGGGTGTTGCAATGTGTTCATGATTTGCCTATGGTGGGTTGCTTGAGTGAGAGAAGCATAAACCCAAGTAGGTGGGTTGTTGCATATGGGAGTAAAGAGGACTTGATACCTTATAATGCTATGGTTGGGTTTTACCTTAATGATCTTTAGTAGTTGCATATGCTTGCTAGAGTTCCAATCATAAGTGCATATGATCCAAGTAGAGGAACTATGTTAGGTTATGCCTTCCCCTCATATAAAATTCCAATAATGATTACCGGTCTAGTTATCGATTGCCTAGGGACAAATAACCTTCTTGTGACAAAAAGATCTCTACTAAGACTAACTTAGTTGTTTCTTTATCTAAGGAGCCCCCAGTTTTTGTTTACGTGTTCTTTCTTTTCTTGCAAACCTATCTTATCACACCTACAAAGTACATCTAGTTTCATACTTATTCTAGGTAAAACGAATGTTAAGCGTGCGTAGAGTTGTATCGATGGTCGATAGAACTTGAGGGAATATTTGTTCTACCTTTAGATCCTCGTTGGGTTCGACACTCTTACTTATCGAGAAAGGCTACAATTGATCCCCTATACTTGTGGGTTATCACCCGGGAAACCATCGTGACGGTGATCTACACCAACAACTTTACCGCCGTCACCATCAACTCTCTCCTCCTCTATGGAGCGGTGTAAAACCTCTCTTCCCCACTATAATCTCTACTCGAACATGATGCTTAATGCTATATATCATTATCCAATGATGTGTGTCTATCCTATGATGTTTGAGTAGATTTGTTTTGTCCTACGGGTTAATTGTGATATGATGTTGTTGATATGAGTTATGTGTTGATATGGTGTTGTCCGAAAGTGCCTTCCGTGAGGCGCACATGTGAAGGATTAACGCTGGAGGGTTTTGCAATATGTTCACGATTCGCTTATAGTGGGTGGCTAGAGTGACACAAGCTTACACCCGAGTAAGGGATTTGTGTGCATATGGGAGTAAATAGTACTTGATGTTTAATGCTATGGTTGGGTTTACCATAATGATTCCTAGTACTCGCGGATGCTTGCTAGAGGTCTAATCATAAGTGCACATGATCCAAGTACGGAAATTGCGTTAGCTTATGCCTCTCCCTCATTGCATATGATACGTATCTATCATATCATATTCAATTGCCTATGAACAATCTTTCTCTTGTGTTACTTAAAAAGCTTTCTACTAAACAACCCCTAACTATTTGCTTTCTCTTTATTTTCTTGCAAAACTATCTATCACACCTACTAAGTACTACTAGTTTCTTTCCCGCAAAATAGTTTCATACTTGTTCTATGTAAAGTAAGCGTTAGCGTGTGTAGAGCTGTATCGGTGATCGATAGAACTTGAGAGAATGTTAATTCTACCTTTAGCTCCCCATTGGGTTCGACACTCTTACTTATCGAAAAAGGCTGCAAACGATCCTCTACACTTGTGGGTTATCAAGACCTTTTGCTGGCACCGTTGTCGGGGAGCAATAGCGTGGCGGTTGATATTCTCGTTTGTGCTTGTTTTTTGTATCACTAAGTAATTTTTATTTTCTGTTATTTGTGTTTTATATCTTTAGTTATGGATATGGAACACGAAACACCAAAAAATTTAGTTGTACTTGCTACTCATGGAGATGGGGAACCTCCTAAAACCCTTGATGCTGGTTATGTGAAACACATTAAGTATTGCTTTGATAATCCTCATAAATCCTCATTCAAATTGATAATGAAATAAACATTGGATCAATGTGAGTACTTTAGGGATTATGGCTTGTCTCAAAAAGGGAAACACTTATGGAATCAAATTAAAATGTTGTGTTGGTATGCTTGGGATTTATGCATGAGAAGTGATTGTACTTGTTTCTCTAAGAGTAAGGGTCTACACCTTCCCTTTCAACGTGAACTTAATGATAATAAAACTTTGGCTTGTTATGCTAGTGGTATATATGATTACTATGATGTGGAACAAATAGAAGATTTTCTTGCTTTTAAGGGTGCATATGAAATTGCTTCTTTGATTGAAAAGTATGATGATATTCCTTACAAATCTGAAATTTTTGCCATACTTAAATATTTCTATGAGAATTATGAATACAATTCCAATATTCATGAATTTATTGAAGGAATGACCACTGCCTTGGAAGAGAATAATATTTCGCATGAATCTATGGAAGAAGAAATTGCTCAAATTGTGAGCTCATTAGATGAAAATGATGAGGAGGAGAGCGGAGAACAAAAGGAGGAAGAATGGATTAGCTACCCGTTCCCACGTTATAATGAGAGTAACTCTTCAACTCATCATTGTTTAATTTCCCTTCTCACATACCGAAGGATGAATGCTATGATGATTGCTATGATCCCTTTGATTCGTTTGAAATATCCCTTTTTGATGAACTTGATGGTTGCTATGCTTGTGGCCATGATGCCAATATGAATTAGGCTTATGAAGATGAACTTGCTATAGTTCGTTATGTTAAGTATGAAATTGTTGCTATTGCACCCACACATGATAGTCCTATTATATTTTTGAATTCTCCCAACTACACCATATCGGAGAAGTTTGCACTTATTAAGGATTATATTGATGGGTTGCCTTTGACCACTACACATAATGATTTTTAAGGATATAATATGCATGTGCTTGATGCTCCTACTTGCAATTATTATGAGAGAGGAACCAAATCTTCACCTCTCTATGTTTCCAATACGATAAAATTGCAAGAAACTACTTATGCTATGTATTGGCCTTTACTTGATGTGCATGAATTGTTTTTTATGACATGCCAATGCATAGGAAGAGAGTTGGACTTTTTTGTCACATGATATATGTAACTTTGTGCTCAGTACTTAATTACAAATCATTGTTAATTAAAATTGGTATGCGATGACATAGGGACTTGCAGGTGTCTAGGGGAGTCTCTTCTTGAGATATCCTTGTTTAAGACATCTTATTATGCCATCTCTTTGTGAGTTTATGTTTAAGGTTCTCATCAAAGATTTCATGAAGAACTTTTTCGAGACGAATCTTTTGAGATGATGACACTACCCGGACAATCGTGAGATGATTCTACATGGTCAAGCGTAGAATAGGGGGAGTGTTAAGATTTATTACACAATGTAATTAGGAAATCTCCTTCTTTCCCAAACCGTCGGGCAACTCCTCTCTTCAACTAACGCCTCTCCCACTTGTCGTGAACTGACGCAACTCCTCGTATCATTGCGTATCTCTAGGGAATATTTATACTCATGTAACCATCAATGAATGCACTTGATCATTTAGATTCGAACACTTCCCTAGCTTCTGTACCTAGCCGTGTGTTAGCGCAACTATAATTAGGGGCGGACCTACATTGAGGTGAATGGGGGCCTAGGACCCCACTCAAAATTTGAAACTCTAGTAATATTTGCTTGTGCTTTTTGGAAAATATGCTAAAATTCTTTGAATTTTGAACGAATATGCCCCCACTCGAATACTTTGCCCCAGTTAAAATACTTTCTAGGTCCGCCACTGACTATAGTACATGCTTATACCGAACTACTCGAGTACATGATTAGGGCATCTCGGCAAACCCTGAAATCATCCTTCACACACCGTTGTTCGGACACAGTTGCCATCCAGCTTTGTTCGTACACAGTTGTCATCTTGCATTAGTCTGCGGACTAGTCTGTTTGTCTGTTCTCCCATTAATAGAAAGCAGACTAGGGGGACTTTGCAGGAGTCTAGACCACCACGACTGTGGCACTCCCGACCCACACAAAACCCCTCCAGAACCTCCCTTTTTCTTTGAATCCACTTCCTCACTCGTTGGTGCTGTTGCTCTACCATCTCGGCCGTAAGACAAGCCCGTCCTGAACCTCCACGAACTCGACCGCTACACCCGGTCCCCACGCCGATGGTCCACATCTCTTGTCCGTCTATCGCGCATGTACTATTCACCCCTACAAATGTCACCACACGTGGTAAGTTTTTGGTGAAATTTATGTCCTAAATTTTTGTCCCATATGTGAAGCAACAGATCCATACATGGAGTACATACGTAGGCACCACGCCGAGTTGTCTGACGGGGACATAGTCCTTGCACAAGTGGAGCATGTGGAAGAGTATGTTCTCAATTTCAAGGGGTCGATCAAAGGTCATCAAGTGTTGAATCAGAACACAGACGGTCCTACAATGACTATTTCATCTTGAATAAAGATGTCATAGCAAGGATTGGATTCTATGGTTATCAAAAGTGCACGGGTGCATGGTGAATGCTTGCATGTAGAACGACCACAGATTCGTGTGGCGGGTACCTCTGAATGTCTAAGAGCTCATGCGGAGACGCCATGCTCAGCTTTGCTAATGTAATTGTCAAGGTATTTGGACCTTAGTACTTGAGAGAAGAAACTATCATAGATCCCGAGAGGCTTTTGTCAATGGAAGAATTGTCCAAAAGGTCTATAAGGTCAATCTCTGGGTCATGCTAAGAAGCACATCATCATTGTTTGAAGCGGTTGCATCACTAGACCTCTAGATTTGGCACACTTTAGTCGGCATTCCCGCATCTCACAATGAGATCAATATGTTGTCGTGGTCTTCATTGTTTGCTAGGTTGACTAAAGTGCAGGCTCCTCCTTGTAACTATACTGTTGATGTTTGCTATGTATCCCTTGCAACGGCGCTAGGAAATAGTTGTGTCGACGGCACCAGGATCCTTCAGCTACAGCTACGCCTTAAGGGACTTCCTAGGCAAGTATGCAAAGGATTTCCCCCGTGGCCTTGGAGCCTTGCGTTGGTGTTCCCTCGAAGCAGAAAGGGTGATGTAGCACATTGACGGTAAGTATTTCCCTCAGTTTGAGAACCAAGGTATCAATCCGGTGGAAGAGTATCTCAAGATCCTGCACAAACACAAAAGCTTGCACCCAACGCTATGAAGGGGTTGTCAATCCCTTATAGATTGTTTGCCAAGTGAGAACTGAAAGCAACAAAGTAACAAAGCAAATTAAAAGCGGAGGTGTAAACGATGGATGTGAATAGACCCGGGGGCCGTTGTGTTTACTAGTGGCTTCTCTCATAAAAGCAAGTAGACGGTGGGTGAACAAATTACTGTCGAGCAATTGATAGAACCGCGCAAAGTCGTGACGATATCTATGCAATGATTATTTCTATAGGCATCACGTCCGAAACAAGTAGACCGATACTTTCTGCATCTACTACTATTACTCCACACGTCGACCGCTATCCATCAAGCATCTAGTGTATTAAGTCCATAAGAACAGAGTAACGCCTTAAGCAAGATGACATGATGTAGAGGGATAATCTCAAACCAATGATAAAAACCCCATCTTTTTACCCTTGATGGCAACTACTTGATGTGTGCCTTGCTGCCCCTACTGTCACTACGAAAGGTCACCACATGGCAGAACCCAAAACCAAGCACTTCTCCCATTGCAAGAATCATAGATCTAGTTGGCCAAACAAAACCCAAGACTCGGAGAGACTTACAAGGATATCAAATCATGCATATAAGAAATCAGCAAAGACTCAAATATATATCATAGATAATCTGATCACAAATCTACAATTCATCGGATCTCGACAAACACACAACCAAAGAAGATTACATCGGATAGATCTCCATGAAGATCATGGAGAACTTTGTATTCAAGATCCAAGAGAGAGAAGAAGCCATCTAGCTACTAACTACGGACCCGTAGGTCTGAAGTGAACTACTCACGAGTCATTGGAGGGGCGATGATGATGATGAAGAAGCCCTCCAATTCCAAAGTCGCCTCCGGCAGGGCGCCGGGAAGGGTCTCCAGATGAGATCTCGCGGAAACGGAAGCTTGCGGAATATTTTCGAGGCTCCCCTGATTTTTTGCGGAATATTTGGGAATTTATAGGCCAAAGACCTAGGTCAGGGGGCGGTTAGGGAGACCACAAGCCTGCCCACCGCCGCCTCCCCTGGTGGCGGAGTGGGGGCTTGTGGGATCCCTGGAGCCCACCTGGCTTGGCCCAAAAGCCCCCTGGTCTTCTTCCGTTCGGGAAAAAATCATTTCGGGGTTTTTCTTCCGTTTGGACTCCGTTCCAAAATCAGATCTGAAAAGAGTCAAAAACACGAAAAAAACAGGAACTGGCACTTGGTACTGAATTAATAAGTTAGTCCCAAAAAAGATATAAAAGGTACATGAAACAACCAAAGAAGACAAGATAACAGTGTGAAACCATCAAAAATTATAGATACGTTTGAGACGTATCAACTGTCAATAGACATCGGTGTAACAAGGGCTAGCTTGACGATATCTATCCTCCATGGGCTACCTTTGCAAATACTATCTCTGGGTGGTTGGTGTGAAAATCTCTCACTTTTCTCAAAAACAAAGAGCTAGAAAGGATGTGAAGAGATCATTTGGAGTGCTCCAAGTCCGTTTTGCACTTCTTCATGGACTTGCAGAATGATGATACTGTTGGGAAACGTTGCATAGGAAACAAAAAAATTCCTACGCACACGAAGACCTATCATGGTGATGTCCATCTACGAGAGGAGATTAGATCTACGTACCCTTGTATATTGCTAAGCGGGGAGCGTTAAGAAACGCGGTTGATGTAGTGGTACAACATCGTGATTCAAATCATTGTCGTCCCACGATCCGTCCCACGATCAGTTTCGATCTAGCGCCGAACGGATGGCACCTCCACGTTCAACACACGTACAGATCGATGATAATCTCGGCCTTCTTGATCCAGCAAGAGAGACGGAGAAGTAGATGAGTTCTCCGGCAGAGTGACGGTGCTCCGGTGGTGGTGATGATTTACTCCTGCTGGGCTCCGCCCGAGCTCCACAGAAATCCGATCTAGCGGTAAAACTACGTGGTATAGGTTTGAGTTGCACGTGGCAAACTTGTGTCTCAAAAACCCTAAAACCACTAGTATGTATAGGAGGAGGGGAGGGGCTAGCCTTGGGGATCAAGGAGCCCCTTGGTGCATCGGCCGAAGGGAGAGGAGGACTCCTTCTCTAATTCGGTTTGGGGAAGGAGGAGTCCTCCACTTCCTTCCCACCTCCCTCTTTCCTTTTTTTTCTTCTTTCCTATTGTGTTTTTCCACTTGTGGCGCCATGGCCCCATTGGGCTCGCCTCACCAGCCCACTAAGGGCTGGTGTGCCACCCTAGGGTCACTGGGCTCACTCCCGGGAGGGTGGGCCCCTCCCGGTGAATACCCGGAACCCATTCGTCACTCCCGGTACACTGCCTGAAATGCCCGAAACTTTCCGGTGACCATATGAAACCATCCTATATATCAATCTTCGTTTCCGGACCATTCCGGAAACCCTCTTAATGTCCGTGATCTCATCCGGGACTCCGAACAACATTCGGTAACCACACATATAACTCAACTATACTAAAACATCATCGAACCTTAAGTGTGCAGACCCTGCGGGTTGGAGAACTATGCAGACATGACCCGAGGCACTCCTCGGTCAATATCCAATAGTGGGACCTGGATGCCCATATTGGATCCTACATATTCTCTGAATATCTTATCGGTTGAACCTCAATGCCAAGGATTTTATATAGTCCCGTATGTCATTCCCTTTGTCCTTCGGTATGTTACTTGCCCGAGTTTCGATCGTCGGTATCCGCATACCTATTTCAATCTCGTTACCGACAATTCTCTTTACTCGTTCTACAATACAAGATCCCGTGACTTACACTTAGTCACATTGCTTGCAAGGCTTGTGTGTGATGTTGCATTACCGAGTGGGCCCCGGGATACCTCTTCGTCACAAGGAGTGACAAATCCCAGTCTTGATCCATACTAACTTAACGGACACCTTCGAAGATACCTCTAGAGCACCTTTATAGTCACCCAGTTACGTTGCGACGTTTGATACACACAAGGTATTCCTCCGGTGCTAGTGAGTTATGTGATCTCATGGTCATAGGAATATATACTTCACACGCAGAAAACAATAGCAACAAAATGACACGATCACATGCTACGTTCATAGTTTGGGTCTAGTCCATCACATGATTCTCTTAATGATGTGATCCAGTTATCAAGTGACAACACTTGCATATAGTCAGAAAACCTTGACTATCCTTGATCAACTGGCTAGCCAACTAGAGGCTTGCTAGGGACATTGTTTTGTCTATGTATGCACACATGTATTTATGTTTTCATTAAATACAATTATAGCATGGATAATAAATGATTATCTTGAAACAGGAAATATAATAATAACTATTTTATCATTGCCTCTAGGGCATATTTCCAACAGTCTCCCACTTGCACTAGAGTCAATAATCTAGTCCTCACATCACCATGCGATTTACATTGTAATAAATCTAACACCTATATAGTTATGGTGTTGATCATGTTTTGCCCGTGGAAGAGGTTTAGTGAGCGGATTTGCTACATTCAGATCCGTGTGCACTTTGCAAATATTTACGTCCTCTCCTTCGACGTAGTCGCGGATGAGGTTGACGCGTCGTTTGATGTGCCTGGTCTTCTTGTGAAACCTTGGTTCCTTTTCTAAAGCAATGGCACCAGTGTTGTCACAGAACATAGTTATTGGACTTAGTGCGCTCGGCACAACTCCAAGATCCGTCATGAACTGCTTCATCCAGACACCCTCCCTAGCTGCCTTCGAGGCAGCCATGTACTCCGCTTCACATGTAGAATCTGCTGCGACGCTTTGCTTGGAACTGCACCTGCTTACCGCACCCCCATTAAGAATAAATACGTATCCGGTTTGAGACTTAGAGTCATCTGGATCAGTGTCAAAGCTTGCGTCGATGTAGCCCTTTACGACGAGCTCTTCGTCACCTCCATAAAAGAGAAACATTTCCTTAGTCCTTTTTAGGTACTTTAGAATATTCTTGAGCACCGTCCAGTGATCCATTCCTGGATTACTTTGAAACCTGCTTGCCATACTTATGGCCAAGCTGACGTCTGTTCTAGTGCACAACATTGCATACATGATAGAACCTATGGCTGAAGCATAGGGGACGGAACTCATTGCTGCTGGCTACGCCTATAGGGATTTCCTTGGCAAGTATGCCAAGGATTCCCCCGCGGCCATGGAGCCTTGCGTTGGTGTTCCCTTGAAGAGGAAAGGGTGATGTAGCACAGCGGCGGTAAGTATTTCCCTCAGTTTGAGAACCAAGGTATCAATCCAGTAGGAGGATCGCGTCAAGTCACAAGTACCTTGATACGTCTCCATCGTATCTACTTTTCCAAACGCTTTTGCCCTTGTTTTGGACTATAATTTGCATGATTTGAATGGAACTAACCTGGACTGACGCTGTTTTCAGCAGAATTGCCTTGGTGTTATTTTTGTGCAGAAATCAAAGTTCTCCAAACGTCCTGAAAATTTACGGGGAGCAGTTTAGGAAAATATCAAAAATATCTGCGCCAAGTTCGACCTCAGGGGGTGGGCTAGTGGGCCACAAGCCCCTGCTCCGCCACCACCCCCTGGTGGCGGTGGGCAGGCTTGTGGGGCCCACAGGCACCTGCCGCTCCCAACTCCAGCTCTATAAGTTGCCTTTCGTCCCAGAAAAAATAAAAAGAGAAGTTTTCGTCGCGTTTTCGATACGGAGGCGCCGCCACCACGTGTTATTCATCTAGAGGGCAGATCTGGAGTCCGTCTTGGGCTCCGGAGAGGGGAAATCGTCGCCATCGTCATCATCAACCTTCTTCCCTCTCCAATTCTATGAAGCTCTTCGTCGTTTGTGAGTAATCTATTCGTAGGCTCGCTGGGCGGTGATGAGTAGGATGAGATCTATCATGTAATCGAGTTAGTTTTGATGGGGATTGATCCCTAGTATCCACTATGTTCTGAGATTTATGTTGCTACTACTTTGCCATGCTTAATGCTTGTCACTAGGGCCCGAGTGCCATGATTTCAGATCTGAAATTATTATGTTGTCACCAATATATGTGTGTTTTAGATCCGATGTTGCAAGTAGTAGTTACCTACTATGTGTTATGATCCGGCAAGCCTAGAGTGACAATAACCGGAACCACTCCCGGTGATGACCATAGTTTGAGGAGTTCATGTGTTCACCAAGTGCTAATGCGTTGGTCCGGTTCTTTATTAAAAGGAGAACCTTAATATCCCGTAGTTTCCTTTTGGACCCCGCTGCCACGGGAGGGATGGACAATAGATGTCATGCAAGTTCTTTTCCCTAAGCACGTATGACGACACACGGAATGCATGCCTACATCACATTGACGAACGGGAGCTAGCCACTTATCTCTCCGTGTTATAGCTGTTGCATGATGAATATCATCCAAACAAATCACCGACCCATTCCTACGAGTTTGTCCTTCTGCTGCTACTACTGTTGCTACTACTGTTACTTGTTTTGCTCTGCTGCTACTACTGTTGCTACTGCTGTTACTTGTCTTGCTCTGCTGTTACTGTTGCTACTACTGTCGCTTGCTACTGTTGCTACTTGCTACTGCTGTCACTACTGCTGTTCCTTGCCACTGCATTTGCTTGTTACACTGCTACTACCTGCTACACTGTTGGTTCACCTACCGTTGACGGGAATTGACAACTTCCGTCAACGCGGCAACGAAGGCGCCATTGATACAATCGTTAGGAATAGTCTACCGTCAACAGATCGTTTCTGACACCGTTGTTATCATACTACTTTGCTGTTACTACTGTGCTTGTAGATACTAATCTTTCAGGTGTGGTTGAATTCGACAAATTCAGCTGCTAATACTCGAGAGTATTCTCTCACCTCCTTCAGGCGATCTACAAATTTGGGTCGAATACTCTACCCTCGAAAACTTCTGTGAATCCACACGCTGGTGGGCCATCAACAACATTCTTCCAGTTTCATTGCCGGGGAGTGCTAGCAGCATTCTTCTTGTGCCGTTGCAGGAGAAGGTTTGTTGTCATAAGCATTCGTCTAGCTAACACTAGAGATTGCAGGATCAACACTTTTCTGGCGCCATTGCTAGGGAAGCACAGCCGACGTCAGCATTTTTCTGGCGCCCTTGCCGGGGAGGTATTGCTATATTCTCCGAGTCACTTGGGATTAATATCTGCTGATCACTATGAAGAATCTGAAGGATCCGAAAACCAAAGTCTTGCCCTCAACTACGAGGGGAGGTATGAAATTGCCATCTAGCTCTGCACTTGATTCACCTTCAGTTATGAGTAAGTTTGCGACATCACCTCCTGCTAGAAATCTTGATATGTCGCCTGTGCTTGATGATGCTTGTGATACTACTGCTAGAGATGCTATGCTTGATACTATGCCGGATGATGCTATGCTTGATACTATGCCTGATGATGCTATGCTTGATACTATGCCTGATGATGCTAGAGATGCCATGCTTGATACTGCTTTGCATCATGATGCTAGAGATGCTATTTTGCCTGATGATGCTATGCTTGATACTGCTAGGGATACTCCTTTGCCTGATGTCCCACTAGGAGTGTTCCTTGATGCTCATATTGCTAGAGTTACTGCCAATGCTCGTGATGCTTCTGAAACTACCGATACTATTGAGATAGAACCTGCTTTTTCTCTTACTGGATCTAACTCTCCTAGATATGAATTGCCTGATATACCTGAGGGTTACGTTATGGAAGGAGAGATAGCTGAGGATTTTCTTGCGTCTAAGGATGCCTATGATGCTGAGAAATTACTTCTCAAGTGGAAGGAAAAATCTCGGGAAGCTAGGATGAAAAATGACCCGGAGTTTGCCACTTCGCCTATCTTTGTCACCGATAAGGATTATGAATTCTTTGTCAACCCTGAGATAATCTCTTTAGTCGAATCTGATCCTTTTCACGGTTATGAGTCTGAGATGGTCATAGCCCATCTTGCCAAACTATTCGAAATAGCCAACCTTTTCACTAATGAGGAGAAGATCCGCCACTACTATATCCTTAAGCTGTTTCCTTTCTCTCTAAAGGATGACGCTAAAGTCTGGTTCACCTCTCTTGCTCCTGGATGTGTGCGTAGTCCCCAGGAGATGGTCTATTACTTCTGTGAGAAATATTTCCCTTCCCATAAGAAGCAAGCTACCTTGCAGGAATATACAACTTTGCTCAACTCCAAGAAGAGAGTCTTCTACAAGCTTGGGGGAGGCTCGTCTAGCTACAGAATGCTTTGCCTGATCACCCTCTTAAGAAGAACGAGATACTTGATATCCTCTATAACGGACTTACTGATGCCTCTAGAGACCACCTAGATAGTTGTGCCGGTTGTGTTTTTCGGGAACGAACTGTAGAACAAGCCGGGACTCTACTGAATAACCTCTTGATCAACGATAATGCTTGGACTATTCCCGAACCACCTCCTAAGCCAACTCCTAAGAAAAGAGGTATTCTATTCCCCAGTCCCGAAGATATGCAAGAAGCCAAGAAATCTATGCAAGAGAAAGGCATTATATCTGAAGATGTCAAAAATCTACCACCTATCGAAGAGATCCATGGTCTCGATAACCCGATACAGGTAGTAGAAGTGAATTCTCTGCGTAGGTCTGATGAGAGTGATATTCCTTTTGATAAACCTGCTAGCCTATGCTTTGATGAATTTGACAACTTTGTTGCCAAACAACAGAGTTTCAATGATTATGTTAGTAGACATTTGGAACAAAGTGCTCGTATGCTTAGCCATTTAAGTGCTTGTGTAGACAGAAATGTCAATGCTCTGAATCTTCTGAGTAAACATGCCTCTATGATTACTACTCAGGTAGAACAAGTACTTAAAGCTCAGAATGACTTGCTCAATGAATTAAATGACAACTCTGTCAGAGTCATTACTAGAGGAGGCAAAATGAATGAGGAACCTTTGTATCCTGAAGGTCATCCTAAGAGAATTGATCAAGATTCTCAAGGAATCAATGCTGATACACCTAGTCATCCTAAGGAGAAGAAGGATGATAGAAACCTACATGCCAGTTCACCAAATACTATCACACCTGAAGAACCTAATGATATTTCTGCGTCTGATGCGGAAACACAATCAGGCGATGAACATGAACCTGGTGACAATGTGGACAGTGATGTTCATAATAATGCTCAACCTAACCATGATGAGGATGTGGAGATTGAACCTACGGTTAATCCTGATAATCCACAACCTAAGAGATACGACAAGAATGACTTTACTGCTAGGAAGCATGGTAAAGAAAGAGAGCCATGGGTTCATAGAACTATGCCCTTTCCTCCTAAGCCATCCAAGAAAAAGGATGATGAGGATTTTGAGCGCTTCGTTGAGATGATAAGACCCGTCTTTCTGCAGATGCGGTCAACTGATATGCTCAAGATGTCTCTGTATGCCAAGTACATGAAAGATATCGTGACTAATAAACGGAAGATACCAGATCTTGAGTTCTCCACCATGCTTGCCAACTACACTTTCCAAGGTGGAACTCCTATGAAACTTGGTGATCCCGGAGTTCCCACTATACCTTGCTCCATTAAAGGAAACTATGTAAGAACTGCCTTATGTGCCCTTGGGGCCGGTGTTAGTGTTATGCCGCTCTCTCTTTATCGTAGACTTGAACTGGATAAGTTGACACCCACTGAAATTTCTCTGCAAATGGCCGACAAATCAACTGCTTTCCCTATCGGCGTTTGCGAGGATGTGCCTTTTGTGGTTGCTAATACCACTATCTTAACATACTTTGTTATCTTGGATATTCCCGAGGAAGATGCCATGGCTATCATCCTCGGAAGACCCTTTTTAAACACTGCAGGAGCTGTTATAGATTGCAACAAAGGCAATGTCACTTTCCATGTCAACGGTAATGAGCACACCGTGCACTTTCCAAAGAAACGATATCCAGTACATTGCATCAATGCTGTCGAAAAGACTTCATCGATTCTTATTGGGAGCTTTGAATGCCCTATTCCTCGTGTCAAGATGAAGTATGATTTGCTTGTTGGGGAGATACATATCCCCATTGAGGTGACTTAGTGTCTATTCGAAAATTCTCCATTCTCTCTTGTGATTCGAGAAAGTTTTGTCATAAGGATTTGATCAACCCCATTGACGGATTTCTTTCGATGACCATGAGACGGATGAATCAAAGAGTCACATACCTCTGTTTTGAGTCTTCATTTTCTGTTGCTTAGAAGAAAAATGATAGAATTAGTTTAGTTTTTCTTGTTTTCTGTTTTAGCGTCCCGGAGAAAAATACCTCGAAAATAAAAGTTCTCCGATGGTCCTGAAAATTTAGTATGATTTGTTCTGAATTTTTTGAAAATTTCCGGGCCTAAGAGCTGGCCAGGGGGCCTGACCAGTGGGCCACAAGCCCCCCCACCGCCACCTACCCCCTGGTGGCGGGGTGTAAGCTTGTGGCGCCCACAGGCATCCCCTCCACTCATTCTAGCTCTCAGCCTCTTCTTCCACCTCCAGAAAAAATTGTTTCGCAGCTCAAACCCGTGTTCTTGCTCATTTGGCTGTGATTCTGGTTCTTTTGGGGTTATAGTCGATGGTTCTCTTTCTTAGTTCCATCTCTACTCCAAAACTGGACATGAGAGTTTCTTCTCCTTGCTCAAAGCACCATTCTCCGAACTATTTTGGCGAAATTACTCCTTGGTAAGTGACTCCTCCATTGGTCCAATTAGTTTTTGCTCTAGTGCTTTATCCTTCGCGAATTCTTGCTACCTTGGTGACCATGTTCTTGAGCTATAAATGTTGATTTTAGCTGGTTCCAAGTAGTTTTAGCGCGTGATACGGTCTCTAGGCACTAGTAGGAGTAGTTGCTACAAGTTGGGTTAATCCTTATTCACTTTTCTTTCGAAGTCTCTAAAAATTTTAGAATTTTTCAGAGCTAGAAAAAGAAAGAGATGAGGAGGTTCTTGAGAGGCTCTTCAAGCCGTAACCCCAAGGAGGATGATAAGAATCACCCCAAGCACGTAGTCCCTCGAGTCATAGAAGTTCGAGCGTGCGAGTGGCCAAGTGATGATTTTTTGCGCGCCGCCGGACTTTATGAAGACTTTTTTACTTGGTGGAGAACGCAGGTCTTACTGCACTCGTTGAAGATAAGTGTCCACAGTATCTCCTGCTCACCAATATTTTCGTTCAAAGCTTCAACTTTTATTCGAGGAAGAATCCTCCCATGGTTGAGTTCATGATATATGATGTTCCCAGTGCATGACGCTGCATGACTTTTGCAATGTATGCAAATTACCTTATGTTGGGGATATCCGTGACCCTCGTCCACGGGACTTGGAGGATTTCATTGGTTCTATTGCTGTTGGAGAGGAGAGAGGAGTGTCTCACGCTAGAATTGCTAGCATACATTTTCCTGTGCTTCGGTACTTCTCACTATTTGTGGGAAAATGTTTGATTGGCCGTGGGGAGGCTGGATCACTTAGTTCTCCAGACCTTGCGGTTCTGCGCGAAGGCCTTTTTAACAATAAGACTTATAGCTTGGGCGCTATAGTAGCTCAATGGTTGAACCTGAACCGTTCTAAAGGTGTTGTCTATGGAGGTATCTATGCTACCCGTCTTGCTAGACACTTTGAGATACCCATTAGACTGGGAGAGGAAGGAGAGATCCTCCTCCCTGAGAGATATCTGGATTATGATAGCATGGTTCGCCATGATTTTCTGGATAGAGATGCTAGTAGACGGATGATTTATAACCTGGTACTTAGTCAGGGTACTTGAGAGACTATTACTTTGCCTGCTCCTTCTTTGTTTGATGTTCATGCAGGTAGGTACACTATTATGCCCGCGGACATCTACACATATTGGGGCTTGGCCCAACCACAGGCACCCGTGCCCGAGCCGCCAGTCGAGTACCACACACCAGTTTATCAGTGGGAGCCAGAGGAGCTCGCACAACAGTGGCATCCGCAGTCTGCTCCAGAGTATCCTGGAGCTGGTTATTTCCCACCATGGGAGTAGACCAAGCTAGGCCAAAATCCTATGCTTGGGGGAGTATGTGTTCTCACCGACTTTACATTCATGCTTATGCTTTCACTTTGTTAGCCGGTGTTTACATTTTTCCAATGTATTATCCATGCTAGTTTCTTTTCGTTTTCTTGTTTTCTTGTTTTGTGTCCTTTTGAGAAAACCGAAAAAGATTTTCTTTCTTGTTTTGCTTGTTGGGAGCTTTCCGTGTAAATAGTTTTCTTTTTCTTTGTGTCAAGGTACAAGATATTAGTTACAATGCTTAGTGGTTCTTACATGCTTACGTGTTTAGCTTTCAAAGAGCCATATTATTTTGTATTCTCCTTTGTGTTTGCCTGCAGATTCAGCTTAGTCCAATGCGCTTATTATCGTTTTCATCGTTCGATCGTGCAAATGAAAGGCAACAATGATGGTATATGATGAAGTGACTGAGACTGAAAAGTTGGTATGAACTCTATCTATTTTGTTTTTGTAAATATGACTAGCTTGTCGACCCAGATTTAGCTTTGTTGTGAGAGAACCATGTTTGCAATGAAAACTTAGAGATCATAGTTTCTGATGCCATGCTTATTTAGCTGAGAGCTTATAATGGTTTGTCTTGATTGCCAACATAGATTTTGAGATGACTGTGATGTAGTATGATAGGATGGTATTCTCCTTTGAATGTTTCAAGTGGCTTGACTTGGCGCATGTTCATGCATGTAGTTGAAACAAAATCAACATAGCCTCTATGATGTTCGTGTTCATGGTGATTTATATCCTGTTCATGCTTGCATTCAATGTTAGTCAAACTCATTGCATCTTGATGACTGTTGTTGTTCTCTATTTGGTCGCTTCCCAGTCTTTTGCTAGCCTTCACTTGTACTAAGCGGGAATACTGCTTGTGCACCCACTTCCATAAACCCAAAAGTTTTTCCATAAGAGTCCACCATACCTACCTATTTGCGGTATCTACGTGCCGTTCCAAGTAAATTTTCATGTGCCATTCTCTAAACCTTCAAGAAATAATATGTTTTGCATGCCCGAACCGCTCATGTGGTGACAGAGGGCTATTGGTATCTTCCATGCTAGGAGTGTTATCCTCGACATGTGTTTATTCACAGTCATTCACGAGAAAGGGGCCGGTATTTGGGATGCCCAGTTCCACGCTTAAATCAAAAACATAACTGTAAAACAAGACTCCCCCCGGATTGATGTTAGTATGGACGGTACCCGAGGATTCGGCTAGCCGTGGAGTGTGATTGATTGGTGGTGGGGGAGTTAAAACTTTACTTTTCTGTTTGGGAACCGCCTATAGCATGAGTAGCATGGAAGATATTGAGAACTCTTGGTCATTGCGTTGACAATGAAAGCATGCCACCCAAAATTATTATCTCTGTTTTCAAAGCTTGAGCTCTGGCACCTCTGCAAATCAATGCTTCCCTCTGCGAAGGGCCTGTCTATTTATTTTCCTGTCGAGTCATCCTCCTCTTATATAAGCACCAATTAGAGAGCACCTCTGTCATTTTTATGCTTTGCTTTTGATTGATATTGAGTATGACTATGACTGGATCTTCGTTGCTATGAATTACAATGTTTAGTCAGCCCTTGATCTTTGAAAGTGCTCTGCATTTATGTTTTGCGGTCTCAGAAAGAGCTAGCGAGATACCACCTGTTCATATTGCTTCATGCTTGTTTTGATTGAAGTGTTGGTATTTGAAACTCATTATTATTTGCTCGTTAGCTGATTATGCCATTGATATTTGTTTACCGTGAGACCTTTGTGTCATTTGCTTATGTGGTTAACTTGTGATCTTGCTGAAATTCTGGTTATGAGTTAGACATAGTTGCAACAACAAGATCAAACAGAGTTTGTAAAAGTTTTTCTTTCTCTCTCAGTTTGTCAACTAAGTTGCTTGAGGACAAGAAAGGTTTTAAGCTTGGGGGAGTTGATATGTCTCCATTGTATCTACT